>NW_008825156.1:1714965-1787769 GCF_000699105.1 Pygoscelis adeliae | reverse complement strand
CGGCGGGGCTGGAGCTACGTTAGCTCAGCGAGGGAACCGGGGCGTCCGCTCAGCCTCACCCCTGGCACGCCCTCTAAGGGCTGCACTTGCCTAAGGGCTCTGCCCGTAAGCCCCGGAGGACACGGGGCGGGCAGCGAGCCCTGTAGATGTCTGGACTTCCTCTCCATGTCAGGCTATTCTCCTCATGCTGACCTCGACCTGTTTCACCTGTCCCCTTGTCACTGACATGCCTGTGTGGAGGTGGCCTCTTACCTTTGCGAGGCCCAGCACGCTGCAGGAGGTTATAGCGTAGGGACCTGGGAGAAGCCTGCCAGCTCCTCAGAAACCCAGCAGCCTTTCCCACCTTCTCAGTCCACTCGGCATCTGTGGGGACAAAGTCCTCCAGTAAGTGTTTCCCAGGCCTGTGTCCTGTTGGTGGCTTGAGCTCCTGGGGTACAACCCCTTACCCCAGAGCCTTCAGGGCCTGCTGCTCCGTCCGTCTTTGCAGAATTTCAGCGTCTGGGAGCCGCAGAGCTCTGCCAGACTTGGGATCCTCCAGGAGGCTCTTTTTAATACGAGTAACAAGAATAAGGGCCTGGCCTACAGGCCTTGCAGTTCCTGGTGTTACTGTAACATAAGGGAGCAAATAGCTGAGTAATTGGGCAAATTGTAGAACACAATAAACACAGTTCTGCAGACTTACATCCTCTACAAGTTTGGTCTCTCACCAACACCAAAAACACTGTCTTTGTGGAAGACAATGTGTTTGGCCATTAATAACAGGTTGTTTTGAGGGCTTGGATAACTTCCCTGTGTAGTGGAGTAAGTTATGACTTACTTAACTGTGGTGTGAATCGATTTGTCATGGTAATAAGACCCTTTTTCGCACCAATTAGTTAACAATTTATATTCCCAGAGTGAAAGAGGAGGGTGCTTTTTGATCTGGAGTGCTGGGGTTTTTTCCTTCTAGCCCAAAATAGAACAGAACTAGTAAGAGCTATGTTGAGTTCATGGTTGATACTGGTATTCGGACAAGAATGTTGCAGGAAGATAAGGTGCTAAATAAAGTTAAACAAAAACAACCCTGCTAATTGCAGTTCCATTCAAATGTCAGGCTGCACATATGGTAGGGGAACTGGGCAAGATCCTTCACTAGTGTAAACAAGCAAGACTGTAGGCTCTTGTAAAGTACTAATTTACACCCGTGAAGGATCTGGCTCCTTCTTAGGAATACAAAAGCAGAAGTGTTAAAAAGAGAATATGCAAAACTTGTTTCTAACCCAACAATGTACTAACCAGGCTTTTCCCCCCTCCAGCAGAGCAAGAACAACAAACTAGCTTAATAAAAACAGCATTTCAAAAGAAACTTTTCCTGCATCTGGTCAAAATAGAGCCAGGTTTCTCTATTTTGAGAAATTGTTCTTTCTTGCAATAATCCTGCAAGAAAAATGACTAATGGAAGAAAAAATGTCATTGCTACCCTTGAAGGCTCATTGTTTGAGGACTAGCCTGGTAAAATCTTGATATTAAAGTTAACAAATGTGTTTCTTCATGTAAGTCTTCCACTTTATTTTAAAGACCAACATATTGTCTGGGTTATACAGGACCTTATCCTGGAGCCAGCTGCAAAACATAATTTACAGAGTTCAGCAAAACAAGATGCTGTACGTTCATATGTACATTATGCTGTTCTTCAAAAACCATTTTCAAAATCTTTAAGAAATATTGTGACATTATGTTGTTATTTATCCATAGATTAACAAAACAGAGAATAGAAAACCCAATATATCTGAACCGAAGAAAATGGAATTTCTGTGTTACTTATGCAATTTCCTTCCAAAGCAAAAGTTAGAGAGGTATTATGTACTTAAATAGCTAAGCAGGGAAGAAAATTGTTAAGAACTAAATTTGATCCTCAGTGTTCAATGAGAAACTGTTCAAAGTTTGTTTCAATAATTTTCTTACTGCGAACAAGAAAAGTCTCAAATATATCCCATAGCCTAATATATTGAACTGTTTTTCAGGTCAGAAATATTTTCATAAGGTTTTGGTTTGGACCTCTAATGTTGACTAAGTCTTTCAAAGAATCATCACAAATAAAGGAATTTTTAAATATTTAAAATTAGTATTTAAGCAATATCTAAACATCTTTTCCCTGGCGTCAAGGAATTAATAAAAATCCACTTTTTTTAATGTGTTACTGATGGATGATGATGTTTCTTTTGTACAGTAAAAATCATTTTGTTAGATGATTCCCAGCTAGTTCATGTTACTGAATGCTAAAACATCTGTCTGGCATAGGTGAAGGCAAGAGGATACTCAAACAGAAGTGTCAAATAGATGACTACTTAGTGATGAGAATCCAGGGAATAATTATCTTTAATATATATTAAGTTACCAAAACTGTAACTAACTGTGTTATAATTTGCAACATTTTCAAGATTAATACTTTAACATGGTAATGGCAATTCCATGTGGAATTGATACCAATTCCAATATGTATTGGATACCAATATCAATTGGTATCCAATTGATACCAATACCAATGAAGCTGATGGTAAAGCTCGCAATTCTAGTAATTTAATCAGAGCAGGACTAGTAAAGCATTTCTGAAAATCCCACCATTGGGCTATAGTAGATCAGAAATGTTTGTGTTTCTGTTATCCTGCACCAAATTATGACTGACATTATGCACGCATTGTCAGATATGCTCATTATATGCTACATTTTCACTTTGTGCCTGCCATAGCATCATGTATCATACTGCTAAATCACTGCTGAATGTTTACAAGCTGGAATTGCTGCAGCCAGTTATAAAGAGGCACCTTGATCTTTCATGTGATTACTTCCCTGTGGAAGCTAAGACTCAAACAAACAGTAAGTATCTGAGTGTTCTCTGTCTTCTGAAAGCCTTTAACACTCACGTTGCAATTACAGGTTGCACCAGTTCTCCACTGGCATGGAAATCATCTTGTTTGCTGCTAGATTACTTTGGGGGATGGGTTTTGTTTGTTTTGTTTTTTAAATGCCATTTTCCATTTCTGCCCAGCTATAGTAGGGGACATATTAAAGAACTTTTTTCAAGGAGAGGAAAGAGAGAGTTGTTTTGTCTTAGTTTTTGGATTCTTTTTCTTGAAATAGAGCAAATATTTTGTTGTATTCCATTTCCTGGAGAATCCACAGTTTAATCAAGTCAGTAGATCATTTTAAATACACAGCCAGCGATGAAGGTAAATGCAACTCAGTACTGAACTGAGAATAAAGTCCTAGATTGTTTATTTACTTTCATATAGCAATAATTGTATGACAATAACTTCTGAAATATTCTCTATCAATTAAAAAATTCTGTTCACAGAGGTACGTCATTAAAATTAGTATTTAATTAAAATTACTAAAAGCTGCAAAACAACTAGAGTACCTAGAACTCAGACACAAAGAAAAGCTTGAAAACACAACAGTAACATGTTGAACAAATAAACCTCAGCCTTATGATTCAAAGCAGAGGCAAGGAAAGTGGAAAGAGATAAAAGAGTTTGCTTCATTTTTTAAATCCTGGGAAGGCTATGGCTTAGCCATTTCAGTGGGGAGACGGGGAGATACATATACGTTTTCATTCCTTCATCAAGTTGCAATTAAGAACAGTTTTCTGAGTACCTGTACACATTTTTCATTGGACACCTTGGTAATCTTATTTACCATTCTTTTTAACTGATCACAATCTATTAATATACAACTGGTATGCTTTTATGCCAGCTTAACTTTAGGTTTCAAATTTAAGCAAAATCTTTGTTACAGGCTCTTGAATACATTCATGCTTCGTATGTATAAATCTAGCAGATTTTCCCCGATGACAGGCATTGCTAGTCAAACAACCTAGGTAGCACACCAGTATAAACAGTTATGGAGAGTGTAAGTCATTTGAAACAGCAGTATGCTCCAAAAGCTTGACCATTAAGATAAAATTCCTATAATGTGCAGTAATAGCTTTGTCCTTCTCCACTAGCGCCTTGTGGTCCCATAGCTGTATGGCTAAGGAGAATCCTCAGGTTAGTTCAGCTCACTTTTTCCTTCAAGTGAATTTATTCCAGCTTCCTTGATCAGGAAGGTCCACAGTTACTGTGTCATTGTTCTACCTGCAATTTAGGCATCTATTAACCATTGCTGTCTAGGCTTTCTCTGAGTCAGCAAAAGCAGTAGCATCATCAAGAAGTACCGGGGTAAGAATGTCTAGGGAAGGTGATTTCCTTTGTCATTCATTCGAAAAGCACCACAGTACAGTGCTGGTAATTAGGACAAGTGCTGCACAGAAAGACACAGAAGATGTTCATCCTTAAGAATTACAGAGATTGCAGCAGCCTAGTCAACGGGCAAATATGTATGTCCCGGACCGTACACTCATAAATTGTTTCTTGAAAACTGGACAATATAGCCTCGTCTATTCTGAAATGCTGCCTTCAGTGTCAAATTAACTATGTACAGACAGAATAGGACTTGGAAAAACAAAAAGAAACCCATGTTCCTCCTCTTGAAACAAATTAACAAAGCAAGAGCAACCTAACAAGTTAGCAGTTGATGAGTCATAAGTCAGAGACCACATTAATGAATCACTTCATAAAAAGACTAATCACTGTCAAAAAAGACACACTTCTTTTAAAAGGTGTTTATGCAGTCTGCTCTTCTATAAGTCTCTTTCAGGACAAATGGGGCAGACAGAAAACAGCAGATAACTTTCTATTCAGAAAGTTTAAACTGGCTTTTAATTCTCTCCCCCCTTTGTTGTTGGGTTATTTTTAACTGTGGATGCAGTAAGTTTAGGAATCTGGTTGGTAGAGAAAAGTAACGTTGCAGAAGATAGTAGCACGCAACAGATATCTGGAGTTTGGAGGCTATCCAGTCCAGCAGCTGACAATCCTGATTAACATTATCTGTTTGAATGCTATCTTACTGCACGGTTTATAATCTCTTTTTACATTGTTTCATAGTTTTTTAAAGCATATTGGTGCTGTTCTAGGAAAGAATATTACTGTCTACCAATGCTCAGGTTTTAAGTCCTAAAGCAAAGTTTCAAGAAAGGTTCTGAGCATATATTTAGACTTACGGCACACAAACCATTTTTTTGTTTTGTTTTCATGTGTTCGAAGTTATGCATATGTTTAAATGCTTAACTGCTCTGCAACTTAAATTTGAACCTTGCAAGGTGAAACAAAAAAAGATATTTGCTATTTGTCCATAGGATTAGTCCTGCTGTTTACAAAAATATTTCTATTCCTTGTCTTCAACAAAAGCATCCAAAAAAACCCTTCCAAGTAAGACTGAGCAAGCGTATATCTGCAACAATACTCGGTAGACTCTTAATTTTTTGTGTTAATGAACATTCATTTATATGATAGGCCAGTACCAGCCAACTGGAATTTTGGTTTATGCCAATAAAGGTCCAAATTTTTTCTACAATGTTAGCCTGTTCTATTTGCTATTGTTGCTGGTCGACCAAAAGCTTCCATGTATAAGTGATTCTGAAGAATTCAGGTCCTAAACGTTTACTTGTTTAGGAGCAGGACTTCAGGGCAGAGCCCTTGAAGGGCTCACTGGCAGTAAGAAGAAAAATGTGGAGCTAGAAATGTAGCAGAACTGCATGGGTGCATCACATCTTGTAGACATCCCTCTCAACACTTTTTTCCCGCTCCCAACCTACTTGCAAATCTTGAATAAAGTGTCAGTAGGAAAAACAAAAATCTAAAACTTGTGAAAGCCTGATAAAACTAAGAGGGGATACCTTTAGGAGATCTCAGTCATGATTTCTGACAGCCAGACACACTTGTGCACACATGCGTATGTGTTCTTTCCAGTCTGTTTCAGCATTGCCTGTGGTGTCCCATCCTCCCCAGTTCTTTGATGTGGTTAATCATTCAGCAATTTTCATAACTGAAAAAGGATTCTTCGAGTATCACTCCAAAAGGGAAAACTAAAGAGGCTGACAGAACGCTGCAACATCATTTTCATCATGAAGGCAGATATGGTATATTTTAATCTCAGAAGCATGTGAGACTCAACAGGCATTTGATTACTCACATAATGCCATACAGGATACAGTATGCATATTCTTACACATGCAAAGGTATCTGAGGGCAGAGTGACTAATGGCATTCTTCAAATGAAGAGATGGTTACCTCATCTTCTTGCATCAAAAGAAAATTCTCCTCCTTGCATTAGTCACAAACCCTCTCTTGTTAGACTAAAATCAGTATGAAATAACACTGCTGAATAAGATCCAAATAAATTAACTGAACTTTTGAAATTCTGAAATCCCCCCAAAATTTTTGCTCCATAGTTACTTACAGAGGGGACTGTGCTTAATAAAAGGATGTTCCGGTATTTCAGGAAGTGTTTCACTCTTAGCAGCTGAGAAAGAAATCACTAGTTATCACTAAATCTCTTCCTGGTCAAGGAACACTTCCTGCCTGTGACCGTGTTAATCTGTAACATATAATATCCTACTTCACACGTATGGAATGACATGGGATAGATAATCATTATTCTTCAGCAGGGCCCACTTGGCAACCCACTTCTGATGTCAGGAGTCATCAGTCTGCCAGTTAAGCGTAACTGTGGTTGAATGTGTCTTTTAATTGCAGGTAGTTCACTAGAAAACTTCAGTGGGAGGTTATACACGTGCAATGCAAGGAATATAATGCTAACTCTGTGGCAGAAGCGAAGATTTTTCAAACAATAACGTATCAAAGAGCTTTCTAATGCCCCAAACAAAAAACCAACAAAGAATAATAGAAAAGGTACTAGCAATGTCTCCTCCCATGCCACTATACCGTTTCTCAGCAAGTAACCTTACAACGCAAACAAAATGGAAACTATAAAACTCAGTGGGTAGACCACAGGAGACCTGTGCAACAATCAGCTCTGCCAAACTGGAATTTCAGGTTGCTTTCATCTCACAAAATAAGAGTTTTCATTTTGTTATACCATTCTAACAGGTAAAACTAAACAATGCAACATAATTTAAGGTCTTGCAAAAATTCTTTTAACCTGTTCCATAATTGTGATTTAATGCCAAATTCTAGTCCCATCCCTGACCTTTTGCTAATTGGGTTAATTGCAGTTCTTGTCTTTGTGTCCTCATCTTCAGTGTCTCAGAAGTATAGTCACTTATATTAGCAAGATTTCATGTTTTACAGTAGCTATGCTAAAGCTAAAGCTTGCTGAATTTGTGCTCTGCAGAGCCTCAAAACTTTGTGTGTGAAGAACACCACAACCTCTTCTATAGTACTGCGGAAGTATAAAAGGGAACATCAGAGCGCCCTCGTCATCTCCCTAATTACAAATCCAGTGATCCAAGTGGTAGCATAACTACTTTTTAGAAAGTACTTGCATGCATGGTGAGGCACTAACATTTGTTAATTGGGCTATTAAACTGCTGTTAAAATTTGTAATAAGTTGAGGGCTCTGCTAAAGTACCGTTCAGTGAGAAACTAAGCTTACTTATTGCAGACTATCTGAACCACATCCAAATCCTATTCTCCTCAGAAACTCTGAAAAGAGAATAACTGTATTTGCTTTGTGCTCCTCAAAAGAGCAACACATAACCTTACCGCTAAATTACAAATCTCTTGAAAGCAGATGTGCTAACCTCACTAATTCAGTGAGGAGGAAACAACTCTCCAAACTGATACCCTACTAGGGGAAAAGAAGTTGCTTTTTCTTGACAAAATCTGTGAGATTATGAGTTAATTCACATTTCCTATTATTTCAGAGCTCATTATAAGCAAACGACAATTCGTTAAACCTGCAAAGCTTTCTTGTTTTTCTTTAAAGACACCAAATACTTCAAAATAGCCTTTGCAAATGTTTTTGTATATGCTATTCCTTGAGGTCCCTCTAGTGGCTAAAGTATCAAGTTTATCTGGTCTGGCTTAATAGGCTACAGGTGTTTTGTCTCGGTTTTTTGTAGATATTTCCCATAATAGACATAAATACTTTCTTAACATTGATAACTCCTCCTTTTAAACATAGTGAAAGTGAAATAAAAAGATTTGTCACATTAATAAAAAGTAAAAATAGTTGGCACTTCAAGGAAGCTATTTCATACAGTTAGAAAATTCTGTTACTGCTTGCAAGCCTGCTCAACTTTGCCATTCAACCACAGACACAGTTGGTTTGTTTTTTCTTTTACAGGTCTATTTTAAGACAAGGAGAGGTAATACTTTATTATCAGAATGTCCTCTGACACAGTAAGTCTTTTACTTGAGAAGTCTGTCTTGTTCAGGTATGACAATTAATTGAATAATCTGATGTGTAAACCTCTTTTTAGGGTACATATCTTTTTAAAGAGAAGTTGAGATACTCTCTGAGGAGTAAGCTTGCATTTAAAATTCAGAGTTTTTTAGAACCCAACAACTGTGGTTCTAAATTATAGGCTAAGGAAAAACAAAGTTTGTAGTAGGCAGTCATTTGTTGCTATGTTTTTAAACTGGAGATACCTATGTGACTAACAGGCAAATCTCCATGTGAGCTCTAGACTAGAATTTATCACGCTAGTTAAAATGCCTTGACAGCTGACTAGAAGTGTAGACATACTAAAATACAGTTGTGCAGAGATGACATCTTAAGCAACACTGCTTCTCACTATTCTCCCAATTCCTCTAATTCTGCTGTAATAAGAGTGAGGGCTGTTTATGTCAAGATCCCAGAAGCATCTACAAAGACTGAAAACAGTATCATCTGCTTGCTGTTATTTTCTCCCCACACCTGGTACAGGAACACTGTCCCTGAAGGGTACTTCCCTAGACTTCCCCTTCACTGCTCAGAGGAGCATCTAGCTCCTTTTTCTTTTTTCTTCGTTCACCCGAGGAGCTCTGCTTACTGTACTGCTGTCCCCAGTTCAGCTGCACCCATTTAATATTAATTGGCCACAGACACACATGCCTGTTTCTAGTAGTGTAGCTAGCTGGTCACAGCCTAACTGGTCCTCAGTGGGACAAGCTGCCTTATTACAATCACATAAATGGCAACAACAGAATTGTTCATTGAAGTGTTACATTTTAAGCTAGGGAAGAAATAGGACAAAGTAGCTTATAGAAATCATCCTTTTTTTTATAATATGGGAGACCTGATACTCTAAAGGGAGGGTGATTCAGTGACTTCTTTTGATGCAACAAAATCCAAAATACAACTCATTTACTTATCTGCTATAAACTGACTCATAATATGGTAAGTTGATGCAGCTGGGGATCTGACCCTAGCATCTTTTCAGTACTGACTTACATGGTCTCTGCAGGGTCTTTTCAATATAGAGGGCCCTCCTGTCCAGTTTTTACATGGTGCTGTAGAGTATGCTTAACAGCAGATGAATCTCTTTACGCTACTTGTAAAACAGTGGTCTCTCCTGCACTAGAAGTTTAGGACTCCCAAAATGCTGGTGACAGCGTAAAGAACATGAGAGTATTTTCTAAGAAAAAGGCTGATGGCTTAGCCCATGTTTCCCATTGAAAACATGTCTGTGATTTGACTTCTGGTAATAATCTAAGCAAATACTTGAAAGAGAATAGCATAATATTTGACATTATTGTGGTTTAACCCAGCAGACAGCTAAACACCACACAGCCGTTGGCTCACTCCCCCCTGCCTCAGTGGGATGGGGGAGAGAATTGGAGGGGAAAAAAAAAAGAAGTAAAATTCATGGGTTGAGATAAAGACAGTTTAATAGGACAGAAAAGGAAGAGAAAATAATAATAACAACGATAAAAGAATATACAAAATAAGTGATGCAGAATGCAATTTCTCACCACCCACCAACCAATGCCCAGCCAGTCCCCGAGCAGCGGTCACCGCCCCCCAGCCAACTCCCCCCAGTTTATATACTGAGCACGACATCACATGGTATGGAATACCCCTTTGGCCAGTTTGGGTCAGCTGTCCTGGCTGTGCCCCCTCCCAGCTTCTCTCTGGCAGGGCATGAGAAGCTGAAAAGTCCTTGACTAGTGTAAGCACTACTTAGCAACAACTAAACCATCAGTGTGTTATCAACATTATTCTCCTACTAAATCCAAAACACAGCACTGTACCAGCTACTAGGAAGAAAATTAACTCTACCCCAGCCAAAACCAGGACAGACATTTACCATTACAAGCAACAATACATGAAAATTAAACCCTAATAAACTTAGTAGTTTGATGGGTAGCTGGCAATGCAAAAGAAAAAAAAGAAAAAAAAAATAGGCTGGACTTTAACTTGCTACACTACCCAGATTTGCATAATAAATAATAAGAAATTATCAAAGAGAGCACCAAATTCCTGTAAGTATATTGAATTTAAGAAAATATTTTCAGTCCTCCATCAGCGAGGAAAGCTCCAGTCTCCAACCTCGGACTTGAATGACCAGAGTTCAGTTCCCAGTTCTCCCACAGACTTCCTGTGTGATCTCTGGTGTGCCATTGTTCTTATTTGTGCCTCAGGTTCTTAATTTGCAAATGGGATAATAGCACTGTCCTCCTTTGTAGCTGTGATGATAAATGTGGTTGCATATTAAGCACCCAGATTTGCTGGGGAAGAGGAGAAACAGGATTAGTCAGTATAAAGGTAGGGGTGCTTTGGAACACTACGAAGTTCTGGTGTGCAGACAGAACTAATAACATTGGGATTTTAAGTCACAACATTGTGTTTTGCATGGAAACACAAACTTGAATGAATGCTTTAACTGCTGCTGATACCACACAGAGATTCCTCCTCTTCCTTGCATTCGCTGTCGCTGTGAAACTTCACCACGTGAACAAACATGGAAATGGACATAACCTGGCTTATCAGCCACATAGTAACAGACTTAGTTGTTACCGATAACACTGATCTTTTAAGTTACAGGCCAACCATTGTACAAAGAAAAAACAAACACAGCCCATCGCCACATCAATGGCTGGGGTTAATAATCGAAGGGGGAGAAATGGGAATCTGTTGAGGATGCAGCAATTCAAATGTTACGTTAGAAGACACAGTTCAACTCAATGAACATTCAAATGAAAGTTTCACCTTATAAGACAAAGGAATGTAAGTAATAAGTCATTTCACATACATTGGCAGCGTGAGCAAGACAGTGGGAAGAGCTGAATAAACAGTGTCATGAATTTGCAGTATAGCAGGTGCATTCAGCAGCTTACAAAATTTTTAATCTCAAGCATCTGTAAGATAGCAATCAATTATGAACCTTCACGTTCAAGCATTATTTCCCTCTTAGCAGATTGACATGAATGCTGGAAAGCTACCAGGAAGGGAGACAGATGCACAGGTGTGATGACTGGTCAGAGTGGCCAGCAAGCCTTATTAGAACTCTCCAAAAAAGGTAATAAAACTGTCTAGGATATGGGTTAACAATAAACACATCTGTTTTGAGCAGAGGGGAGAACACGCAAAAAAAAAGTTTGCCTGACAGAATACTGCAGTTTAAATAGTACTTAGAAAGATAAAAATATACAGGATTTCAACAGAGAAGATACTTGCAGAAGAACAGTCCAGGAGGGACTGAGGTGGTCTTACTCAGGATCTGGTACATGAAGAGTTTAGCCTCAGACCCAGTATTGCTCCTTAATTGCAAATTAAGCTAAGCAAACCACTCAGTTCTACATTAGAGGAGAACTTCTGCTTGGGCTATGACTTTCACAGTCTCAGCACCTAGTGCTTTCTGACAAAACCGTTAGTCAAATCTGGACAAAAATAGACAGTGCCTTCAACACCATACATTACACTCTGGTTCAGCTTTCAGAGGACATTTCTTGATTAAGTTCCTGCTTAATTTCAGGGTTTTATACTTCAAGCAACTGTCATAGTTCTAACAAAGATCAAAGATAAAGGATTTTTTATGACGCTGATGTAATGGAATTTAACACAATTATATTCCTAGAAATATAAGCATTAACAGAAACATGGATAGTTAAAAAATAGTGACATATGGACATATAAATGAAATTTTAAAGCAATCCAGAATAATTACACAGGTCATCGTGAGAGAAACAAAATCTGCTGTTCTCTTGAACAGATAGAATTTGGATATCTGACTGTTTTATGTCATTTTATATTCTAATCAAAGGGATGTGTCAGAGATACATTTTCTAAAGGTTTTAGAAACAAAGCACAAAGGAATCCAGACTTGCAGAAGAAAGGCAAATTTAAAGCCTATGAAAATAGCAAAATCTGTATTGAGGACACTGAATATTTATGGCATACATCAACTTATGCCAAAAAAAACAAAGCCCCAATACAAATATATATAGGAATCATACCACTTATTTGATAGTGAAGGACAAAAATAATTGAAGAAACACATTACTATGATCATGAAAAAGTTGAAAATCTTGGGCATATCTTTGGCTTCTTCAATGTAGCTTTGATTCACAGCAGTCAACTGAGCTGCAATAATTTATACCAAATGAGGTCTGTTATATATCAAAAACGCCCCACAGGCAAGTTACCTAAGGAAGCATGGTGATGCAACATTTGTACTCAAAATACAGAATAAATCCCTTAAATTAATTTACTTTTAAGGCTGATATGCTGTGCACCAAAATTTGAAGTTATCAGTGAAGATAAGTGGACAGTGTTTGTTTGGAAACCTAAATCATTAAGAGAGCACTTAGACTGCACACATGTGCTCTGGGAAATTTGTTAAAAATTTCTGTAGCTGGGGAAAGCACGTGACTCTTCTCAAAGGGAACGAAGGATTAGTTACTGATGCAGTTACTCAACATCCACGTTATTGCATTAACGATTGTGATGATGATGCGGCTGAGTGTTTATGGGTAAGGATGAGGGGGAAGGCCAATGAGGCAGATATCCTGCTGGTTGTCTGTTTCTGATAACTCTATGCTCTACTACTGCTGCAGAGAAATGCTTATTATTTGCATCTCTGGGCTTATTTTCATCCCAGAGAAGAGCTATCAGTATCATTATACACTAGCAATGTTTACTTTTATTGTCATAGGGACCGGTGTGCTAAGTAATCTGGTAACATCTTCCTCTTCCCAAATAGGAAAAGGGAGCAGCAGCAAATAGCATTGCTGGTAATAGTCACCTCAATGCAACTTCCGCCCTGCAGATGGATGGTCACGCCTGTTGCAAAGACAGCCAGCAGGTAGGAACACTAACTATACTACATACATTAAGAGATGCTTGTGATTCAACCAAGAAGAGATCATTACTTACTCCACATTTTCTTTCCACTTCATCATCTGTGAGTAATCAGCAGCGATATAAAACAGTCATTGCTACTCTTTCTTCCTTTTGAATAACGAATTATATGTAAAACTTCCAGATTTTCTGTATCAGGAATTTCATAAGCTATTTTTTGCTGTCCTTTGTCTATGTTCTAGATCGCTTTCTGTAGTGTTTTTTCTGTTCAATACTTTGGTTTTCTTACATAAATTGTAGCTAACTTACTGTATTTGTCCTGTTCTCCAATCAGATGTCAGCAATGTTCTACTATTGCTCTCTCCACTGTTTAGACAACCTTTTAGCTTGCACTAGGAATAAACCTTTGAATCTTCATAGACCTTTATATCTAGCTGATCCGTGGCTACTGTTTTGGCCTGATATTAGCAGACTACAGAACTATTACAGTCAGACAGTTGTCTACTATACAGCTGTTTCTGAGACATTAAAGTACAGAGGTGAACCCATGACTTCTAGTCTCCTTCACTGTAGGTTTCTACGCTATGGGATTCTTCTACCAGCCCCATGAGTACAGGAAGTGAGCATGCGCTAACATAACTGTACACTGTGCTACTCTGTTTTCCTCTTTCATGTGTTTACTGTTCTCTCCTCATCCTCAGCCCCTGAAGACAATTCCCAACAGTATCTTGGGGCACAGATGATGTCTTCAGCTCTGTGTCTATTTTAATATTTGATTTTCTATACTTTTCATGTAATTTTTATAAGATTGCATTCAGAACAGCATATTATCTGAATGGTAGGTGACAGAGTTAAGGTAGAAAAAGCCTTCTTTATTTGAAGGTTTCTGATAAAAGGCAGTCAACTGCCTGTAAAGACTCTACATTCAGAGAGGATCACAGGGAACACAGCCAGAAATGCTGACAAGCCAGAGTTTGGCTAATTTTATTCTTCATTAACTCTTCATCTTCATCTGGGAAAGCATCTTCTCCTAGTGAGTTAAAAAAAATAAAATCAATAAATAATAAAGGTGAAAGTCATCCTTGTCTTTGGTAAATTCTTTGAACTTTGTATAATTCTTTTTATTCTAACGGATAGCTCAAGGGAACTGCTCATGTAAATAAAATTAGGTAAACGCGTTCTCAAAGCACTAGGTCTATTATCTTCAAAATAGGCTTTTTAAGACCTTCATAGAAGTAAACTGAATGTCTGCTAATTAGCATCACCCCAGATGAGTATGTAGCCCGCTTCAGTTTTATATTTAATATTATTCAGCATTTTATGCTACATATGTTTTTGTTTCATCAATATTATAATCATAGCCAATGTGGAATAGGACACAGCATATTGATAGTGATAGTAGAAGGTACGCATTTCTATAGCTACATTTTAACTTTGCACTTCGGTAGCCAATAATAATTCCATAGAGTTCTCATTTTTAGCTGTTTTCATGAGACTTGTGGCAAGTGAGAAAGGGACTTTTTAATCTTTTCTAGACTAGCATTCTGTAATTAGCTAGAAGTTACCTGTTCTTCTACATGGGTTTTGTTCTTTTTTAAAAACAAATGTAAATAGCACTGTTATATCCTCAATATATAGCTCCATGCTCTTGTAATTGTAAAAGCTTTACCCCAGCTATGTTATGATTCAACTTTATAGCAGAAATATTGATAGGAATTCTGTTAAATTTCAAACATGAGCACCTCTGATAATGTAGTAACTACTGAAGCGCTATTCTCAGCTCTTGCCTCCTGCATAGCCCCCCACTGTAACATAACCTACAAGGAGACGGCTCATGGATCTAGCATCAATTGTGAAACCTTTTAACTTCCTGGAATAAAAAGCTTACTTGTCAGGGTTGCCGAGTTAAGCTTCTATTTGCTTGCCTGAGGAAACCTGTGACAGCATGATGAAGTACACTGTGTAAGCATATTTCTAGTTTTATTTAACTAAGGGCATTTTACTGTATCTTGATCATATGGGTTACTTGAAGTAATTGGGACTTTTTAAAATCTCTTTTTGTGACAGATAAAAATTCATCATCCCTTTTATCTTTAACATATTAAGTATTCCATTGTCTAGATAAGAGCCTTGCCTGTGTGGCAAGTGTAACAATAAGGCATGTCATTAAAGTTGTGGTACATTAGAGCACTACAAAACTTGTCCCTGCATAGCATCATGTATTCGAGATCTGTAGCTACATTGCTGCTATGATAAAGCAGGACTTTGCACTTCCAGAAGCAATGGCATCTGTTTACTGAAACTGTGCATCTATCCACCTCTCTGGAGAGTTCCATCTATAGAAACTGGAAACCGGACTGATATAGTGGTTTTTTGTTTGTTTTGTTTTTTTCTCTCATGACAGCACCTTGGATCTATAGGTATTGAACCTCACCCCACCTCAAAACCCCAAACCACCCAACATTGTATTATACACTGTAGAATGGGGGCGGGGGAAACATCTCTTGTAATAGCAAGTTTGTTCTGTAATTGCTCTTTTCAGGACGAAATTGTGCTGGGTGAGGCAGAAGCCAGTTTAACACAACTCAAAGTTTGTTGAAGAGGAAGAGGTATTTCTAGAGAGGTCAGGAGGCATACAAGGCTTAACGGTTTTGTTGGATGGTTTGACTGTAAATTTAAACAGGCCTTGATGAAATACAAACAAACAAATCACCATCTACTGTCTAAGAGAGGAAATTTTTTGTTGCATATGGCTTCCTTACAGCCATCTGAGGAGAGTAAAATTCATCTACGATTTACAAATCGTTTTTGTCAGTTATGGAGCAAACCTTTAGAGATGACAGGGAATTTTTATAAATATTCTTGTTCATTCCTTCACCTCCAAGTTTCATCTCAATAAAAAGCAGAGGTTGCAAGCAGGAAAAAAAACTGACAACTGGCAACACTTTGAATGTGTATAAACACCAAGTGAAGGGAAGCATCTGTTATTCTATTTCTCTCCTACAGAACATTAAACTCTGTCAGGCACAGAATTCACCATGTTTGAAGATTTACCTCCTGCTTATAACTGGTTATTGCCCTGAGTACACCTGCCAGCAGAACTGTTACAGACATAGGGAAAGCATGTGTGTATGGGGAAGCAACAGAGGCTTTTAGTACACAGTGAATTTGACAGACTTGGAATCCCTGTGCCAACACATGACTCTTGTCCATCTGCAGGCAGAGATATTCTTAATATGTTTGGGACACTCAAGAAGAAGTGCAGTCCCTCTTTCTCCTACACACTGAAGCAGTCCTTAACAACCTTAGGTCAACCATTTTCATCTATATGCCACGTTCAGACACTTTCTTCTGTGCCTTGCAGTCTTATAATCTCCTCATTCATTTGGATCTAATCTGAACCTATCTGATAAGTAACCTGAGGAAGAGTGCCAAAGAGCAAATCAGCTATTATTTGCTGCAACTATAGGGTAAAAAATCAATACTATCCAGAGGAAAAAAGAAAGGGCAGGCTTTGTTGTAGTGAGCGATAGGCATATATTTAAAATCTAGGGTTGGCAGGGCTTGCTATATGCAGGAGATCCAAATTTCTGAAAAAAGATTTAAAAAATACATCATAGTGCATCCAGTGGGTCTGATTTCTAAATGCGCAACATGGCCGAGCGAACTCAGGTGCTTAAGCCTGAGGCTTCCTGAAATTCACAACCACGTCCAAATGCAACTTCAGTTTTGGAGTTAATGGAAAAGATAGAGAGAGGTTCATATCTTATCAAGGGAAAAACTTAGAACAGTTGATGAACAATTTTGCCACTACCGTTTTTGCACAATGCACTAAGTTCAAAATTGTTCTCCAGTTTTGTTATATTTAAGAAACAAAACAGACTAAATTATTTTCCTCAGTTCTCTCAAAGTACACCTTGTATATGGTTTATGCAAAAGAGATTCTTGGTTTTGAATATACTTCCCCTTTGAGCTCACAAAATTTGCCTAATGCAATGAACAAGCTCTTTTAAATAGGAGACGATGAAAGCAGTCCCACAAGGAAACACAGTGCAGGTTTTTTTTTTTCCCCTGTAAAAATTGCTCTTTTCTATTAAAAAAATGCATGGCTACAGGCATGAAATTGCAAAAAGAAGAACATTGTACACATGACAAACTTGAAGAGGTAAAGATTATTTTAGCATAGCTTGTAAAGTGGAATTTATAGAGATTGGTACTTAGCTTAATGCTAGGGGCTAACTTTGTGAAGTCAGCTGTTGGCATCAAGAGAAACATTTGTGAATTTTTGCAGATTCTACAAGTATGATATATTAAAGATCTTAACAAATGAAAAATACTAGCTGACTTGAGCAAAACCACACTAGATTATTTCAAGCCTTTCCAGTTCCCAAGTGGTGGTCCTTTTTATTTTCTAATACTTCTGCTTTCAGTAGTATTCATTGTGTCCTTTGCTTTCAATAGTACTCATTTGCCAGTATCCATTTTCAGGTATGGTTTTGTCTGCGTTATCTGAACATTGCCCTTCCTGAAGCACTTGTTTTGAATTGGAACTATTCCCACGTTCTTGTATTTTCTTTTAGCGTGAACTATGGCTGTGGTTTCGCAATACATCATTTTCAGGAGTTTGCGTGTCATGATGTATACCAGATTAGTGAACTGATTTTGCTGAAAAATGACCTGGCAAAAACGAGTTCTTTTTAAGTGAGTTCTTTTTTTCACCAAAAAACTCAGTCTGGTTCACTGTGAGACCACACAAAGAGTTGTGTTGGCACAGCTACAAAGTGGCATGGCATGCTGTGGGAACAGAGCAGTGAAGGTCCAGGAGTATTTGAAGCTAGCCTCAGCCTCCCCCCACACCCCATATACAATGTGCTATGTAAGCACAGCCATTCCCTTTATTTTAATCGAGCAGCATTGCTGTGTGTTTTCTCTCATCTGTTCCATCTGCTCCTTCCATTGTTTACTTCCCTGATGTCTACATTTCCCTTTTATCACCCCTCCACCCTCTCAGGTTTTCTCCCCAGAATAAATCCACTTCTATGAAGTTCAGTGGCTGACATCCATATGCAAATTTCTGCAAACTCACTAAAAGTATATTATCCAAATAGCCTCTGATGGTCTTTACTGTGTTAAGCAGATGAAGACAGAAACAAAAAAGACAAAGTACCTATATTTGCATTAGCATTTTGCACATTCATTTGTTAAAGGCTTGGTGCTAACCCTATCCAAACCAAAGCACAATCTACTCTCCTAGAAACTAATGGGAAGACTCCTGCGAATACTTGATTTGCCTCACATCTTTGTGTCCTGGCAATTACATGAAGGATCAGGCTCCAGAGGCATACCCCAGAAATGTTAAAACAAAGCCTATGCTGGTTCAGTAACACGGCTCTCTTCCCACACATCTTTTTATAGCTTGCTGGTGTTGATGGGGTTTTTAAAATAATTTTTTCCTCCTCTGATATTTTGTTCAATTATTGACTATGCACAGATACAGTAAAGAGGAATTACTTGAAATAACATTCCATAACAACTGCTGTTCTAGAAAGGAAACTGACAACACTTATGTTTTTGAAAGCTTCTAGTGGGGCCAATTCACATAAATTTATCTGGAAACTTAACCCAAACTTCTATTTTATGAGGCCATTTCTATGCTACACTTCTTTGCGTGATTTTGCTTCAAGTTCCTTGTTTCTATTAATGTTTGCCCCTGTCTAGCCCTGTGTCTGCAAACTCATAAAATCTCCAGTTAGTGAACACATTCCCAAGGTTGCTGTCAACCTCAACTAGCCTGCCTCTCTCTGTCCTAGTCAAAGTATGGAGAAGCATTTCCACGGGTTATCTGCTGTATACTTGTTACATCCCTCCAGCTCTCATCTCTGGCAGTTAACAACTTTTCTTAGCCCTCCTGTCTGAACATGAGAGAAGCGTAATGTACTACAGTTCAAGCTGCGCTTGTCGTGACAGTCACATTTCTTTTGTTCCCTTTTTCTATTTCTGAAATTCTCAAAGATTTATTTGCTACAGGCATGACAAAGCCCTATGCAGGACAGCTGGCCATGTTTTCTGCTGGTGTATTTCACCATCCCTAGGTCTTTATGCTTTATTTAGCAATTCCTTGGCAATCATGGCAGATGATTCTGCTTTGTCATTAGGCTGTGATGCAGAAACATTTCATGCATCGTTACCAGAGTTTGAATATGCTAATTCCTCACAAACATTTTCCAAAGCTGCAACATAAATATAAGCAAGATAATGTGTATAATTGCACATAGATGTATATACATCAGTCTCTCACACAGATACGTATGCATTTAATAACATTAAACTAACAAATTCTTCTTTTTGTCTCACATCATATATTTATATTCCCACAGCAGGTTTACATATTTTTCCCTTCCTGGATTCTAGTTAATGCCTTCTCATACCTCCTGTTCTTTGTTGCATTTACTTTTGATTAAAATACTGGGTTTGTTTCTTCACACTTAAACATACACACCAGTTAGAGTCCATCCAATTCATCTTTGGAGCACAGGCTGAAATTGAGTATGAATTTTGCAGTCTTTACTCTGCTCGTCGCTTCTTTGGTTTTCTTTATTCTGATCCCCCGCATCTGCTTTGTTCTTCATATTTATTATGTTTTAATTCAAAACAGGAATGAAAACGTGGCTACTATTGGAAGCAAATAATTCCATTACACTGTTGCTGGCACTGGCCCAGTAAACTCACTGATGCAATTTTCCTTGAGTGAGTACTTGCACTAAAGTCAGTAGGAACATTTCCATTAGTAAAGTTACATAAGCATATGTATATCTTGAGGATCAGAGCTGCGGACACATATCCAGCTCTTAGGGTTGCGATAACATGCAGGTTAAGGTCAAGTTCTTTGGGTAACAATATACAGTTTCCATCACAATCGAGGACTGTGGCCTGGTTGCTTTACTTGCTCCCTAACCAGTGGTATAAGGGTTTCACTCTCTCCAAGGAAGTATTTCTCCAAGTGTGGTTACCGTTGTATCCCTGAGCAGCCTTGTTACCATTCTTCCCTTGAGCCCGTTACTTGCTGTCCTAGACACAAATATAAAGAACACATCTTTCCTATCATCCTTTTGCACTGGTAGTCTATTACAGTCTCCTTTTCCCTTCCTGCAGTCTTCTCTGCTTTTCGGTACACAATTCTAACTAGCTCAAGCTTTCCTTCTCTTTTAGTGCAAAGTCTCTGTCTGTTCTTGTTGCTCCTGCTCAAACCTTCTCCAGCTGGTCCGTAATTCCCTTGAAACCTGGCACCGAAACCCAAACCGAATATTGCAGCTAAAGCTGTTCTGACAAACAGCTGAGTGACTTCACACAGGCTATCCTGTTTATACTGTCTTATAAAGCATTTCTCTCTTGCAAGAACAGCATAGCATTGCTCACTTATGTTTGCTCTGCCTGTAACCCTTAGATCCTTTCCAACAGGACTGCGATTTAGCCAATGGTATCCCATTACGTGTGTTGGTAGCTGATTGTTCCTGCTCAAGCAAAGTTCATTGTATTTGTCTCCGCTGTCAGTTTCCCCCTTACTATTCACTTGCATCATTACTGTAAGCCCTCTCTTTTTCTGACCAATAGTTAAGGCTCGTTAGCATTGCTAGCTCACCCTGCACCAGTAAGGGCACAGTAATTGGTGTAGTTTTCTTTTGCTCCACATGAAAGCTTCCCTTAAAGTTTATAAACCAATGGATTTGCTCCATCTGCCACTGAAGCTAAGGGTAGGCTTTGTGACTTATTTAACATCAACAATACTGGGCCTACTGTATTACTATATTTAATCATTTCACCTACATATTCAAATGTATGCCTTGAGTGGGTGGAGGAATCTAATAGTAATTAAAAGTCAGGGTGTGTCCCAGCCTGCTGATCAGCATGCTGGTATGAAGAATTCTTACTACTGCTGAGTCCTGAGAGCTAATGACTACCATACGCCTACTCTCTTAATCGAACCATACCCTTGAAGACAACGATTGAGGTCAAGCGATCCCTTCACTGGGCCCATTTTCACAAGGTATGTTTGAAAGGCTCAAATTTGACCTCTCTTCCTTCCATGGACACAACCTAACCCTGGTTAAAATCTAAAGGAAGGATGAAACAGACCCGCATTCTTGTCACCCATCTGGAGGTGAACCATCTGTCATTTCTTACCACACAAGGAAGAAGAGCTGCACATTCACAGTGGGCTAAGTACACTGCAAACTCCAGCGTCACAAGCACTGGTTGTACAATGGTACAATTCTAACAGCTCCCATTTACAAGGTTAAAGAAATAATGATTCATGAGACTGGTTAACACCTGGAATGATTTAATCAGGCCACCCCTAATGTAAATGACATTGACTCACATTTCCAGACGTAGGTGGAACTGGCAATTGTCTTTTCCTCATAATTGTCTTAACTTGCTTTGCTAGTTAGAAATAGTTTTCTAGGTTATATTTCAAATCTGGTAATCATTAGAGCTACATTCTTTCCATAGATGTTTGTATTTATAGTCAACGGGAACATCTAGGACAGAATTTGACCTACAAACTTAAATATGTAGCAGCAGCCTCGATAGAAAAATCAGTACTTGAGTTTGAACCAGAACTAAAGTAAGACTGCTTGATATATACATATGTACACAAAAGTTAAAATATGAATGCACAGACTGGGGCAGGCAAGATTTTTGCGGCTTTTTCCCCCACCCCTTAAGTATTTCTGATTGCTTGCCTTTAATTAATCTTTTCATCAAATTTAATACAATGGCAATGTCACAGATAGTGGAGGGGAAAAAACTTTAATATTAGGATAAAAAAATAATTGGAATTTTCTAAAAAGTTTAACAGAAAATAGTATATGGAAAGGGAGAAAGTTATGAAGTACTGGTCATCCCCCATTGGTTTTTCATCCAGCTGTGTTTATAGCCTTTGTCTCTTCTTTGCTTCCCTCCCTACCTTTACTCTCACCCAAAAAGTGCTTAGACCATGCTCCTCTTTCTGGCTATCTGCCTATTCTTTCCCAAGGCACGGATTTATTCCAGACCCTTGCAATTAAACAATACTCTGTGATGTTACAGTGATGCAAGCTGACTGTAGTTAAGCTGACTGCCGTGGAATGTCATGACTTCGACCACAAAGATTTGACCCAATTACTGTGACCTGACACACTTGCAATCTAGTACAGCCTGAAGTCTCAAAGCAATAGCCCCTGAAACCACTAGAGACTTACGTGAAAGCTGGAACCAAGCTGAAAAAGACTGAATTAAACGCAGGAGAAAGGCACTCCAAAAAACTGTAATTATATTACATAGTTTGTTAATACATGCTTACTTTGCTTGTTAGGGGACACTGGGTGAGATGTCCACATGCTTTTTAAGAACAGAAGTCTTAACAATCCAGGAGGAAATTACAGAGCTGACTGTATCCTCTTCTGAATATATATTCAAATATTAGGGACATAATGCAGTCAGTATGCTGACTGATCAGTATGTAGTGAAGCTCCACTGCACTGCAAAGTGGTGGTAAGGCGATGTGCAGTACTTGAACAGATCCATGCAGTGCTCTGCAATTCTGCCCATAACAGCGAGGGGTTACACTGCAGTAGCTGAGACAGCTATAGAGGAAGGTAAGGAAACATTTAATGTGGTCAGCCTTTGTGCTTAAGAACCACATCTGCAAATCTTATGGGTTTTTTCTGGTGATTTTGCAAAACTCATAATATAAGGAACTCCTGGTTTTGTTTTTTTCCACTTGTATAGTATCTATAGAGCAGCCTTTAAAATCTTCTTCCCCACTCCTTTAAATACCAAAGCAACATTTCCTTGCTCCGTTAGCACCACTGGGTGGAACATTGCACTGATGTGGAACACCTGCATCTGTACATTACTGCAATCATACTGAAAGTCACAGTATTTATTCCTTGGAAGTCAAACAACAGGTAGAAGATAAAGCATAAGAACTGTCAAAGTGTCAAATCTCACTAAAAACAAACAAGGCTGCCCAGGGAAGTGGTTGAGTCACCATCCCTGGAAGTATTTAAAAGACAGGTAGATGAGGCGCTTAGGGACATGGTTTAGTGGGCATGATGGTGTTGGGTTGACGGTTGGACTCGATGATCTTGGAGGTCTCTTCCAACCTTAATGATTCTATGATTCTAAACAAAAAGCTCCCAAAAAGCAAGCTACTCGGCATTGCTTATTGGCTTTGTCTGTAAAAGCTCCTGAAAGCTGCATGCAGAAACTTAGGAAATATCACTCCATAATAGTCCAGGATCTCATCTAGTGTAGATTCTCAGCTCCATATAAGGCTACACTATATTCTTGCATGGATACCATTCAGAATCCTGCATAATTTTTGGACTTGTTTTGCCATTCTGTCAGTACCACTTTTCTGCTCTTGATGCTGGAAGACTTCCTGGCTTGGAATATGAACACAAGAACAGCTGTAGAAGATCATAACAAATTCCACTTAGCTCTGTATCCCATCACAGACAGCGGCCTGCAGGGATGCTGAAGAAGTGGTACAAGAACAGGATGGAAAGATGAAGTAATACTTCCCCAAAATAAGCTCTCAGTCTCTAATGTCACGGTTCAGAGACTGCTTGATTAAAAAAAAAAAAAAGGGAAAAAAGTAGTGCCCTGTGCAGTGCCAGTTACCAGCTGCCTTCCTCAGTTTCCAGTCTTATAAAAGCTTGTGAACAAAGCTTTTGTTTCTGCATCTTACCTATTTTTGTCTCCTTCACTGTTGTTCGCTACCATTAAGAACCAGAATTCCTAACCTGAAAAATCAAATAACATGCTATTTCTGGAAAAAATTAATTATCCAAATGCACAAATACTCCTTATAAATCTCAGCAGCTCAGTGTCTTTATTCCAAAAGAGAAGTCACGGATAACCACATCATCAAACTTTGCAAGCTAGGATCTAGAACTAGACTTAAAATTAACCACTTGGGGCCTATCTATGAGGCCAAATTAACCATCAGAGTACTTTCTAAATTGCTATCTATTCCACGTTCATTGCTTGTGTGTAGATATAAATAAATGTCCGCTATCTTGGACAGTGATGAATGGTGACTAAATGTACCCTGGAAGTTCATCCCTGAATACTTTTTTTAATCAAATCGTTTGTTCTGCCAGCAAGTTCCAGGAAGCAATTTCTGTACTTTAGAATAGTCAAAATGTGCTATTATGACTCTGTATTAAGTATTTTTTCCCAGAATACTGTCTTCTGTGCTCTTAGGAGATAAAGCTGCATCTCCAGTGGAAAAGTGGACTCAAACAAAAAGGTGGGCTTTGCTGTGACTACTATTGATAATCCAAAATAAATTCTTTTAGGTAAGACTCTTAACTGGACTAGTCTGATATCCTAGTGTTCAGAATAAACAATTCTCTCCAAAAGTGACTAGCATGCAGGCAGGGAGAAGAATGAGAACAGCATCTTTAAAACAGTGATCTCTGACAGAATTTCAGGGGTTGGATATAAAGGTGTGGAATAACTGTAGGGGAAAAAAATCACGAGAGGGTCCATAACCACTTTTCAGAGGCAGATCAGAGAAAAAGGCAACTCCAAACAACGTTTTCACAGAAAACATAAAAGGAGAGAAGAAAATACAGAGGCAGCAGTGGTGAAGTAGCCAGGATACAGGCTCCCAAGAGACTTCCCAGCCCAAGGGAACAGCTAGAGGGCTTGCTCCCTCTACTGGAGCATCCTAATAGACCCACAAGAGACTTGCTAGTTTGACACCCTTTTAAGTCCACAGCAAATCTCTTGGACTAGGAAATAAAGATTAATTCAGGGTTGATTACCATTGCTAGCTTACTATCATAAGGATTTTTTTAAAGGACTGAATATGTACTTGAATATGCAGATGAAGGCAGAGGGGAGAGAGCTATTTCATTGCTTTTGTTTTGAAAAGAAACAAAATAAGGCACACAAGTTGAAATCTGTATTTTTCAAATCATAATTATATCAGTTCAGTCAAACTGGAACACAGGAAAAGCAAGCAGATCTTTTCAGTGGCTCATGTAATGCAGAAGAACAACTCTTGTTATATGACCTTTGCTCTAGGACAGATTACTCGCCATCATTCCTGTAGCCACGTATAGAGAAAACCACCTGCCTTTTTGAACTGTATGCTCTTGTCAAGTACAGCCGGGCCTTAAATACTTTGGCTTATGAATAAATAGCCTATTCCTACAGCAGAGAGTAAACCTCTCCTAAAGTATCTTCACATGAATACAATGTCATCACTTAGTTACTTAGTGTTCATGTTGGATAATGTAAGTCATAGTAGCACGATGCATAACGACATCAAGAAACCGCAACTCAGACACTCACTGACACAGCTCTACTCTTGCTTGCAATAGCATGTGGCTGAGGCTCCTCTTTCTCTCTTGTAGAATTAGGGTCACCTTTGAGCTCTGAGACACCCCACGTGACTTTGGATAGGTTGCAGGATCTTGCGCCTTGCAACTCAGCTTTCTATCTGCTAAATGAGAGTCGAGAGATCCTTACTCCTTCATGCCTTTTTACAACTTGTTACACAGCTTTGGTGTGGAATCTGCCTCCTCCCGTACGTAATGTCCAACATTTGGTACAAACACCTCCAATTTTAGCTGAACCTTATAAACATAATAGTAGAAGAATAAAATATTTGCCTAAAAACTCAGCTAGATGTAAATTAATGGATTTTGTGGCCTCTCCAGTTTAAACAGCTTCTCATTTTCCAGTTTTCTGTCATCTCGGTGAGCACCTTGGTCTACTGGTTATCACCTTACAAATTCAATGGAGGAAATGGAAACCAAGCTCTGCAGCAGTGACATAGAGGAAGCTTTCCAAAGAGAACTACCATACTGTATAGGAGAAATAGACTTCACAGCTTCTGGGAAGAAACGTGGAAAGGTACAGCACTGAGGAGTTTTAACCCTTTAACACTATTGCTGTTGTTCAGCTGTTACTTCTTAGCATTAAACCTAGAGACTGTAATAGTGGAGGTATATACATATATAATAGTATTCCACAGTGCAAGGCACCACATTGTACTCAAAGTAGGGACTGTACCTTCCTGAACATGAATGTGATTTAAAATAAGGCCTATTAATATACAGAAATCAATCACTTGACTTGCACTGACATGCTACAAGTATAGTTGATCACTTTTTTCCTTTAAAAAAAAAAAAAAATCATGTGCCCAGCTTCCTTCATTTTGCCAAATGATGCCCAGCATAATTTCCCTGTTTTCACCTGTTTCTGCCAAAAATTAATCACTATGGATTTCAAAATTTTAAACATACTTTTGAGCTGTTTCAAGACTCTCCTTAAAGTTTTCTCTCTCTGTTCTGCTAATAGGCAAGAGAAGGATGTACATAGACAGACCCACCTCCTAGCTAGTCCCTTGCATACATTAGTGCTAGAGCAGAAGGAATTCCTAGGATCAGAAATCTGCCTTAAGATTTTGTTTCATCGTAAAGTCTTAAGCACAAAGCCAAAATAGATACAGAACAGGAAGCAGCAATAGATTCATGTAACATGTCCTTGAAAAACAGACATGAAATCAGGCAAATATTTCAGCTAGTACAGAAACAAGAAATGCCTAAGAAATTTGTTGGCTTTGCTAGACTGCCATGGAACTGAAGGCAGTTCAAGAAGAATAGCAGCATTAAAGAAGAGAGCAATATGTCAGTCTGCAACACAGAATTAACCCATGGAACTGACCCAATTAGTGAGATGATAACAGTTACACAGAAGCCTGCTAAATTCATCCTAGTATTTAGTTCTCTGTCAGGTCTTGCTCAAATAAATTTTTCTTAAATAACCAGGTTGATGATAAATTTCCCTCTGCATTCACCATGAACAATAGTCTACTGTATCCTACTGTCCCATTGTTATTCAGTGTTTTTTTGTTTTGTATGTTGAAGTTTATTAAGGTCCTGAGTACCATTCATCCTGGAATTATATTCGAAGTTATGCTCAACAAATGGAAGCTACCTGCTCCCAATTTGGTTGTCTCTTTAGTAGGGGAAGAAGAAAATTTCCAGATGAAGCCTTGGCTACGGGACACCTTAAAAAAAGGACTTATAAAGGCAGCTCAAAGCACAGGTTAGTGCTTTAGGCTTTAAAGGAGGAATTTATATTCCTACTGGATTCTCACACCTAGCATCCAGCGATCTTTTAATGTCAATGGGCCTGCTCACGTGATTATTTTTGGAAGTTCAAGGCTTTGCTGAATGCAACCTACAACCTGTATTTAAATAGCTTTGAAAATGAAAGTTATTGTATTAGAAATAGCAAAAATAAGTTATTTCAAACCAAATTACTCTAGGCAACCATTGCTGAAGTGTAAAATTACCTGATGTTATTCCCTCAGAGATGACACTAGAAAAGATAGCATGAGATGGGACCAAATACATTGTCCCTCTTTGGTGCCATAGCAAAATAATTCTTAAGAGAGCATAGCAATTTGACTTCAACAAGAATGAATTTAGGTCAAAATAAGAATTCTTGTTTTCTCCATTCTCACTTTTTAGCTACCAGTCAAAATCATGTTACAACAGTTTTTATTTTTTGAAGATTGTTTTCTTCAAATCTAAGAGTTGAACAGACTTTGTTAGTAAAACAGCCTACGATTAGACTCTAGTTTAAACAAAAAGACCTTGGTAATGTATAAACGCAAAATAAGTCAGTTCACTTTTCCCCTGGCTGTTCACATGAATGACAAGAGCAGCGAAAAGCATTTAAAACGAAAACCAAACAAATCAATGTGTGGGAACATGCATGGAAGTGGCTTTCATTTAAGATGACATTTTTTCCCCATAGCTTCATGAAAATACCTGCAAAATGAAGTGAAAAATATCTGTAAACATTTCACAGCAAGCTCTTGGTTTAGCTTCACTGGTCCAGACAAGATTGTAACAGTTTTGCTTTTTGTAATGAAACAGCCCAGTACCGAAACTCTTTTTGGTACTTTTGTACCACAGAGATATTGTCTATCTCCAGCTGCCTTCTACACTTAAGACTGGACAGCACCAAGATCTCCAGTTCCTTTATGTTACATATTTGGAAAAGGTTGGTTAGCTGTTTACCTAGGGTTCTCCAAGTTCTTTGTCACCATAGCACTACTGCTGTAAATCCTACTCTCCTGAAGAATTCACTCTCCAACACACACAGGAATAACAGAAAGAGAACACCAGATAGGCAGGTTATGCCCAAGCTCTTCTGCTACCAGGTGATTGCATGGGACTGTTTAGTCCTCAGTTCAAGCCAACAACTTCCTCCACCCCATCCCTTTGCTCTTCCTCGTGCAACAATCAGACCTGCTTGGTATAGTAATGTTTCTGCTCATAGTTAGACAGTAAGTGACGCTAGACTGGACACAGCATTCTTGATTGGCGTACTGACATCAGAGTAAAGATGGCAACGTTGCATCACATGATATGGGAAGCACGTTTGCTTGGGCATATAATTTCTTCTTGTTTTCCTTATTAAAGTCTTACATACTTTGTATGTATTTTAACTCTAAAAGTTACAGTCCATGAAGACCTGTCTACAGTTTATCTATCTAGAAAAACCTTAAATCCAGTACTGCAAGTAATGTTACTTGACACACAAACATGTTCAATTATGAAGAAATTATCTAACCATTTTTAAAAAATCATTTCAGGTGCCTGGATTTTTACCAGTGCTTTACGTGTAGGAATAACAAGACATGTAGTGCAAGCAGTCCGAGATCGTGCACTGGCTAGTACTTCATCCAAAGTAAGAGTGATTGCCATAGGAATATCTTCACTCAGAAAAATTCAGCACAGAGAAGTTCTGGACAACACAAAGGTATTTTTCGCTTATTCTACTCGTCAGACAGGGTTGTTCAGAAGTAAGCTGCACCTTTACAAAATGTGGAAGTAGTAGGCAGAACAACGTTGATCTAACTTAAAAACAAAAGTGGGGTTTAAAGTCTGTTTTGGGGGGAAACAGAAATAAAAAGCAGGAAGAATTGTTAGAACATAATGATTCTGTGCCCTGCGCACTCAGTACACTTGGCAGCAATTCTGCAAATATCCAGCAGGTGACAGCATTAGACATTAGATCAGCAACCAGAGTAAGGCTGAACGTCAGGAAAAAATCATGCATCGTAAGGTAACAAATATTTTTTTCCCCTAGTCCACTTACTGCAGAAGCACTTTCTCCAAGCTATTTCATAAATACTGTAAAAAGTATATTTTCTAGTATGGAACACAAGCCATAAATACTTCAAGACCAAGTTTTCTTAAGTAGTCATTGAATTGGTGTCTAATACGCAAAAACTCGCTCAACGCACCAGGCCAAAAATGCTAGCCATGCAGGATTTTGTCTAGTTATTGGGAGCTCTAGGGACTTCACAATTCAGGTCAAAGCAATCAAAGTTTTTTGGGGGGGGGAAACAGGCAACAAATAAAAAACTTCACCCAACAAAACAGTTGCTGAAAAAAGGACAAGTTGATGCTGAATTGACCTGGAGGTGGAGGGAAAAAAAATTTATAGCATGACCTTCTTGTCACTGGATATGCAGTCTGTCCTAAGCAGAATATTATAACAATAAAGTAAGTGTGTAATGACAATGAATTACAGTTCCTCTGTGCTATTTTACTTCCCTGCAGAAGCTAAGAAACAAATGACAAACACGGCCCTTTGAACTCACACCTAGTTCTTCTCTCGGATAGGCTAGCAAGTACCAGCTAGCAGCTGGGACACTGCCAGACCATATCAGCAATTTATTGTCATTGGACTTCCCCTTTTTCCATCCTTTTTGCCAAGCACAGCTACCTGTGTGCTCTACCAGGTGGGACTCTCTAGCTGGAAGACTTTAAGCTATTTGTGTGGCTGAACTGGTCTGAAAGGACCTCAGAGGAAAGAATTCGGTTCATTGCATTTGTGAATTTTGTTCAGGAAAGTTGCTTTGGCAAATGCAAACTAACTATTTCACCTCCCTCCCAGGCTAAGTGATCAAAATGCATCTGGATCTTTCCCAACCAGCAGCTACAAAACAAGTGCACTGGTCTTTTTATTGCATTAGATTTTCTCCCCTTTAACTAAAGCCCAAATTCTTTGTCAAGGAATATTTCGTGTAGAGTCCTTTGTCAAGGAATATTTCCTGACCCTATGACTTCTGGCACTGCTTCCACCCAAAGACATTCTGGATTTTAGTCAGTAACTTTAAGACAAAGGAACTATAGACAGGGATGTTGATCTAAACCCAGTTCTCTTTATACTTGGCACTAACACAAGCGGCTTGTTGTGTAAAATAGAGCTAACAATCCACACTAGCAAGGAGAAAAACAAGCCCTGAAATCAGTGGATCCCTCCCATCTCTTCTGTGTTAATAGTATGCTTTAAACATCATTGAAAGATCATTTCCACATTTTCAGAGAATAAATAGGAAAATCCCTGAGGGCCTTTTTCTATTGGTTGTTGTGCCTCCGGCTCCTAATCAAAGGCCAGATCTTTGGCAAGTAGGTTTACTGTTACATGGCAGCAGAATATAGGCACGCCCTCTGTCAAAACAAAATTTGAAGGCAAATTAATGGTGTCAAGAAGCTTTCCTCAACAAATAAGAGACAGAGAAGGAGGTAAAAGAAACTTGTGGCACTTGCTGTTTGTAAAGGACATGCAAATTTACTGCTTTTTTTCTTGGAACAGCCTCTGATGTTCCTACTCTTCCCAGAGCTACTGACAGGGAAAGAAGCCATAGGAACACGTCTGATTCACCTTGCTTTGAAGGAGATTTCTCTTCTCCAGTTTGACTGTATGCAGCTTCATTTCAGAAAGCCACTTAGGGGCATGCTACGCAGTGTGCTCAACTCTTCTACCCGCAGCGTGAAGGAGCTTGTCCTCTGGGCTACTTAATGTTTTTATGCATTAGTAGTGCTGCTACGAGCTCCTGGTCATACGTTCACTGCGTCTCCAACATCAGCCTTAGCCTTGGCTGTGGAGAGGAACCTGGATAACCCCTGGGTTGGCCTTTCCCCAGGATTCAACTGGGCACCTGCTCTTCCTAGCAGACTGCCAAAAGCTGAGATTAAGGAAGTCTCCATATAAGATCTGGCTCTTAAAAATCCGAACATAAATCTCTCTGCCATACCTTAATGACAACTAGGTTACTTACATAGTTACACTGCTATGTCTAGAAAGTCTTTAACACCTGTGTCCACAAAATTATCGGGAGGAAAATGCAATACACAGGCACAATAGCCAAACTGACAGTTGGAGTTTTGTTCATCAACTCAAAGGCTGCAGCAGTTGGAAAAGAGACATAATAGAAGGAAATGCAGATCTTAAACAATTGCTTTAATCTGGCTTACTTGCAACATGACAGTGATTATGAAGATGAAAAAGAAGACTAACCAGGCATTTACAGCCTGGCTTGCTGCTAGGAGTGATATATCAAAGTGGATGTGCAACAGTGGGAAAGAAAGATTTATTAAGGAAGTAAGGGGAGCTTGAAAAATTGTGTGTATGGAAGAATATATGCAGCACAATCCTTAGAACAAAAGACTATAACAGGGGTTCTGTTTTACCCAGACAGTGATTTGATGCAAAAATTCATTAATAAATATTTTCAAGATATAACATCCCTCACCCAAAATAAAAGATAAGATGATTGCACTTTCTAAAGTCTGCCTGTCACACACTCTTTTAGAATGCAATTTCCAAACTGAGAATAACCATTAAACCTCATATAACCCTGTCAACTAAATAAAGCTGCATTTAAATTGATATGGACATATAGCAGGCTAACTTATCTACTGGGCTAAATGTGGACAAAATACTACTGAAATGAATAGGTTTGCCCCTGTTTATACTGTCTGAGATTTTAGCCCTCTGAGACATTACAGCTCCATCCACAATTATCAGGTCTCATGGCCCCTTTCCATTTGTCCAACAAACACTTCCAAAACCTCTGAATGAATGCCTACGTTCCAGAGATGATGACTAATGTCACTATATTTTGCAGAGCCCAAGAGGGGCTTCAGCTTTCAGTCCTGTCAAATCTGGCACCTTTCAGAAGGAACACATTCTCCTTATCTACCCTTTTCAGAGTCTATTCAAGTGTCTCAAAAGTGGTGTGTTATGTCATGGCGCAGACAACACAAAAATGGAGATGAAGTACATAAAAACATGGACTGTGTTTTGTAAAGAACACTAACATTTCTCCTCCTCTCTCTAGAATGAAAGTCTTGTACACTACCGATCAGATGATAATATCCAAGGCCCACTGTATTCCCTGGACCACAACAATTCCCATTTTATTTTGGTGGATCACATAACACCAGATGAGCCAGATGGAACCACTAAGCTACATCTCACCTTGGAAAAGCATATTTCAGAACAGCGTACTGGATATGGTGGTAAGTAGACTCTATATAGGCATGCTAACTTGAATAATACTGATATTACAGTGATACTTGTGGGCCCCTGGCCTTATCAGAGGCAAGTCCAATTCTCAAATTGGGCAATCATCTACATAGGCAAGATCAAGTAAACATATTTGTCATTATGTAAGAGGCAGAACTAAGGTGACTTCTGAAGCTGAGAAAGCTGCTCTTTGAACCAAAAATCCTGACTTTTCTCGCATCTTCTTAAACATAGCTCAAAGCTGATCTTCAAAGCATAGCTCGAATTGCCTTAAAACACAAAAATGGAAAACAAATCCAGCTTTAAGTACCTTAACCAGTGGATCTAAGAGATGGATGTTCATTGTTGTGTACTTTTATCCCCTCTTGCACACAGGGTCTTGAATTGCTCCCACACTAGAAGAAAAGACTTGTCCCAAAGCCCTCCGAAATATTTTAAGTCATATTTATTTCAGGATAAAATCTTTTCCTGGGTAAACAACATAGCATCTAATGGCCATCTAAATCTATGTGACCTTTGTTTATAATGAGAACTGAGTATTGGGCAGGCGTCCTACTGCTATTTGTGGAAACAATTCAGTTGTAGTGCTAATACAATTACTTCTACCTTTCCTTTGTTTCTGTAATACCTGCAGTGCTAACACAGCTGAAACAGAAGGGAGAGCTCACTTATTCGCACTTGTATGCATCAATGGAATATTCAATTACATAGCCCATAGTATGGTTGCACAGATGTACCTGAGAGCATGAATGGACCTGAAGAATGCTTATCTGGTGACTCAAATAGGAAAGACCACAGGTGGACTGTAATGGTAGGCTGAGGTTGCAGTGCTGAGAATTAGAAAGTAGCCTCTTTCTGCTTGCAAACCAAATCTGATTGAACAAATCTCAGTGGAACAATTTTCTGTCAAAAAATGCTGATTCATTTGACAAATATTTCACTGGAACATACTGAATTCAGTGATGTCTTCTATAAATAAAACCAATGTCGTCCATTTAAGCTCATTTATATTCAAGCTGAGCAAAGCTATGTGACTTTACTGAAGTAAAACACTAACAAAGTCATGCAGAATTTCCCTATTTTAAAAAATACCTAGAAGTCATTCAGAGGAAATTTTTGGTATGCTGAATATTCTTTGCAATTAAGGACTTCCCACCTTCCCAGCATAAAGCCAGAATTCCCCACCCCTCCTCTGGCTAAATTTTATCTAAATCTATGGTAAATGAAGACTATTTGAAGCCATAAACATACCTTGAGGAACCTGTAGTCGCAGTCTTCAAACTTCATCACCTTATAGAGGTATGGCAATGCTATATACCATTCACTAAAACAAATGAAGTTACTTGCCAATCACGTCCTGGCTACAGCTCAGTTCTACCTTATCTCTGTAGTCATCCCACAATAGATCCAACAAGTAGTAAGTGGCAATCTGTACACTGCTCCGAGAGACCTACAAAGGGAAACATCAAAAAATTGTTTGAACCAAATGCCTTTTATTTTCCAACTGAAAGAGGCATTCATCTCATGACGTTACTGTTTTGATTGAGCTCTTTTAGGCCTATAATCTATAGTCACCTTTGGATTACAGAGTTCAGCATTTACAGTATAAACCATCTAGAAATAAGCGGGCCCCTGTGGGAGGATGGCTAAGGACAGGGATGCCTACATCATTTCTTCCCCTGCTGCTGTGACATGTTAAATATTTCTTTAGCATTTCTTTTAGATGTATAAGATCATGTTATTAATAATCACCACAGTAGACTGTGCTGAATGAAATTTTAAGCTGTTTAAGCAGAGTAATAAAGAGTATATGTTTCCTATCAAATCATATCTGATTCATCTCACCCTAGCTGGTCTATATAGTCAGCCTCTTCATATTCTTAAATCCTCCTTTTATCAGGCTTTTCTCCTGGATTCCACTACACCTTCTTCCACATGCTAGGCACATGCATAACACCTGGGACAAACTGACAGCTTTTCACTTCTAACTGTATCTTAATATAAATAACAGTAGCTGCCTCTCTGAAAACAACAGTGGAAAAAAAAAACAGAAAAAAACTGAAAAAAAACCAGACATACAGAAGTGCCAATATCCATATTTTGCAGCTGAGGTGTACTGAGGTGAGAACAGACTGGACTGTTTGCCAGGGATCATGCAAGACATCCGAGGCAAAGGTGCCTTCGTCCTGAATCTTAGACTAGGACCCTATCTGCTAGGTCACAGTGTTATTCTCTTCCTTTGCCACTTGCTTCTGCACTTGCCTGCCTTCTGCAGGCTCACGTTCTGGTGGGTACCAAAACAGCACATAACAGAAGAAGTATTTTCAAGGGGTTGGCAAAAACACAATAATTTTGTGAAAGCTGTTACCTTTCTAAAAATTAAACCATCTATTTCACAGGAACGGGTAGCATTGAGATCCCTGTGCTTTGCTTACTGGTAAATGGAGGACCAGGCACACTAGAGGTAAGAAGCTGCAACTTTTGAAAAATAAATTAACTGGTGCTAAGTAATTAATAAAAAATTTGGCTGGATGACAAACACATGTCTTGGCACTTTACGTAAAGTCAAAATTCGTATCTATACACCATTAAGAACTGAATTCTGTTAATATTAAATTTACCAGTGTTTGTCTGGGAGAAATATTTCCTTTTGAATAGGTACCAGCTGATCATTAAAGCTTCCATTGCCAGCTCATACAGTGGGAAGAAGGAATCCAAAACCAAAACAAACTCACAGAAGCCAGCTCCAAATCTAGCGAAATATAAATATTGTGCTATTACTCGAGATCACATACAAAAAAAGATTAATCATTCAGTGCTGTCCAGCAGCAGTGAGGCAACTGCCTCTGTCACAGAGCTCCAAGGAAGTACAAGACCAGGTTTGCTCGATATGCCATTTAAAACTATAGTGACCTAGTTCCACTAAGCAAAAATACACTTTAGGATGATGACTGGGGAGTTGTCTGCTAACAATCCCGTATCTTCTTCAGCAAAAGATCAGTTTTGATTTTTTCCTGAGTAGTTCTACAACTTAAAGAACCTGTTAACTAGAAGATACTCTGATTTCTATTTTACTTTTACTGGTATTTTATTTTGCTACTTTGTAGCAGCCTGTATGTCCACATGGCTTTTTTTTTTTTTTTTAATAATACACTCAGATGAAAAGGAATACTCTACAGTACCTTTAGAGAGGTAACATTAACCATAATTTAAAGTTTCCAAGTGATAAGACTCTGCCACACAAGCTGGTAACCTCTTTGAGAATAATGACTCATTCCTGGTGACGTTTTCTGGTTTCAGTTTCCAGTCCCTGTATCTTGTCATATCTTTGTCAGCTGGACTACGACACACACTGGTATTAGAAATCTCAGTGTTTAAACTAGGATTATGTCACCTCTTGAGCTTTCCTTCTAGAAGCTAAATATGGCAGTGTTTTCTGTATCTTGGGTGTTGAAAAATCACGTATCACAACCTATAAATCCTCTTTTCAAAGTTTTATAGAACAAAGTGACTTGGAGACCAAAGGTGACTGGCTGGAGCTGCCCTAAATTTACATAGGCTGAGAATGGATAACTGATTGTGCTTTTTTAGAATATCAGTTTCTTAAATACAAATTGGATAACACACACCAAGGACTACAACGGTTGTTAAAAAAACACTAAACTAAAAAAAAAAAAGTACACAACAAGCAAATCAATAGTTAGAACTCTTGGAGTCTCGTTAGCTTCTTGCATAACTCCAGAGTAAGAAATAGATTGGTAGCAAATAGTCATTGTTGCAATTACGATGCCATGGCCTCTGCTTTCCTCTCTCAACAACCTGCCTGATTCATTCTAATTGCACAAGTAATAGAATGATCAGCCTTTGACTCTTGAAGTTGCTACGCTTCAGTGTTTTTTTTCCTGTGGCCCAGTGTTGTATTCCCACAGGCAAATTCCTGATTTTCAGAATGTATCACCAGGTTTAGCAGCCAGAAGAGCCTGCTGAGAATTTCTGTATGGTGCTCCTTTTGCACTTGACTATGCTGTACTGACAAAGAAGTTTTATGCATTGTTTGTCCAAATCAGGTTGCTCAGCTACTCAGCAGATGTGTCATGAAAAGAAGTATAGTCAGGGGCCTATACATGGATGACCTGCTACAGAATCAGGAAAATCCTAATAGCTTAGAGGAGTCTGGACTGACTCCATAGTGAATCTGGTTTAGGTACACATTTATTCCTAGTTTGCAAGAAATGCTTCTGTTGAATAACATTTTCTTTCCATATATGAATTCTTAAAATTTACTTTTTAAACTACAGAGAATTTGCAGCAGTTTGGAAAATTCTGCTCCCTGGCTTATCTTAGCAGGGTCTGGAGGTACAGCTGACATCTTAGCCGCATTCATGAATGACCCGCAGCTTATCACACCAGAAGCTGTTGAAAAGCAATTTAAGGAGAAATTCCCTGCAGAAAGCTTCTTGTGGAAGGACATTCTCCAACGGACAGCAACAGTGAGCTCATATGTTTGATAATTACATACATCATGTTCACAAGCTCTCTCCTACCATTTCTAGCTTTGGTAGTCCATTCAGTACAGGTTTGACAAGAAGCTGCCCAAAAGTTTTGGGTACTCCAGTGCTCTGACACTAGTGTCATAGAATACCTCTCTAACATTAAAATCAAGTGCTCAGTTGTTCATACAAACTACTTTGTCCTAGTGATTCAGCTGAACACTTAGGGCTCTGTCCTTCCTCAGTTATTTCCTCAAGTAACAGCCAGCGCCCAGGAACACCACAGTCCTTCTGGAGGAAATGAAGCATTATTTATACTCCACAGCTGTGGAGCTTGTGCAGCTGTGACAGAAGAGACCTAATTCATGATCTACAGCTGTTAAATGGAAACTTAATTGTGGATAAGCATGAATAAATTAAAAAGAATGAAGGGTGTTTAGAAATTGTCCTATCTATTGTCAGTTATGTGTGTTCTTAAAAAAGAATGACAAAACAGATTCACAGATTTTCCTTACTCTTTGTCTTGAGGCACACTTGCTGGACTTAAACCACTACGCATAAGTATTTAAGAAACAAAAAAACACTTTGAGATTGCCTTTCTGTGAAGATTGAAGAGCACTGTGTGCCTCTGAGATAAACCAAGTCCATTTGACCTGATCCACTACTTATTCTTTGCAGTCCCTGCCGTAATCCTTAGCTTTAGAAGTTCCACATATTAATTCCGTTAGGGAGAACTTTGCCAGATCACTAACACAAGGGGATGGAAGGGCATCTAGAAGCAATATTGCCAGATGCTCACAAAGTCTCGGTGCAGCTGCACTGTGAGAAAGAAAACTCAATAAATAGAGAAGCAGAAGGAAAGAGTACTGTATATATCAATATTTGATGACTTTTACTCAAAGAAGATTTAGAGACCATGCTTTTAAATAAATAACTCTGAGAGCAAAACTTAAATGTCAAAGCAGGAAAAGGTAAAACAAAACTAGTGGTATGCTGGCTGCCACAGCATGACTATGAGTCAGATAAATAAAAATGTGAGTTAAGGAAGGATCTTTTAATTAAAGTACTGCTCTGGTTCTCAGGATATCCAAGTTCTGTTCCTCCTATCCTGCTAAGTGATTTTGGAAAAGGCAGTAACTCCCTCCTTTCCTTAGGACTTATTTATATATGGGAAAGGTAATAATGTTTGTCTTCTTGCCAAACCTCAGCTTTACAATTAGAACCTAAGTTTTTGGGAAATAATGTATGGGTGATCTCCACTGGGCTCTTAGGCATTAATATATAGCAGTAGGACAATGCGTAAGATGATATTTGTTTCAACTCCCAACAGATTCAGAACATTATTTCACACCAACATCTTCTAACTCTGCATAATTTTGAACAAGATGGTTCAGAAGAACTAGACACAGTCATTTTAAAAGCTTTAGTAAAAGGTAAGAACAAAAAACACAGCACAGTGTAATACTTGTCTTATTTGACGACTTCTATGCCATAAATGTATTTCATTCTTGTCCAGAGCAAGTTCAGTTGGCTATTGGATCAGATTTCATTTCTGATGCAGAGTTCTTCTGTTTGCCTATTGGCAAATTAACTGTGGCAGTTACCACAGCTCTTATAACCTTGCTTTAAACTAGTGTTTGCTTTTTAATCTCATGCTACTGTATAGTACTATTTTAATTGCTCCTTTATTTCACTACTTGCTTCTCTTAGTAGTAGAGGTTATAAAGAACTGAAACATACTGGAGCAGTTATTCCAATTACAAGCCATTTTAAAAAACTAAAAAACATCAAGTAGAACAAAGGCAGTTCAGGTCTAGAAACAATGCATTTCTCCTATAAGAAATCTTCATTGTATCTTCTGAAAGAAGACATTACTTGCTCTGCCACCCATTTCAGTTTGTGTTAACTTCACGGTTTGAGTTAGCCTAAGTTTAGCATGGGGGGGGGGGTTTGATTTAGCCAAGTTTTGGGAGGGGGGGGGGGGGGAAGACATTCTATTCCTAACGTGTTAATTGAAACAAGACAAAAACAATAGCCAGTCCTGCCCCCGCCTTTCTACAGGCCAGGGTCCCTCTTAAAATCCTACAGATATTTAAACTTAATGTTTTAATAGAAAATTCAGCAGGCAAAAATTAATTTTTAATATTTCTTAAGTTAGGAAAAAAAAATGCTGTGAAGGGTTGCTGGTTAAACAACCCACAGATCTGCGCTAGCTGAAGGAGAGCTTGTATTGCTAATCAAATTACCAATACTATATTAAATTAAACATAACAAGTGTAAAGTACTGAGTTTATTTGCATTTCCTATTTTCGCCAGCCTGTAAAAGTCACAGTCAGGAGGCTCAGGAATATCTGGATGAACTGAAGCTGGCAGTGGCCTGGAATAGAGTGGACATAGCTAAACGTGAAATATTCAATGGTGACGTGGAGTGGAAGGTACCACGTTTTATTGCTTTAGGGGACAATCAGTGTATAATCCAATGTGTACAGGACACTGAAACATCCTGATAGAAGGCTTGAGTTTTTAACACTACCTGCATTCTCCACTAAGAGATTGGGCAGCGGTAATATGCTTCCTTAGGCTGTTTGTCTTTCTGGTCCCCTATATGATAATGGCTAAAGATAGAGGAATAATTCAGTGGTCATGGTCTCTTCCTTGAGCTCTTTGGGGGCAAGAATCTTCCCCCCCACTTCTGTCCAGACCTTTAAAGCAAACAAACCTGAGCTTACAAAGCAAAAGAAGCATGCAGATATTTACTGTTAGAAGATGGTAGGAAGAATGTCACTGTTTCTAACTGCTGTATAAATACCCAGTGCAGTGGGTACTCACCACAACTCCTACAGCATGCTATTTGTGTTGATGTTTTGACATTAATGCTTATATAGACATTTTGTCACAGAGAAATGAAGAGAGTTCTACCTCTTTCTCATTGTACCCACTTTTGACATGGTGGAAGACAAAATGTGCATGTCCTCATGTTAAATGTTAACCTCCCTCCTCATTCATCCATGATTACCCCCAAAAACTTCTTTTTTTTTTCCCCCCTTCATCAATCTAGTCCTGTGACCTGGAGGAAGTGATGATGGATGCTCTGGTCAATGACAAACCAGAATTCGTAAAATTATTTGTTGACAATGGGGCTAACATATCCGAATTCCTGACATACGGTCGTCTGCAGAGACTCTACTGTTCCATTTCTCAGAAATGTCTCCTCTATGAACTTCTACTGAAGAAACACGAAGAAAGCAAGCTGACCTTGACAGGGCTCACTGGTCAACAGCATAAGGAGCAGAAAGAGGTCTGCCCACCCTTCACTCTAAGCGAGGTCTCTAGAGTTCTCAAGGATTTTCTCCAGGATGCATGCAAAGGTTTCTATCAAGACTTCAGACACGGAGGCAAGAAGAAATCTGTGAGTTACAACTTTCCATCATAGTCCTGCTCCCCTCCAATTTAGAATTTGAAATATTTTAACTAGGTCTAGCCTTTGGGGGTGGGGCAGGGAAGATGAGATAAACAGTCACTTCAGTTTCTCATTCCTTTTTTCAGCTCATTATTATTCCAGCTAAAATGGTTTGATCTTTTTAATTTCAAACTTAAAAAGAAATGAATTTCTAAGATAGGTTGTGATTCTTCTTTCTCCCCCTCTGCACATGGGCTTTTATGCAAAGTTTTACTGTACCTTGAACTAGTGCTAAGATATGGCCTCTGTTTCAGGATCTGCAGGGGCCCCTGTATCTCACACTCTTCTAGTGCAACTTCCACAGACCACTCCTCATTCTAGCACCTTGCACGTGGAGAACAGTTTGTTGATCTTACTAGCCTCACATGCGTAAGAACAGATTCAATGAAAGATATATGTGGAATATGAAGAGATAGATTTAAGTTTACTTAGGAGTAATTAGACATAAAAATAGCAGTCTGTATTTCTCATATGGAACTTCAAGCAGAAGTACTTGAAAGATAGTATTTTCTAGGAGAAAGACAAGCAGGCGATGGCCGTTTTCAATCCCGGGTCTGAAAATGGTGATCTTTGTACGTAAAACTATTCCCAGATTTGTACTGTGTAGGAGTAGATTAGACATTCAACAGTGTGCAGTACATGATATTTGCCTTTAGATCGTTATAGTCTTGTTATTGAGTGGCATAACACACAGGAAGAAATAAGAACGATTGCGTGAAGTGGCCCTGACAAGCACCCTGGCCAACAAAAGACAAGGATAACGTGATGGGTACCACTGTGAAATGTCTATAGTGCACTGTCCACAATTGTGCAATAGATATATCATCATTTTTATGTTTTGACAGCATATTTAACATGGAAACTCATAAGTACCAAAGTTCTTGCAAGAGCACTGGAAATAAGTTTGGATGCATGATTTCAAAACAGAGAGATATAGAGAAAATTCATTAAGATCAGAGTTTTAGACAAACTAGACAATTAAACCAGTATTTGCCAAGTTCTAGTTTCCTCTTAAAACTGTTTAAACTAAAAAATAAATAAAAAAAAATAATTTCTCACTCAAGAGCTTCAATCACTTTTGCTTTGATAAAGCCTAGCTAAATTAATTAGTAGTATGAAAAGCTAAGTTTGTATCTAGTCAGGATTTTTTTTGTACACAAGGACAGATGATTTGGGGCAATACCTTTGAAGTCATTAAGCAGAATCCAGACTTACAAATTTTACAGAAATAAATTTTGCCCCCGAAATCTCACTTACCTTTGTGGGATTTGGCAGTAAGTGAGCTAAAGCCAAGCGCTGTAAATAAGGCCCAATTCAGATACCAGATCACACTGCCTACTAGCTTTTCTTCTTTAAAAGCTTCTTCCCATAGCTGCCACTAGTGGCTCAATCCCATTATCATTGGCAACAGAAAGAGCATTACTGTACTGGGATACCAGTGTCACTGCTGCTAAATTGTGTGTCTTATTTCAAGTTAGGAACTAGTGGTTACAAAGACTGATAAGACTTCTGGGATATCTTTGTCTCCTGCAAGGTTTTCAATGCGATTCAGTTGATTAAATAGATCGCTACAAACTGAAGAAAAAAAAAAACAAACCACCAACACCCCCAGAAATGCCATTAAAACAAATTAGAACAGGATCCCATAGTTTAAGTGATTAAAATATATTCTCACAAAAACTTGTTTTTAATAAAAGAAAAAATCCACTCTGGCTGCTTCTAGTTAACACAATAGATATAAAAGCAGTTTTTAAACATAAAACTCAGAACTTGACCTAAGTTGCATACTTCCTCTGGAGAGTTTTTTATCAAATGCTAAAGGAATAAGCAGTGTTCTACTTAAAATACTCCCTACATGAGGGAGAGGTTTCTCAAAGGAAAGACTTAAAAGAGGGTCTTGACGTACTCTATTCTTGTCCTGTACCGGGCCTTGGTGAGATTTATTTCTGTTGAAATAAAATGCCTTTTGTTCCCTTTTCTCTGAAACCATGTCCTCTGCGGCAGTTGAGCTGAATCCAATATAACTGAAGGCAAGCTCAGATTAGTTAATCACAGGTTTGTCTTGTATGATATTACACACCAGTGGTGAAACCCCGGCCTTAATAAAATCAGTGAAAGCTTTACCATCGACTTCAATGGAGCCACGGTTTCATCCAGAACGTTCTCACACATATTGAGTTATATCGGGGACACAAGGGTCCTTTGATTCAGTACAGAATGAACTAATTACCTCTCAGTCCTACAGAAAATAAAAAGAAAAATCAAAAGAATATGAAGAAGCTGTCAAGGCCAAAAAGCAGCTTAGATCATGTCATTTGCATGGAATGAGACTGCAAAGTAGGTTTTAATTTCTACAAACCATATTTCAGGATAAAATGAATGCAAAGCGATTACCTGGACCATTGGATATGAACCAGAAAAGCGAAAATCCTTGGAGGGATTTGTTTGTATGGGCAGTACTTCAAAACCGGCACAAGATGGCAAACTATTTCTGGGCTATGGTAAGCTTTCAGCTGTAGCTGCTTCAGGTGAAATATTGGCATATTTCAAGTAGATGAGCTGTTTTTTTCTCAGCCTTGCAGCTCAGATGACAGATAGGTTTGTTTCTAAAATGCAAGATGTGACATTTATAGGGCCTTTCATCTCTGTGTGGCTCATGCCAGGAGGGGCCAGAGGGCCTGACAGAAAGGGAGGGCAGAGCAGCAGCAGGCGTAAATCAGCACAGCCTGAAACACTTCTGATTAACTTCAGCTGCAGAGTTGGCCCTCGTCTTCCTTGCTGCTGATGTCTCGCCACTCAGTCTCAGGTTTTGTTCCTTCTACAATAGGTCAATTGTTTGGGTTCTAGCATGATCAAGAGGGAAGAGGTGCAATCAAGCATCTTAAGCTTACGTGCTGTATGCGTAGGGAACAACAGCATCACACTCTCAAAGGCTGAGCTTCAAGCTGTCATAATTGGCCCCTGTTTTACAATCCTCCACAACCAAGGCCCTGTATCATGCATCTGGAGTGCAGTGCCATAGCTTCCCTCCCCCCGCATAGCCAGACGCAGCTATCAGGCTCCATCCCTGAGCTTCCAGATGGCTGCATCTGGCATGGGGGAGTCATGGGGATGGACAAACTGCAGCACAGCTCTTCAGCCAGTGAGTCTGTGTGCGCGTGTGCGTGCAGACACATCTGCACCTTGCAGGGCCTTGTGTTTGTGGAGCCCTATTACCAGAAGGCACGTTTCTCTGCTGTGTGCCACTGTTGTGCCTCTGCCAGCTGTGCTCCCTCCTTTCCTATACGTCCTTATGCAGGGTCTCAGCACTGCCGTGTTAGAGGTATTTTGGCACTGCGAGACTGTTTTGCTCTATTTCCATAATGTATTATTCTCCTTTCAGTCTTTGACTGCTACCCCAAATCAGGCCCCTCTAAGGTCAATCAAACCCAGAATCTCCAGCCTTTTAAGGCACAAGAACTACCAATATGTAGTTTTCAATTCTCAAATGTCACCAAAACTGCCATTTCGATTGACATTTTGGACTTTCAAGTCTGTATTTGAGGGAAGATTCTTTGAAGGGGAGACATGCATGAATTTTTTTTTTTTGTTAGATGTGTTCCTTGGTGAAGTCTTCCCAGTTCAGAAATGCCCTCCAGTGTATGGTAACAGCACCCCCCTTTCAATTCTACAGGGTCAGGAGGGTGTAGCTTCAGCTCTGGCAGCTTGCAAGATCCTTAAAGAGATGTCCCACTTAGAGACGGAGACCGAAGTAGCACGTAAAATGAAAGAGGCCAAGTACGAGCAGCTCGCTGTTGGTAAGTAACGGTACCTTTTTAACAGCATCAAAAATTTAAGAAGTAACTGCCATTGGAAGGCAAGCAAGTGAAAAAAATAGCGTTTCAGTTGTAAAAGGTCAACTGTGATGAATAATTTAACAGCCTTGCAGCACAGGCAGTCCCAAACATTCAAATACCACAGAAGAAGGACTTAAAAACCAATCATTTTGGAAAAATCAGTGTTCCAAGACTGGCCCCTGGGATGCATGGAAGAAATTACTCTCCTGCTGCATGTTGGTATTTTAAGTGTCTGATCTTAGTACAAGGTGTGTTACAGCGATGGGCAAGATAGAATAACCAGAACACTTCCAGGCTCACAGCAGACTGGTTTTCCTGCAATATCAAGCTTGCTCTGTAAGGGCCACTAGAGCAACAAGTTTTAAGGTTTGTCTTCACTGCTAAAAATAATTTGAGATTACCTCACCCAGAAAAGGGCTAACTGCACTGCAAAACTGCAGCGAGGCTCAGAATGGTTTTGCAGCGGACAAGCTGCCCCTCCCTACAGCGCTAAGCATTCAGGCAACTGCGATGCTGGAATGCCAAGACCTCTCCACCTTGCCTGGTTTAAAAAACAGATGTCTGTACACAAACTTCTCTGCTGATCTGACTTCAATCTAATCCATACCTGAAGGTAGCACTGCTGTGAACAGAGGGCTTTTAAAGTGTGCCACACATGGCAATGCAGAGGCTCTTCCTCTCCCCTTCAAGCTAGTATATCAAGCAGCTGAAGGCTCATGCAGACATTGCTACATTATTTATACACAGATCACATTTTCCCCTCTTCTCACAGGGCCATTATTATTTACAAACAATAAAAGTCAGGTTCTCATATAATCACAGGGCTCGAGTAATTTAGTCATGGAATTACAGGGTCTAATCCAACACACAGAAGTCTGCTCCTTGGCTTTGGTAAGTATTAGATCAGATCCTCAATTTTAATTTCTGGCCCAGATGACTGTCAATATTAAGTAGAGCAAACATTCTTTAAGAATTATAAATACCACATCGACTGCAAAAGAAGTCTGTATATCAGCTTGCTTTAAGTGAACTTGATCCTTTCCCCAGCCCTCACAGTGTAACAACAAGGTGTAGGCTGGCCTAGGAAGGGTACTGAGATAATCAGGTGAATCAGCAGAATGAAACAGACACAAGAAGTCAGATGTTGTCTAATGAGACTTTTTGGACTGTTTATCCTAGTTTCTGAGCTCCAGGAGCAGCTTCTCTGGAAACAAAACTATGCCACAACACTCTACCAAGTCTAATATTATTTTATGTCAAATAGCTAGTTCTTAAAACCAAGGATTTGTTGGCTACAAGTCAAAGCTGAGCTGCTCCTTTTGTTTAGTCTATTCAGGCGAGTGGGGGCAGGGTGGCAACTCATCCTTCAGAGTGTAAGAGGATCACCCAAGAGGTACAGTGTTGCTTGATACTGCCTAAAGCTCCACATGAGGCAGCTACAGATGAGGGACTATAACAAATACTGACATGCTTCCAAGAAGTTTCTTATGCTGTCTGTAGAATAACTGAGAAAGAAAAATGTCTCCTCAGATCAAACAGCAATAGGAAAAAAAAAAAACCAAAAACCAAACCTGTTAGAGGCCCCAGGCTGAGAAGGGAGCACGCAGATAAACAGAGGTGAGAGGGAGGTGCTGAGATATTTACCCCATACCTTTCTGCAAATAGTGGGAATTTTAAAATTACAGTGATTGTTTTTCACCAAGGCAAATCTCTTTCATCTGCCCTCTGCCCCAACACATGTACACACATGCATAAAGCCATAGCGAGTTATTCTTGTGTCCAGCATTGTTCCTCTCTCCCTCTCACCTCCTTTTAGCTCTCTCAGGCTCTTTTCAACTACTTCAGCCCTGCAGAAGTCTGTGGTGCAGCAAGGAGCATCTGGTAGTGCTCAGGCTTTGCTGCCACCATGCTGCACCCTACACACATCACTACCTTGCCTTACATTCATTTTTTAATTTTTTCCTTTAAATTACAAGATCTGTTTGTCTATGTTTCCTTCATTTGACAGAACTGTTTAGTGAATGCTACCACAACAGTGAGGAGAGAGCGTTTGCTCTGTTGGTGAGGAAAAACCAGTACTGGAGCAAAACCACCTGCCTTCAGCTGGCTACAGAAGCAGATGCAAAGTCTTTCTTTGCACATGACGGTGTCCAGGTAAGTTTTACAGACCCTTCCCTCACCACCTCTACCCCCAGGTCCTTTAAGCATGATGTTGGACACAGAAGAGGGTAGCACAGCAACTGAACAACCCCATGAAACGTATTCCCCTAAGAGACATTCTTCGGAGAGGGGACTCTTCCCTTTCCCTAGCACCATACGAAGAGGATGTTATACCGCATCCTTGGAAAAGCAACAGTTTCCCCTTTCCCCTCCCCTTCATCCAGTTGGTCCGCAGACCAGTGCACTGAGGAGAAGGTTTAGCTCTTATTCCATCCTGTGCTTTTTCTTCCTTCCTTGCTCACAGAGAAGCATCAGAAAAGCACTTTAAATCTGCCTGTAGCATAATGAAGCTGCTCCAAGATGTGAGGTAATTCCTTGTTCAGATTCAAGGAAGAGCTCACTGATAAAAGTTAAATTTAATAAATTTAATAAAAAGCTGAAATTACTATTCAGCTTTGCCCTCATGACCTGAGTTCTTTCCACATACACAAAGCTAAATTAAGAGTGATCATTCTTTTAGCTCCCAGTGCCTGACTGGCACTTTCTTAGTACTACAGATTAATTCCACTTGACTTGCTGTTCTTTCCACTGTCCTCTTCATAACTCTTTGCATACTCAACAACATCTGCAGATAGATGTGCAGAGCCCCTGTTTGCTCTGAAGGTGTGCCTGCTCTTTAGGTTTCCAGAGCATTCACTGTCTTAAGAGCCACAGAACATAGGTGCACTTCGTCTGCATGTATGTTTTTATGATGTTAAAGCAATCCCTTGTTTTCTTGACTTTCAGGCCTTCCTGACAAAAATATGGTGGGGAGACATGTCTACAAGCACACAGATCCTGAAGTTAATCTGTGGATTCTGGTGTCCTTTCCTAATCTACACAAATTTAATAGCATTCAGGTACAAACCTAACTATTTGGGTGCAAGAGATAAGTAAGAGATGAAAAATAAGCCATAAAGAATACCCAGACTCAAAATTTCTCACCTAAGTGATAAAACAGTAATATTGCCTCAGAGTATCAACAGAAGGACTGCACCACTATTAACCAAATCAGTTTTCTATGGGATTGAGTGATTTGTGTATCCTGTGCTAGTGCCTATTTTAATACTTAAAAGATCAATGCCAAGGTTTCACATAGATCACTTCTATTTTGCACAGTCCACAGAAAAGCCCGTTGGAATTCTGTCAGCTCCAGATTCTACACAGTCATGTATAGAATATCTCCAGGTATAGCACCATCTATTTCTAGACTTGGAGATGCCTGGTTCAAACCTCAGTATCTTATCTAGAAAAACAGCCATCATAAAGCAGTATTCTCAGCCACAAGCCTTGTATCTTATCAAGGAAAACAGCCATCACAAAGCAGTAATATCAGCCACAAGCCTTGATAACTATAAGTCAAGCTTAAAAACACAGGACTGACATGAAATCAATGAAGATTTTAAAATTCAATGTCTTATGAGATCTCTTTGTTAGTCTTCTGCAGGCATAGCTTTGGAGTTCGTAGTTTTCAGCTTTTTGTCACAGTGAAGATGGCTAGAATCTTAGGGTTTCTTAAAAAACAAAAACCAAACCAAAAGAAAAAAACAGAAGAGAAAGATGCTGAGCCAAGATGCTCAGGCAGTCATGAGAATCCAGGAACTGACACTTTAAGAAAACCTCCTAATATTGCGAGAATCATATACAAATAATCAGAATTGGCATTATGGAATGACATGCTATTATGAAATAGATGTTTCTTAACTGTTAAACTACTTAAAAAGCAAGAGGAAAACTTGTTTGGCACTGCTGACTTAAGACTTTCCTTCTGCCAGTATCACTAAAGATGACCTTCTTGTCATAGCGGCTACCAGATTCACAAATTCAAGTAATTTAATGTGAAATTTTGGCAAAGTTTCATGAAAAGGTTTAAATTATGATTCGTAATAAAAGTAAGCCTTTCCAAATTTGTTCTGTTGAGGACATTTTTTGCCTCCTTTCCCTGGAAATGCAAGAGTTGACACCATGTTCCCTACTGCTTCTGGCATTTCCTCTCTTAATTGCTACTAAGAGTAACCAGGAATGGAGCATTGGGGTATTGTCTTCTAGGACTGACTGAGGGGTTTATTTCTGCTCAAGTCCTAAGTAATTTGAGGAAACTGAGCATCCTGCTCCATTTTTGTGAAGCATGCCAATTATCACTTCTATGAATCTTGAGGGCGACTTCAGCTTTCTCCTTACAAATAAACAGAATTTGCAGAGTTAAGGATTACGCATTATTTGATAGCTTCTCGCTGGAGCAAGTCCAAGATAAGTACATGCTAGCAGTTCTGTATGAATGCCAATTTAGTAGTGAAAAATTGCTAACTATCATCTTTCAACTAATGAGTTTATTTCCTTACAGTGATGAAAAACAATCAAAGAATGAGCCAGAGCCATTTAGAGAGCTGGACAGTTTAGATACAGAGAGGACTCCGTTTTTTTCCAAGGAAGAAGATAGGTAAGTTTAAAACCATTAGTTAAAATAACTTTTGTGATGACAGTCAAAGAACAGGACACTTCTTGTGGATTAGTGACCAGCTAATGATCAGCTGAAGGACCAAGAAAGTCATTACTCCTCAGAAAGTGCTGTGCCCTCTGATTACTGCTGTTATCCTCTCTAAAAGGAATATAGAAAATAAGGAGGCATATATCACCGTTTTAATGAGACACAACTTCACTTGTTCTGAGCAGGTAATTTATATAGAACAAGGAATCTGCTTAACACCTGGGGAATCAGAAAGCATTTCCTAAGATTCCCTTCAGCTTGTGATGGCTGATATACATTGGATTTAGGAACTAAGCCCCTATCAGATTACTGAGCTAAGCAGAAAAAAGGTTCTCAGCAAAACCTTACATTATTTGAGTGCATCACTACGTACTTTCCTACAAAGGCAGCAACAGAAGTACTTGCAAACATCAGTACCTGGGAATTTTATATTGTCAGCTTCCCACCATACTAGTGTTCTTCCTTTATATTTTAAAAGATGGGTCATGGGGAACCTGAAGTACAACAACAAACTTATGAGTTAGAGGGAGCATTACACAAATGGGTAACCAAGCACAAAGATTTTGTCAGTTGCTTGTGGTGATTCATAGATCTGTGATTCAGAACTTCTGAATCCCACCCTATACCTCTGCCACACACTCATCGCCAAACCCTGGGAGGCCACAAGGACTTAAGTCAGGACAGGAAGACTTTTGATTAGCACAAAGTCCTCTTAATGGCTAAATAGTGCTAAATAGCTACTTGTGTTAAGCATGTGCTTTTCAATGATTTATAGAGAACTTCAGAGATATGTGAACAGCGGTAGCAAGGAAGCATCATCCGTGGTATGAAGTGCTGGACCAAGTCAGAGTTATTAGGTTCTATTTTTACCTCTGGCATTTAACTGCTGGTAGATTGGAGAAAATCATTGGTTGCTCTCTCTCCCGGCCTAACCTATAAAATAGGTGTAAAAGCATCTGCCTCTTGGGAGCTATTTGTAAGCAATGTCATAAAGCACTTCCATATCCCAAGTGAAGCGTGGTTTGGTCATTACCTTGTGCGTTCCAATTGCTATTATCTTAGCAATTTATTTTAACAAAGAGGCTCTCTCCCAGATCTATTTCAGCATCTTACAGTAAAGCTGCAATTATCTGTTTATGATATTAGCCTGTTACCATGGGAATGTATCTTATGATGTCATAAATTGAGAGGTAGTACAGAATCAGGCACATAGAAAAGACTGGCTGTGAGGAGGAACTTCTCCGTGTAACAAATGTATTTAATAATTAGCAAGAATGTCAGGGGAAATTAAAAAACAGTGAAGAGTCATTGTTTATTTTTTGTGAGGTGAAATTGAAAACATACCCTAGTGTGCACATCCTTCGTTAGAGATCACACCTCTCAGAGTCACAAAATTAAAGATCCAATAACATCCCTAGCTTACACAGGAGAGCAATTTATGTGGAAACAAAACCTCACGCTAAGATCAGATTGCTGTCAAATACAGGGAACTTGCATTTTCTGCACAGGATAATTTCCATTGCCAATAGATAGCACTTTATGTTCCAGAACACAGCAAAAACAACTGTAGATGTACAGGTCAAATTTCCCTTCAGTTACCAAGATATTTGCGTAATTCCACAATAGTCAAAGACTACCTTAGTAAGTAATTTATGAGGTCAACCTTTTTTGCTAAAAGGCTTCTATATTACTTTTTCTGCAATTTAATTTAATCGTAAAGGGCAAGACACCAGCACTGACAGTTATGTAAAGGACTAAAGTATTCCTTCAGTAGTTTTCTCAGACTTCAGCAACGATAGTCAAGAAACACATGCTTAGTATGATCCGGCACTTTTGAGGCTGGGTCAAAAAGAGGAATTCTTTAAAGTCACAGCAACAACAAGAACTTCTGCATGCAAGCACTACAAGAATTTTTTAGAGGCAAAATAATTAAGAACTGACTCGCAAACTACACTGGCCATTTGCTTTTCTTTCCTATTATTTAGGATGATGAAGAACAATTAGCCCACTTCCCCCTCTCCTTGTGTATTTGCAGTGTTTGTACTACATGCAGGAACACAATGAAGTTACAAATAAAATTAACACAACAAAACTGAAATAACAAGAATATGTATTCAAGTCTGATGTGACTTTGTTTTCCAAAACCTTCTTTTTGACTTGAAATATTTCTGCTATGGTAATGTGATTGCTCTGACTTCTACAGCCTTCCTTCTTGCCACCCCCGCATTTGCCTGTTACTATCTTGCAAGAAGCTTTGTATAGAATAATACTAAGCCTCTTCCCATTAGCTTATTTTAGGAAATTGTCACCAAGCCTATATTCTTTTTGTTTTGCAGAGGAAATGGTAAATTGGAAAAGCAGAACCCTTCTGAAAACATACCGTGGGCGACATTCATGTTTACTAGGTGGAGAAAATTCTGGAGTGCCCCTGTAACTGTATTTATGGGGAATGTTATAATGTACTTTGCTTTTCTGTTTCTATTTACTTATGTCCTTTTACTGGACTTCAAACCACCTCCACCTGAGGGTCCATCTGCTAAAGAAATTATACTTTACTTCTGGGTTTTTACCCTGGTCTTGGAAGAAATCCGACAGGTCAGTAACCTACAACATCTTAGTAGTAACACAGTAAAACTTAAGGCAATATTTTGAATAGATTTGCAATCTGTATAACTGTAGAAGCTTGAAGATTTCAAGTGTGAGGTGCAGTTTTGCACAGAAGAGCAATACAGAACTCGCCTTACCTAAAACACTCCACCTCTCTCTCCTAGAGCAAGCTCTTCCTCCACCATATAAAGCTCCACCTCCATTTTTCCATCCTGGTCCAGCCGCAGCCAAGTCAGGTGGGCTGCTAAGATTCAGGTGTCCTTCACTTTGCAATGTATCTCTCTGATTTCACTCCCCAGAACTAGGTCCTCCCACCACAAATAATGTAAGTTGGAAGTTATATTCTACACCTGGAAACACAGCAGACAACTCTACAGCCTTTTAAGAGATTCTTTCCCGCTGGGGACTGTTTAAAAAAACAAGTAAATGAATTCAGATTATTTGTATTTTTCCTAAAATACTTTTCAACTCAAAACGTTAGCAGATCTCTTTTTGGTTTGCTTTTCTTAAAAAACAACAACAACAAAAAAAAGTCTCGATGACTCTCCCAGCTACTGGTTTTGGAATGTCCTCAGCTGAACAACATGAAATAATGTGTGAACAATGGTGCTAATGTGTTGCCAAATGTGGGTGCATAAAGCTGTCCTCTTTAGACACAAAAAAGCGGTTAGAAACATTTACTCTGGAAGAACAAATAGGTGTTCATTATTTAAGCAATAGAGACAGTGAAGGGGATCCCAGTTTGTTACAATTTATTTGAAATTATGCAGCAAGGCCATAACCAGAGGAGGACATGGAAAACATTTGGATCAAAGAACATTTCATTATAAACCTGTAAAACATGGAGAGCGCCAGGCTAAAACCCAATTAAGAAACCCAACTGTTTGCCTAGATAATCAAATGTGCACTCACTGACAATTCCAGTATACAAACGACAAATCTGTTCATGCTGTTTAGATAGCAATGTCTAGAAACTGAACTTTGACTGGAAGTTGTATTGTTTAACAGCCCGAATGCTGACAAAATCTTAAATCAGGCCTCAAAAATTCTTAAGGCTAATATCACAAGAATAAAAAGATTTGATTTTTTTTCTTTTTCATCCAACTTTTGTGTTTTAAGACAGTAAACCGAGCTCATGTTTTCAGGCTTTTTTTCCTATTACACTAGGAATTTGTTTTTGCTCTTTGCAATGAAAGAGAAAAAGGAAACAGGTATTATGTTAAAACTCACAGTGAAATAGTGAAACTGGAAACAGATCAATACTGATGATTATTTCTCTTTTTCAGAGTTTCTATACAGATGAAGACACAAATTTAATGAAAAAATTTAAACTGTATGTGGAGGATAACTGGAATAAATGTGATATGGTGACCATCTTCCTCTTCATAATTGGGGTAACCTGCAGGTATATATCTGTTCCGTGTGATGTGGTCAGCATCAGTAGCAAGGGCTATGTATGCCAACTGATAGGAGAGTCTCATATGCATGTGAGGACAGGCTGTGACATTTACTTTTACAACCTTTGAGACATGTTTCTGCAATAAAAGCCTCTAAAATTCTGTGGAATCATAGAAGTTGCTCCAGAGACCACAAAAAGACATATTGATATATTCACATGCATCTACAGAAAAGCTCTGCTTTTTTTGTTTGTTTGGTTTTGGCAATCACTTTTACTCAATGTACAATATCTTTTTTTTTTTTTTAAATAAATCTCATTGAAGCCAAGACAGAGAATACAGTGTCCCTCCATCTTCTGCCTATTTCTCATCAATGTACAGACATTATGTTACATTCCTCTTACAGGCTTATGCAACCACAGCCCTGAAGCACTTGCCTTTTCCTAACTAGGCTATGCCCGGAAACTGAGTGTAATATATGAGAAAATACTTCTCAGCAGTACTTGCTGAGATCTGATATTTCATTTCATGTGTTTTGCAGGATGCTGAACTCGACTTTTCAAGCTGGCCGTACAATACTTGCCATTGATTTTATGGTATTTACACTTAGACTTATACATATTTTTGCAATTCACAAACAACTAGGACCAAAGATCATAATTGTGGAAAGGATGGTAAGTGTGCAGTCTTTCTCAGATAAATACTTGTGCTTTCTAAAAAATGGAGAGTAGGAAATCTTCTCTTTACAAAGGAAATCAGTTTATAATCTACTTTTATTTTTATATTTTTAAGACTTGTCATTTTGCATATATTCCCTTATTTATCATGAGTATTAGATGCAATAAGTTTGAAGTAGATCCTTCCAAAGAGCTCTGTAGTGTAATACATTGGTCCCAATTTACTAATCTTTGTACATAACCTAATCATTTATCCTCAGATCTAGCAAATGAAGAGTAGAGCGTCTTTGACTTACTGCTGTTCCTCCTACTTCATAAGCTGTGTGCATTCAGAGCAAAGACCTCAGACAGACGACAGGCCATTTACAGAAGGGCAGGGCATTTACTGAATGACTCTGCTCCGCTTGGGGAAATAGATCATGTTATTTGCAAGAAGTGTGAAAAAAAATCTGTGAAAAAGGATAGTTGCAAGTTTCCCACAGGAGTTATTCTTACTTGTACTTTGTAGGTCCCAGTTACAATGAAAACATATTAGTGCTTTGTGAGCATATGTTGGAAGATGTTGATAAAAGATTTTTATTTATTACCACTCTCCTAGGAAATGAGACATTAGGACTATAGTTACTGTGCTTGGGTATGCATTGGTATGTTGAAGTAGCTTTTTATTTAGGCATGTTAATCCTCTAGGCCAATTAGGTCATGGTAACTGATTAATAGGCGTTCATCTAATTGTAAGTTATTATAGAATCTACAAATATTTGATTTGTGACTCACGGCAGAGCTCAGTAAAAGCCCTACAGTCTAAACAAGCCTATACATTGAATAAACATAACTACCAAGCTATTTGGATTTGTCTACAAATGCAGTAACTGGAATTCTAACATGACATTTGCTTGGAGTAGCAAAAGGGTAAATGGCAAATAAATATTTGCTCTTGAACATTATCTAGCTTACACCATTAGCAGACTTTTATTGTAAGAGAACAAGTCAGATCTACAGGTCCTAACCCTTCCTTGCTGCATACCAAGCTAAACCAGGGCCTTGAACAAATATGGTGATGTGTCTACTATGTTGGCATCTGAAGTCATATGAGATAACACACAGATTAAGAAGATGCAAATAAGAACATAAACAGCAGCCTAGACAAAACCATAAAATGGGACCTTTCATCTTCCCCCCATCCAAGCCAACACAATGCCTTAGCTTTTGTAGTTCAATGTTGAACCTTACATCAAATAAAAGAACAGTGAAAGTTACTTCAGTAAATGATACCTTCTTGAAAGGTTCATCAGGTGGGTTCAAGCAAGATCATTTCCCTTACTTAAACAGAGAAGCAATCCAAGATTGTCTCTTACCGTCTTTCTCCTTTTTTAACCTTGCTACAGAATTGCTGAAACAAGTCTGGTAGCTGCTAAAATGGCAGTTCAATGCCAGAACAATGCCCGTTCACAGAGAGACTGCAGATTGGAAAAAAATATTTCCAGACTTTCCACTGTTCTTTTTTAACTATGACACCATTACAGTCCTGCAGCATTGCTAAATTTTAAATCATCCGGAAAACAAAATAGATTGATGAAAGTCAGAGAGACATCAACTACGTCTTGCCTGACTTAGATACCATGTTTCTAATACAGAACTCCAGGTAACATCCTGGAGGTCTGAAATGCCTATGCTTTTGGGTTACTGCACAATCCAATAATCTAATTGAAATAAATCTACAGTCCCTAATGAACTCTGTCAGATTGATGGGAAGAGGATGAAGTGTTCCTCTTCCACCAGGGGAAAATTATTGCACTTGAAATACATATTAGATTTTTTTAAGTAAGTGTTTTAGGATTCAATTACTTCTGCTTCTGTAGAGAAACACAATGCTTAAAGCAGGAAGTCCTGAAAACAATCCCTCAGATGCATTACTTACCTTGAAAACCCAAGACAGAAGCTACCTGATCCTTGCAGCCTTCAATGTCTGCTGTGTCAGTGGTTCAGTATTCATCAATGAGCACCAACTGTTACCAGGATTCACTGCTGTAGCAGAACTCTTGTAATTCACAGTAAAGCAGTCGATGGTACTGTGAGATCTCACAGAAAATCCACATTTTAAAGGTACAATGAGATTCACTTAAAAGATAAAATGTGTTAAACGTTAGATGATTTAAAAGCAAGGTTTTAATTTAAGACATGCCTTTATCTAAATGAGCTATCAAAAGAAAAATGCTGATTACAGGCCAAGAACAATATGATAACGGCAAAGTCCAGAGAGGAATTCTGTGCATGGAACTATATCCCATTCCACCTCCTTTAACCTACACAAGCTTGTAAAGAAACAGAATTATTTGAGCCATTTTCATATAGAAAGACTACCGTTCTTTGACTATGCTATTACAGTCACCTCTCCTCCTTTTGTCCCCTCCCCCTCTCTTTTTTAGATGAAGGATGTTTTCTTCTTTCTATTTTTCTTGAGTGTGTGGCTCATTGCCTATGGTGTGACAACTCAAGCTCTACTTCATCCGGATGACAGCCGAGTGGAATGGATATTCAGAAGGGTGCTTTATCGTCCCTACCTTCAGATATTTGGCCAGATTCCACTGGATGAAATAGACAGTGAGGAAATTTCTTTCCCCCCTAACTTGGCCATTTTTGAATGCACGCTTCTGATTAGAGCATGGAATTCCTTCCCAGTATTGTTGTCTTTTTTTTTTTTTTTAAATCTTTGTCCTGCAGGCCAAAGCTTTCACATTACTATGATATAAATAGTGTATTTGCAAAGAGATAATGTGCATTGTGGAATTACATTAGAGCATAAGGGTTGGCCCTATTTAGATAAGCTGTCTGAAATATTCACACAAGGATTTGCAGTTTTAAAGGCTGGCATAGCTTCTTTCACTTCAATCTATTTCCGTTCAATTTAAGCTAGACCCAGATATCCCTGTGTAAACAGAAATAATAGCACCTCCATACATTTTGGCAATAGTTTAACGTGACAGTGTTAAAGCAGTACAGCTCTGCCCATAAGCAATCACTTATGTTTTAAAATACTCCTTCAGAGCATTTATTGACTCTGGAGGTAAAGCTGCCCAAATCAAAAAAAGCTAGTAATTGCATATGTGCAATTCAAACAAAACAACATAAAAATAATCACAAGACATGGAAATGCTTGGACATAAAAGTTCAAAGGCAACATTTCTGATAGGTAAGCAGGTAAAATATAGAATACGTTATTTCCCAAAGAAGGCTGAAGTAATGCTACAACATTTAGCCAGAATAACAGTGCTAAATGTCAGTGGCAATATTGAAGTAGGGTTCAAACTTGTGGTAATATAGATGGAACCAAAAAAATCCCATAGACAGAAGCAAACCAGTAAGCATTCTTTCTTGTTCACTCTGCTTAATAAGAAAAAGCATATGTCTTAGAAAAGACAAAAAAGTCTGAATGAGACAAGAGAGCAGGGGTGTGATTCATCTCACTTAACTTTAAATGCCTACGGTGTAAGCATGCACAGCACAACCAGTCACTCTTATTTCCATTAAAGTAATTGGAGAGAAACAAATATTTCTGGAATAGGATTCATCTCATTTGGAAATAGGTCAGATGTAGCGTTCCTTAGAAACGTGTGTTTCTCTCCATTGAGACTCCGAAAGGTGTCTTCACCTGGATAAATAACTGGTTAAAAGACAGAGAAAAAAAGAATTAATTACACGGGCAACTTCCAGAAGGGAGTCATTTGTCCTGGGGCCCTCTGGGGCTTATTCTGTTTAACATCTTTATGAAACATATGGAAAAGGAGATGGGTAATGTGGGGACAAAATTTGCTGATGAAACTACATTACTGGGTAGTAAAGACTAAAGCTGACACCTAAGAGTTGCAGAGGGCCCTCATGAGTGCTAAATCATCAAATGAAATTCAGTGTAGATAAATATAAGGTAACGTACTTGGTGAAAGCAGTCCCAGCTGTGGTGAGCTTTGATATAACTGCGTGCTCTAAGCAATAAGATCGTGGGATTATTCGTGGCAGTGGGGAAAAGAATTATTAATGAAAAAAATGGAGAACAAAAAAGTAAATATCATTATACTACTCTAAATTTGTGGATTTAATTCATAGCTGGAGACAAGGATACAAGGCTAGACCTCTAGACTTATGTAGTAGAACCATTCTTACTAACCTTGACTGCAAGCTCAGATGTACAAAGTAGTTTAAATTTAGAATGAGGAACCCCATTCCCAGCTTTTACTGAGTTTTCTCCTCTAACGTGTACCAGCATGAGGACTGCAAAGACACCAAGTATGTGGGGGAACACAAGTGCTAAATACTCAAAGGTGGTTTGACTTTGGGAACTCAAAACTAGTCTAAAAAGGATACAGCCTTTTCAGTACAATCCCCCTTTGCTGAATGCTACTAAAAAGCCAGTTACAGCCTTGTCAATACAACCCCCCTTTGCTGAACGTTACTAAAAAGTCAGGCGTAACAGTTATCTTGCCACTGAATGAGCAGTCAAGTTGTGGAGGTCTGCATTGTCCTAGGGTTGCAAACCTCTTACACATTAAAGCAATGTCTCTTCATGCACATGACATGATTACATTTTCACAAAATGAAAGACATTGGATATTAGTTCACATAAATGATCTTTCAACTACAAGAATTAGCTCAGTAGCTCAAGCAGTCAAAGAACTGTCCTTTTAGGGTTAAGAGAGTCTCGTATTTACGGTCCTGCTAGTAGTCAACAAGGGCAGTACAAAAATACTACCACAATATTGGGTTTAAGCTTTTAATGATTGTAAAATATTCAGAACACAATTATGCTGCTGTTTATATGCAGCCAAGATTAAATCTAATTTTAGTAATCAATTGCCCTTGATTTGTATCTTAACAGCAACGGTACTAAATATACGCATCCATCCATGTCACTAGTTCTTAAAAAAAGACATGTTTAGAGATACTAACTCAGTTTTTATTTGCATTGAAATAGCTATGAAATGCATTACTTCAAACCTCAGGAACAATTTGTAATTCTTGCCATTCTTTGTTGAAAGTCAGAGATTTTGCTCACCAAAATGCAAAGCTTTTGTCTCCACTCTAAGAAATAGATGTGGCAGTAGGATTTGTCAAAACTATTCTTTTATTTCTCTATCTTCCTTTGCAGCATCACAAATGTATCCCAGGAACTGTACATTTAATCCACTGCAGATTCTACAGGAGAACTCGCCATCATGTCCTAATAGCTATGCCAACTGGCTCGTCATACTTCTGTTGGTCATCTTCCTACTAGTCACAAATGTTCTCCTTATGAATCTCCTGATTGCTATGTTCAGGTAAGAGTGATTTCAGTAAGTATCAAGGCAGAGGTTGCAAAGGTTTAACTGCATGCCCACATTTACTACGTTGCTGTTGGCTATTCATTTTGGAATACACTAGTAATTTTCCTAATGAATATTATTTGGGGATTTATAGGTAGACTTCTGTGGTCATATAGTTCTTAAGTTCTCATCAACCTTACTCCAGCCACATTAAAGACAAGAAGAAAAGAAGCCTCTTTTACTGCTAAAAATGCAATTAAACATGCATAGAACGGTCTGGATCCCAGGCTGTGCTGCAGCACAAGTCTGCAGGTGCAAAGCAGCTGTAAACTTGGCAGACTTAACAGTGGATAATCTGCACATCGGGGAAATGCTTAATGTCAACACCGCTAATAATGATTCATTTGGTTGAAGAACTGACGTGGCATGTTTCCTGATCTTGCCTGAGTGAAGTGGAATTACCTTTCTTTTAAAAAAACCCTAATGTATTTTTTAACAGTTGAAGACTGCAACTGCAATTATTTTAATATCTAAGAATTTGCACAAACTTTAGATTAAATTAACACTACGTGCTGAGCTCGCTGTTCCTTTGTTAAAGTAAATGTGGGACTAAATTTTGTAATAATAAGCTTTAGCTTGTTGAGGTAAAAACAGTTACATACTTTTTTTTCCCCAATTACAGTTACACTTTTCAAGTTGTTCAGGGCAATGCAGACATCTTCTGGAAAATTCAGCGCTACAAACTGATTGTTGAATATCATGGCCGGCCTGCCTTAGCACCACCATTTATCATTATTAACCACATAACTCTGGTTCTCAGAAGAATCTTCAACAAAATAGAACGTAAAAAAGAACATCTGGGTGAGTTGTTAACAAACATCTAGCAACTGGAGACCCTGACACTCTCCTAGGACCTGATGCATAGGCAAAACAGAAGAGTGATTAAGATTTCTTTAAGCCAAGAGCCACAATTTATTTTTAACAAAGAGTGCCAGGAAAGTACCAATGAAAAATTAAGGCTTATAATGTATCTTCTACTATAAACAGTTTCCCACAATGCATTTCTTTATGTACCATAGTTATTACAACAAAGGTGGCAATATAAAACTGGTTAAAGGGATTTGATTTCTGAAGAGATAACAATGGACAGGTTTAATGAATAGTTATTTGATTTGCTCCTGAATTTTAGTAATTATTAAGTACAGACAACCCTAAAAACATACACCAAGTCTAAAAATCTACTAGGATCAGTGGAATTTCCCAATACAGAGACATGGAGAGAGAGAGAGCATGCTTAGAGAAATGGTGGTCCCTTAAAAGTTTTAATTAAAAAGGCAGATGAAGTTCAGCTAATTACCAAAGGCATTTGAGGGCTTTCTATAGTGATGGCAAACTTGGCCCATCTAGTTTAATGGTGTCTGACAACAAGCCTATTTACTCCTCATGCACAGGCTGACAATGGGCTTTGGAGCAGAACTGTTGTCAGACTGGACCAGTTCAGAGCCCTTTGACTAAGCTCTCTTTCAGACACACTCCTTCTGGCTATCAAAGCATACTGCTGAAGAGTCTTAAAAAATACATAAACTCTTTCTTCCCCTAACAAAGCAAGTACCTGACTGCTCAGGTTATAGATTCAGTAGTGTTTGGAGCATGCCGCAAGTGTGCCCTTTTACCAACCTTTAGGAAGATACAAAACTAGTATGTTACATTCGAAATATGTCTGTGAAATTGAGGTCTGTTCTTGGCTGGGACACTTGACAACAACAACAACAGGCTTTATAATTCAAGGTGGAGGGATTTATTCACAGTTTGTCCTTCCTATTGATAATTGTTCTAATAATGAAGCTTAGATGATAAAGTGCATCTGAACATAAAGCTTTGCTTGTTAAATACTTTGGGGCTAAAATATGTCAGAAGTCCAGTAAGGTTGTAAATCAGTTTAAATGAAACCACAAAAATTGGTCCATGCTGTTCTTTAGAAAACTCAGGAGTCATATCCAACTGCAAAAAGGTCTATTGCCTTCCGTTACAGGAAAAAAAAGTAGAAAATACTTATTTTACACTGCATTTTCATAACATGACACTCCTGCAATGGCAAAGGGCCTGCGAAGGCAAAACTTCATTTTTCTTTAGCATAGCAGCCTTCCATTACTAATATAAGAGAAAAGGGAGTAAAATATAATTCTTAATTTTTTTTTTCCTACAGAAAGAGATCTTCCAGTTGGCCTAGATCAAAAAATCGTAACATGGGAGCTGGTGCAAAAAGAAAATTATTTTGTAAAACTTGAACAAGAAAGGAAAGAAAGCAATGAAGAAAGGCTGAAGGCCACATCTAATAAGTATGTTATTCTGACCCACAATAAGTGTGCCTTGCAAGTTTTCAGCTTTGAATGAGATAAACATTCAGGTGCTTGTAGAGTTTATATGAAGAGTCCAACTAGAATGCAGTTAGGAAACATGCAGTCCATGAAAAAATGTGAGAAGCCAACATCACTACAATATTAGAAGAGTTTTTGGCACTCTTGAAGTATGTACAATTACAGACCTGAAAGCTCCAGCCAAGCAGTCAAGCTTAATGAAAATCATATTCGTGAAGAAATGGTGGTAGAATAGTTCCTTTGCTATACTGTAGTGCATGTACTTCAATCCCCTGTAGGAATACAACATAGACTTTTGAATTAGACTTTTGAACAGCTTAGACTTTTGAATGGAAGTTTGAGATATCTTGAATTACAGCCAGCCCACAGATGCAGAAGAACAACTATTTACAGCTTTATGGCATGAGACTACAGTTTCCACAAGAAATTAATGATATTGGCTCTAAAATTGTATTTAATTAACTGAGCCTCCATTTAAATACTTCTCTAAAATATCTCCCCACTAGGAATATCACTTAAATTGGTTTAGTATTCTGAAGAAAAAGTCCCAAATTACTATTCAGAGGTTTACTCCTGTAAGTGAGACACAAAGTAGTTATATGCAGGGCAAACAGAACCATCTAAGGCAATACTGAAAGCCAGACAGTAAAGCATTCTTTAAAGAAGATTTTAACACCTGTTGCAGCTGTTTCCTTTTATGATAAAACTGACTTCAAATAGAGAGAGGCACAATGGGTGTGAAAGTTATCGTAATAAGAAAGTTGCATGGAAATGTTCTTGTGCTGTTTTCTTCCTGAGCTGTCTTTCAAAACAAACCTCTATCTGTCTAACCCATAGAAGAGCTGGAGACCAGAACAGCATATTTGAGTATGTTCTTGGGAAATACTCTTCTCCCTCTAATCTACATAGACTCTTAATTCATAATAATTTGGAAGAATTATGTTGGTTTAAACTTTATTCTCATAAGCACATCACTGACAAACCCTAGGAATGAGAGCTCAATTGTTGAGATCAAGCAATAAATATGTGTGTAATTGCTTCCAAACAAAGGGCACAATTATATTCTTCCTAGCTTTAAAGCTAGAAAGCTTTAAAGATGGTACATTGTAGATGAAATTACTGCTTGGAGGGGAAAAGTAAGAATCGGTCTAGCTTCACAGTATTTCAGGTATAGCAGAGCCAGAAAGAGACTGGAAAAGGTTCAGATGAACACTACTCACCCCGTGGCTTTTTATCTTTGCTCTTAGGTGGTAGCAGCGTGTATTTGAAATCTTATGAAACCCTCAGAAAGTGCTTCTTGGAACTTTGCATTGAACCAATCCCAAAATGCATTAGACCCACCCAGCAGCAGCTTTTTCACACAGACCTGAATAGAACGTAACCTGTTAGAGGGAAACTTTGGAATAGTAGTTAGGACAAGGCAGAGATGGATTTGAGGAGCCTATGGGGAATCAGCTGCTAAGAATAAGGAACTGATGGGAGAAGAGGTGAAGGATGTAGAAAGCATGTGGACAATAAAACAATTTAGAGGCTCTATATGGAAGTTCTCGACACAGTCCGTTTGGACTGCATGGAAAAAGAGATTTGAATGTCAAGCCAGTTTCCAAAAAGGAAACCACATATAAATTTTAAGTGGCTTATCTTCCCCGTGTTGATGGAAAATATCGTGGCCTCAGTTCTCACACCAGGATCAGTTTACATTTGGTACAGGTAGGACATAAAGTGGCTGGAGAGACAGAGCTGGACATAAGGCTCCTTTCTGCTGTCCTTGATTTCCACAGCAGCTGTGGCTAAGTGGCCCTCACCAGAAGCTGAACGGCTGCTGTAATCTGTGTGAGTGTATGAGTCCCTGGGCAACAGGTGTATGACAGTGTTCCAGAAATGCTGCTCTGTTCAATAAATGCTTGCAGGAACACCTCAAAAGGACAAAACTTTTAGGGGGCTCTGGGACGTCTCAGCAGCACAGAACTGCCAGCGAGGGGCCATGACTCTAAAAAGTTACATGGTTTTTGCGGTTTAGGATTTCTTCTGAGGCCTTTCCTTTTTGCTCAGTATGTCTGCTTTGTTTCCACAGGGTGGATAACTTGTCTAAATATTTTAGTGGATTGAAAGAACAAGAAAAACGCTTTAAAGTTATGGAAGCCCAGGTAAGTAATAGTTTTATAGGCATTTATATCAGCTTTAGGATTTCACCATGTTTCTCTCATTTAATGGTGGTTTGGCAGACCCTATTTAGGGATAAATGGAAGGAGAAATGGATCTGTATTATAGGTTCGCTTTCCTTATTGTCTTCTCTCTGGTGATATACACATGTAAAGAAAGATTTCTGACCTCCGGTAGAAAGCAGAAATGGCAATACAGCATTTCTTGCTCTCTTTGCTACACTTGAGAAGTGTTTATTTCCTTCGTTAAGGATGCTTCTGGAAAGAAACGCTTCATCTTCCCCCTCCATTCTCTTCCTTCTCCCAACCTTTTTTTTCTTTAAAACTGTCATCTTTGAAAATACCTGTATTCTGTCTGATCTGACCTAGACTAATCTCCTCGGACATCAGTTTTTCTAATTTGCTTAGATACCAGATACCAACATCTCAAAGGGAAGTGTCTAACATACAAATGTGAAACACAAATAATAGAAGGAAACCCTATCTTCAGCTTTTGATGACAAACCCTTGAAATATAAACAAACATTTTTTAAACAGTCTGAAAATGCTCAGCATTACCATGTGCTACGTAGCACAACTGTTATTGTTTTCTTTGTCCCTAGAACTCTCCAGTGTGATTTTGGCCTCGCTGAAAGTTCCTTATCTTAATGCTCCCATTGCAGTTTCCCTCCCCTTTCTTATCCATTTTATGGCTTCCTGAAAAAAGTCATGCTATTCAATGAACAATGTTGACACCAAATACAGGTCCAACAGGAACACACAAGAAATGCTTTAGTAAGTTTGCGCCAGCTTGAGATAATGCGATATACTCACAAAAAAGGGAAGGTATTTAATACAAATCTTCCTCCAAGACAGTTCAACTATTTCTTTAAAAAATAATAAATAAATATATGTGGTATCTCTGATACTGCTTCAGTCTGCTGCCTGCCTAGATTATCTTTCTTGCAAATTTAAGAATGGATAAAGTACTATAAAAATCAGCTGGTGTAGAAATCACTATCTATTTTGTAGATGTGCTACTGTACAGCTGTTATCTCCTCAATTGCAGAGGTTTTAACCAAAACCAACCTCTTGTGCAACCAACCAGCTCCAAATGATACACGTAAGTATTGAAAACAATCATGGAAAAGCTAATTAATACAGCCAAACAATTTAGTTAAAAAAATGCAAGGGGAAAAAAAAAAGATGGGAAAAGAACCACATAAGGAGGTACCTAGAGGTAATGGGAATATAAACAAGGAACAGAATATTCATCCTTCAGAATGAAAAAACTACCTTTTTCCAAAATACATTTAAAAACGTTGGGGAAAGGACCATCGCATAGTGTGAGTTAGAATGATCTCACCCAACTTTAAGCATGTAAATAAGTATCTATACTAAATAAGTGTCTATCAGGGTTTCTTGAGAGGATTGTCTTGGGGGTTTCTTGAGTCAATGAGATAGTACTACCAAAGTATTACCAAAACATTTAATATGGATAACAATAATAATTAAAAATGAAAATAAAAATTGAGCAAGCCTCCTACTTTGTTTTAATAAACACAGCTCATTTGCCTTCAGAGCTGCAACTATTTCTGTCAGTTAAGAATCTTGTCCTGTGTCCCAGGGCTCCACTGTTTGAAGTTTAAAACATTAGAGAGAGAAACAGACTATTTCTCAGTCACCACAGGATATCCAACACAGTAAAGATTTTGTATATTCCTCTTAATGATCTATTTCAATACCTATTACTGTGTATTACACAAAAAGCCCTCCAAAAACCATAAACTGAACATATATACACACTACATGGGAAAAAGAAGTAGCTGGAAACTCTAGCAAAGTCGTGATGTGACAAGACCTCAAGTCACTCCGACTCGAACTAACCTCACACTTGACTTAATTCTGTTAGAACCTTATAAAACACATATGTAAATTGCTTCATTATCAACATTCCAGTAAGAAAAACCATCCTGCAGCACGTTCCCCAGACATTTTAATATGGTAACTGCATTAAAAATCAAAAACTTAAATAGCTGAAAAATAAAGAAGAAACCTGGTTTTACCATTTACTGAGCAAATGCAAAGTTATAGAACCACAGTATCTTTTTATTGTGGATTATTTTTAACATTTTAAAGTTTCTTAAGCAATTACTATTTATGTGCCCCTTATCCTAAGGCTTTTAAACAAGCACATGGCTTTTACAATCTTATTAGGTGTGATGAATGCCAACACAGAAGTGCCTTTGCCAGAAAGAAGTGAAAGAGAAGAGCCTGCAGATCAGTCCGAGACTGGTATCACATACATTGATAATTAATTTTTCTTCTCATTTCTTCAGATTAAACCTTTTGTCCTACTGAACTACTGTAGAAGGAAAATCCTAATCTCATGAAGGCCTAAGGCCCAGCTCTCAAAGCCTTTATGCCAAGCACTGTCAATGTTTGACACTACTGAGGATTTCTTGGTCTCCCTCCTTCAGTTTCTTGGGCTTTCTTCCCTCCTGCTCCTGTATCGCTCGGTCCTTTCTCCAAAACTCCATTCCACAAATCGCACTAAAAACTGTCTCCTCCAGGATGACTCTACCACCTTATTTTCTAAATACAATCTGCCTTCTGTTCTCCAAATACTACACCCTCAATCCATCGTCATCATTGCTAATTTTCACATTTCTCAGTTCAAGGGAGACTCCCTTTGGAAGGGTGGTCATTTACGCACTAAAAACCAAGCCACTTCCTTGGCCGAGAAAGCAAGTTCCTATTTCTGAGTTGCTTAGAAAGGAAATCGAGAAATAGTTTCCACAGGAAAGAGCCCGGGATACTGAACTGTTCCTGGAGTTCTTACAAGCCTCAAGTGACTGCACTCACCATCTTCTCTTCCCACGCTGGCTTCTGTGAGGTATTCCTTATTGAGGGCTCCTCCCCAGAAACTGGAAATCTCATCGCGCGGTCCTCAAGTGTGCGGTGGCTTGCAGTCACTTTCCAAACACAAAGCAGGTGACCCTCCTGCGGTCAGACCCCCAGGCTCTGCTGCTTGCTTTTTTGTTTCAATGCCAATCATAGCTGCTGTCAGCTTGCTGCTGTTAAAGGAGACTTTGCCTTTATGTATCACACCACATGGAACACTGCACCTACACCTAAGTGGTTTTCTGATTTCATTTTACTTTTCTCTCTCAAAGGTCGGGGGGGGGGAATCACTTAAGAGACTTTAAAGCAAGAATGCGTAGCAAGAATTTTCCTACAAACTAGGAATTTTGACTGTTTGTCATTTTTTTCATTACTTAAACTGGCATGTACGTTTTTAGCATACAAAAGCTAGCTGGCTTTATTAAAATTTTGTATGAAAAGATACGCCAATAAAATGAATATTACTACCATCCTTTAAAGTGCAATTTCTTTGGAATAACATAAACAGCATCAGAAGGGGGAAGTATTGGGTTGTGGTCTTTCTTACACTGATAAGCTTCAACTGAACTTAATTTCCTCATGCATATAACACTGCTTCTATGCAACATAAACGTAGGTTGCGCAAAAGCTTTCTCTGTTACCAGAGGTGGGGAAAAAAAAATCTCAGATCTGATAAAAATACCTTTCCAACATGAGTCTTTTATTAATAGATATTAATCTTGTTATGATGTCTTCATGAAATAGGCATTTGTCCCGTTTATTCAGCTGTGCCCCAGACCTCAGTGACCCCATTAACAGTGATGGAATTTTGGTACTGTCCTACCCGTTCTTCACCCTAGGCAAGCAGAAGTTATAAAACCAGTGTTTGTACTGAGCTACATTTTTTGTTAGGAAATAACGCATATCTTCATGCGCTGCTCTTGGCAGCAGCTTCCATTCTGAAACAACTGCTATTTTAAGTGTGAGCAGCACATTAATTATTCACTGGAAACCAAAATCTATCCATTTGGATTTGTTGTTATGTCCCACTCACATGCACTGGAACAACTGATGCATTAATTAATGTGCATCAAACCGTGTATTCATGAGAAAAGACATTCTGCTTTTAAAATTAAAAGGTGAATTTCAAAAGATGGAGCAATATTACTCATCTTACACTGTTTTCTGCTTCTGCTGCCAAATGATGCATCTGTTCAAACACAAAGACCCAAATGATTTGGGCCTCCCAGTCAATTATTGATAAGATGCTGATACCCCCACAGAGGAAGTAACTTCCTCAAATATCCTTTGGAGTTTGAGCAAGCACAGTCTAGCAAGAAAGATCACAAATTCTAAAGAAGTAGTCTTTCACTACACGGTTATAAATACTGACACTGGGGTTGGTTAATTTAGAATACTGGCAAAAAAATGTCAGTCCAAACTGACCTGAACTAATTTGAGTTTCAAATCATATAACCTTTCAAAGAATTGAATAAATTATTTATAAAATTTATTAACATTTTGTGTGAAAAAGTACTATATTTGACATTCATTACAATGTGATTCATTGTATGAGATGATTCATCCCATGAGATGATTCTCTGTATATTGTAAAATGACTGAAAATGTTAAAAATGTGAATTTTAGAATCTAAAATATAAGACTTGAGGGAGAAGTTACAAGACGGTAAGCTTAGAGTAACATTCTAGAAGATTTTCAAGAGAATTCTCAAATCAAATAAACTGAGTATTTGTTAAAACTCCTATAGCTGCATTGATCAGCATGCTTCAAAGAGATAAAGAAATCAAGCTACAACTGAAAGTTTATTGAATCCCAAAGAACAAAAAAGTATACAGTTCTGGTATAAATTCCTCATTCCCACCAAATCCACACACAGAATCAACGTGGAAGCAGTGCCACCTGGAAAGGACATACAGACATACAGGCCCAGAATCATCACATCATATACCAGTAAGAGGAAAAGCTGCTGCCCAACTTAACAACTGAAGCTGTTGTGAATTCTGAGCTACACTCAACGTGGTGAGACTTTGCTGAAGCCATCCTGAGCGTGTCTTCACCAGGATGTATCCACAGTTGTACCTCTCCACAGGAAACACTGTGTTTTTTGAAATCCTTATCATGTAACACTAATAAGGTAAATATTAAGCCAACTTTAAAAAATGCTGGTTTTCCCAGTTCCCACCTGGGCCCTCCAAACTCATGATAGCGCACCGTTGTGCTTTCACTCGCAATGGCAATGAGAGAAGGATGTATTTAAAAAAAAAAAAAGGTTAAAAAAAAAAAGTTTTCCTCCCTGGGACAGGGCCAGGAGAAATCACATCTAGTGGAAGACTAGGTTTATTTTCATTGTTTAAAAATCTCTACATAATGAGCTCATCATCTTTGTTCCAGTTTTCTATTTTTTTTGCTCTAAACTTGGGACTTAGTAGGAAACCTTGCAGCCTTTTAGCTAACACATTTTTTTCTTCAGCTACTTCAGCACCAGAGCAAGTCCCAGGAAGCTGCTCAAGCAAACAAAGCACACCTTATTCTCTCCTGCTAGGGTGCAACTATCCTGTGCCCATAGACTTCTCACGAACAAAAAGTCTGGAGTGTATTTTAGGTAGCTTGATTTCTAACAATATCAAATGTTCTTGGTGGCTACGATGCAAACCGTTGGACAAAAAGCTATTGCATGGTTTCCAGACCAGAAAAAAAAAGTCAGAGAAAAAAACAAACATACCCAAAGACAATACAAGTCCCTGGATGTCTCCAATGTCCTCCAACCTTCAGGACTCTTCCTCCTCCCCTTCATTGTCTACTTTAGGTCGGAAATTTTTCCTGTTCTTCTTCTTACTGCAATGGAATCCAACTGTTTCCACCGATGGCTCTTCACCCTCACCACTAAACCTTGCACTAAGCTTACCTTCTCTATTCAGGTCCCCCACCATCAGGCACTCCTCCTCCTCTGTTGCCTTTCCACTTCCACTATCTAAGTGCCCCAGCTCTACCTTATCTTCCTCCCTCAAGTCATCAGTCTTCTTAAGAGATTTTCCTTTCAGATCTGTTTTCATGTGTTTCTTATCATCCTCCCCTGCTGATGTTTTCTTTTCCAGTCCATCAACACCCCTTTTTGCTGGTTTGGTGAAGACAATCCTCCCAGCTCCACAGCTGGAAGGGTCCTGGTTGAAATATGGGGTGTAGCTATCTTGGGTAGCTGAGCTTTGTTCCTCCCCTCTTTTCTTCAAACCCTCTAGAAATTCCATGGCCACTGCCCTGTTAGTCTTGTCACTAGACTCTGAAACTCCATCGAGGCTGTATTTGGTCCAGCGCTCTGGGTGTGCCACATAGTCAGGCACTGCAGGAGAGGTTTTGGGAGCCTGCACTGGTTTGGCTTGCTTTCCCAGGCTTTCTGGAACCATGTTACCTGAAACTGTGGTTGGAGGCAATGGACGCTTAAACCTCCCATCAACAACATTATCTTCAGGCATCGAGGGCACAGACAACTTGGCCGCCTCTTCCAGGCAATCAAAAATGCTCTGGCTACGGAGAGAGAACGTAGAACTCATGCCCCTCAGATGGAATGGCTGGACAGGAGATCTGTGACTGCTGTCTGAAGAGTCGAGGGTCTCCCCTGATCTGCAATCCCCATCATCTACAGATGGCTCCTCAGGAGATATTGTATCAACTTCCGCTTCATCCGCTAACCCTAAATCATCAGAATCAGAATCGCTGAGCGACACTGTGTCTGAGGGCAGAGCTCCTTCGTAGTCTGTTGCACCACTAGCCACTATCCCCAGAAAGGGTTCACCTGCATCCTGATCTCCCATGTTCGAGCTGTCACTCCACCAAGGTCTTGGACGTAGGCCCAGGAACAGCTGCAAATACGGTTTTCCAAACGCCCAGCAAGTTTAATGCCTAGAATACAAAGGAGCATAAAACTTCAACTGTGAAATGAGAACCAAGTATGAGACTATCATTCTGTGCCGTGCAAAATAATTATTACTGCACTATAACAGGCAGCTGTACTTCAGGGATTCCTAAGCAATTTTGCTTGAAATAAAAACATTATTTAATGAATGAACGCACATTAAAGACTTACACAAGACTCAATACAAGAATATGAAGTAATTAAAAATAGCATTGCACACCAAATTTCATTAAAGGTTACAGCAGGTCCAATTACTAAAACACGAGCATAAAGTTTTTGAGCAAATCTGAATACCCCACAACTGCCTTACACATCTTCCAAGAGACAGCAATGACCTCTCCAGATTACACCCTGCATTTGTCATACTGTATAGATCCACAAAACCACATCCTAATCTCTCACACTTTCTTTTGGCCATTACAATCCTTTATTGCATTAGCCACTGTACCTCCTGTCCCAATAATCATCACGTTCTGAATATTATAAAGGCCACTATCACTGATCAAGGTCAGTGGCAGAGAAGCCACAAAAATATCAGGGCCACACTCCTTCCTTGGGTTTAAGCTCTCATGTCATTGTTAGATTCCTGGAATCAGAAAACGAGCCAGCTCAAGAAATCAATTCCGCTGGATTAAAAAAACTAATCGCACGTGCCATGCTTGTGCACAGAAACAAGGGGAGGGTGCAACCAAGGGTCTGCAAGAGCTGGGCCTTCAGTCAGTAAAAAGACACTGTGATCTGAAGCCTGACTTCCAGCAGAGGCTGGAATATCTGATTCACTCTGCCACCTGCTTGAAGGGAACCTTGCAGAACTGAGGTGGTTGATGATCACACTACCACTTGCTGGGCAATCAGACATAGAGTTGGCAAACGCACACTTCAGTTCAACTCACAAAAAAGTGAATTACAGAAACAGTTCTAATATATTATTAGAATAAGCTCAACTACCTAATTATAGGTTCTTCTGAAATGATGCAGTAAACAGACATGGAAAGTCTGTTAGTCACTCACTTTCTCTTGAGACTGAGTCAGCTTCCCCTCCTGAGGGTCAGTTAAAGCCACCAAAGATCTCAGCACTTCCACCCTACAAAACAAACATTTCCATCAAGATACTGGAAATGTAGTTTTAAAATGAGTTTTAAAAATAATTCCTTCCCCCTGAATCATCCAAAGCTGCAGAACTGAGTTCTAAATCTGACACAAACTCATGCTGGTATAAAAGTCTGCAGATATTCCTGGATTTTTGGTAAAAGAACAACACACAGCCTAACAAGGCAGGCACCACTATATTTACTCGATCTCCACATTCACATCGCCAACCTTATTCTGTAGAATAGAAGAGAGGTTTTAAAAAAATAAAACTGTAATTTGAATGTACCTTAAACCATTACTAAATGAACAGTATTAAATGCAGCTAAGAAAATATAAAAATGATAGTCATGTATCGCAAGTACTAAGTGCTGCTAAGTACTAAGACCACAGATACTACAGAGTTCTGTTTACAAAAAAAGGTCATATTCACAGTTAGGGCCAGATCTTCATGAGGCATTAAAACATAGAGAAACTTCTGAAGAATGCAACAGACCAAGTGCTACGTTCCATGTAAAGTCTGGCTGTCTTTGACAAAAGGGATCTGATGACTGCTTTTGAAAACACTGCCCTCAGCGTAACCCCTAAATGAGAAATAATCATCTGAAAATCATACGTTCTTCCACTTAGTTTTATAACACATGAAAACTAATGACTACAATCCAAAAGAGACATTGAAGCACATAACTGACTAAAATAGCTGTTTTCAGATGACAGTGTAAGTGTTCATCACAGGCTGTGAATCAGGGTCTCTCTTGTCTGAGGGCAGTTACACAGAAAGCAAAAATTTTGCTCCTAAGATGTTTTAGCCTTAACAGCGTTAATAGCCAAACATACTGACCCTTACAGCATACCAGACAGACTCACAGGTTTGTTACGGTGATGTGATCACAGCACAACTCGGATAGGATGGTGTCTCTCTGGATGGGAAGGTCCCCATTGGATTCTTCCATTCTGGTCTTACTCAAACAGGCTCTGTGCGTCTTCGTGCAGCCTGTGAGGAAAACAGAGACCCCAGTCACTCCAAACTACGGCCACGAGTCTGCTCTCATCGCAGAAACAGCACTGCAGCAAAGCCTGCCAGCAATCCCGTGCCAATACCACGGTCCTTCGGGACGGTGCTCACACAGGCCGCCACACCAAGGGAGAGAGCAACAGCCCCCGGGCCCTGGCTCACACCTCCAGTGGGCACCCCACCCCAGGGAGGGGGAAACGACAGAGCCCACGGCCTTCTCCAACATCACGGGTGCAGCCCACAGCCTCAGCCGTCCCGCCTGTCCGCCCAGAGCCCAGCTCCATTCCCCGGGCCGAGATCCTGTTGGACACAAACACCTCCCCGCCCCCCGCAGGCTGCCACCCTCCTCTAGCCCCCACATCTTGCTCGTCACGACACAGGGGTGCCTGGAGCCCCCCGCCCCCCGCTCCGCGCCGCGCA
>NW_008825156.1:1710266-1714424 GCF_000699105.1 Pygoscelis adeliae | reverse complement strand
CGTGCTGGCTGAGGCACGACGGCCACCCCTCGGGCTGCCCCGCGCCGTGAGGGGGCCGGCGAGGAGGGCACGGCGCCGCCTCCCTAAACAGTCTGGAAAAAAAACATGTCAAGCAGAGCTTTTTTTCTCATCAGAAAAGCCGGGTTTGGCCACAGTGAAAACTTCAGAGGAATTGTCTTTTTCTGGTTTTGGGTTTTTTTTTTTTGTTTTTTTTTTAATTTGTATTTATTTTCTAACCAGAAAACTCGAAGTCACTTGGGGCGTAAACCCACTATTCATTAAAAAAAAAAAAAGTTTCCATTTTCTGTCCCAGAAGAACATTTTTTGTGTGTGAGTTGAGATGGGGAATTCTGTCTGAAAATGTTTTATTGGTGTTGGCCAAAGATGCCTGATGTATTTTTTTCCCCTTCCTTCAGCGAAAAGTTTAAATTTGCAGTGGAAATATATTTCCCAAGTGGCTTCAATATTTAGCTTGTTTACCTGATGTTAAGGAAAAAAGAAAAGGCATGGTTTGCTGTGTCAGTGGGCTGCACCAGCATGTGGCCGAGCAGTCTGCAGGGCTCGTCTCCACCCTTTCCCCAGGCTCAGGCTTTCTTACTGCCTTGCCTGGCCCTGGCACTTCATCATTAAATTAAATTAATGCCTGCAAGGGGCCTGAGCCTCTAAAGGTCGTGCCTTTACCTCTTCAGATAACCCTGCTCTGAGGGATTTGCTATAGGCCATGAGTATAAGCAAAGCCCATCTATGCCATCATTTTGCAACAAAAGAAGAAACTGCCATGTAACCCCACTTTGTCCGACTTTAGTGGGGCTTTAATTTTCCTCCCGTGGCATCCCAACCCTGCTGCATCACTGATTGCTTTGCCAGTGGGTGTGCTAGAGGTAAGGCTGCACCCACATCTGAGGAGACTTCACTGGATCCCTTCAAGTGGGGCCTCACTGTGAGTCACCCGTAATATAAACTGCAGCCACTTCATTTGCATTGTCAGTTTTTAAATACATACTTTTGCCTGCTGGAGTGTTGCTAACTATGGTAATTTATGAGACGAGGGCTGCGTTTGGAATACATTTGGCAGCAATGATGAGGTCAGCGCAAAACGTCTTCTGTCTGGCTGTAGTTTTAAATCAACAGCTCTAGAGGTGTTTCCCTGTTTGGTGATTCTGTTTTTTTTAACATATACGCATGTGGTAGTGCAGTGACAGGCATTCAAATGGGCTCCTGGCTGGAGGGGGGAAGAGAGGAAAACATGAGTCCTCTGGTAGGTGAGCAGGAAGGGATAGGAGGCAGGTAGTAAACAGGCAAAGGGAGCCAAGAGTAAACCACTGGTGAAGGCTACCAGCGCTGTGTAACACTGTCTAGGGTGCTGGGGACACACCTGGCGTGAGTCTCTGAGGGTACTAAAGAGCAGACAAGAAAACGTGGAGTAAGCAGTAGCATGCCCCATTTTTGTAAGGCTGGAGACAAGCAGGGTATGCCATGCACTGGTGCGAACAATGGCGCTCTCGTTTTGAACGCTGGTTTTATTGCTAGACTAGGGGCTCAGAGGGGCAGAAGAGGGCTACACCACCTGCACCATCTCCATCACCTGTGGATGTGGGTGCCTTCAGAGACAAGCCCCATTCCTTCATTTCCAGAGGCTACAAGTTCTTGTTTTTTGCCTGGATGCTGTGTATGTTGATGATCAAGGTCATCTTCAGAAGCTGGCTGTAGCCTTTTTCTCCTTCCTGTCTTTTTGCAGAAGATTTAGTATCGCACACTGCGGAGAAATGGGGATGAGCTGCCTTTTCTCTGGTGGCTGAGGACAAGACGGTTTGCAGCAGTGGATATGCTGGTGTGTTGGGATTTTCACTATTGCTTGGCAACAGCTGAAATAAAAATAATGAGTCAGACTCTGAAGACAAACAGATGGTAAAGCGTTTTCCCCTCGCTGGCATGAACTAAGGTGGCTTGAAGAGGGGTGAGGGGCTGGAAGGCGGATCTGAGCTGCAGCGCAGGACATCATCTAAGTGAGCGGGCCGCATCCGGTGCGCGAGCTCCGAGGGGCCGGCTCCTTCGCAGAGATGGCCCCACACGTCTGCGGGAAGCCAGCATGTCCCCATGTGTGGGGGCGGTGTGTGCAAATGCATACCAGTTTCAGCCCCATTACTGGGCGCCTGGTGCTCCTTTCTTGCAAATAAATCTGTTGTTTGGCCCCCATCCGTTAACGGTTTCCACTGCTCACTGGCAGGCTCCTGCTGCTTCTGCGCTCAGAGCATGGGGTAGGCGCCTGGCAGGGACCGCTGGCCCCTCTCCTCACGGCTATAGGGAAGTGGCAGGTGATTCCCTAGCAGCCACCCAGATCCTGCAAGCCAGACAGAGCGATCGGATGCATTTTCACCATCTCCTGTGTCCGGAAGGAGTATGGAAGTTAGTCTGGTATGGCCACATGCAGCGGATGCTGGAGCTCCTGAGGTGAGGCAGGGAGGGAGAGGAGTATTTTCCTGTGAGCAAAAAGCAAAAGTGCAGTAGGGACCACCGCATCCTTCTCTGCTGGGAGAAGGCAGTCACATCAAGCCAGAATGGGTACAGGCTGAAGGAAATAATTCAAATTGCCCTCTCCCATTTGCAGGAAGGAAAGCCTACAAATGGCCTTGAAATCCCCCGTGGGGTGAGTTCCAGGATTCAGTGCTTGACACCGCCTCTCTTCTACACCTGTTTTACTTTGCACTTTCATTTGGTCCTGACTCACCTGCAAGCAGGTTTGATTTATTCCGGTGCTGTTTACCCACGTTGGTGCTTTTCCCCCTAAGGTAACTACATCAAATGAGTTCCCGTGGAGTGAGTTTTAATGCAGGCGGGCATGAAGGTCTTTATCAACTTGATTCTTCACAATAACAATGTTATTACCGGCCTGGAGAGGACCTGCAGGGAGAACCCGCAAGCCCTTTTCTGTTAGAGACACTGCATGTGTGGCAGGGAACTGAAGTCACTTAAGAGCAAAATTAATACTCTGCAATTATTTGAAGTTTTAAAAAGAAACAAGAACAGTTGGGGGTCTCTGTTCATTTTGATTTAGCTACAGAATATTTGCACTAAAAAGCCCTTCTCCTACTTCTTGCTGCCTTTTTTTTTTCTTTCCTATCATTGGCCCCAGTATGCCTGATACTAACAGCAGTAGCAAAGGGCTAAAAGAGGTCGTTGGAACCAGCTGAGGGCCTTGGAGTTAACATTAAGAAAAAACCCAAACCCCTAAAACTCCCCAGCCCTCTTGTTAGAACGTGATCTGTAGGAGTTTCATTAACCAACCCAACTTTGTAGGCAACACAGGGCTTTGCATTTAACACCACCAACCCTTGCCAGAGGAAATCTTACCAGTTTACTCGCAGATGGCAGGCAGGGTATTCTGCGTGCACCATCTCGCCTGGCCCAACACCTCTTCTGTACTCAGCAAAGCTGTGTTCTAACATGGGGGAATGCCCTTGTAAAGCAGGGCCAAGAAACACCTTTTTTTTTTTTTTAAAGGAAAATGTGTGATTAATTAGAAATGTTACTTGGAACTACTGGCACTTGAGCTGGGTCATCTAAACCCAGTGAGAAAAGCCAGGCGATCCACACTAGCATGCCTGACTGCAAAGTTTACGTACCCTCTAATGTATCTGCAAGTGTGAAAACAACGTGGGTTTCAGTTATGCAGCAGTTTTAGTGGCTGGGAGGTGTTTTCTGTTTGCTCCAGGTCCCTGGGCTCTGAAGTGAAAGCATCAGGCTGCCTGCATCAGACAAGCTGCCAGAGGGTGGCTGAAGAGCTCGCACCGGAACAGCGTTTCTGCACCCTCCTGTTTAGGTTATGCCCTGTGCAAGGTAATCTGATGTTCCCCACACTGAACCTGAGAGGAGTGGTCAGACAAAAATACACAGGTTAACACCGCACCTCTAGTTCAGCTGCACAGCATGGTACATATGGGATTTGGGGTTTCTAGCCTGGGTCTTTATCACTTAATCAAGAGCTGGTCAGGTAGTTAATTGTTTCCCTCTCCCCTTCGGCACCCACTGATGGCAGATGTTCCCTCACTGGGGGCTGTATTTCCACTCCCACCTCCTCTCTGGTGCAGCCACAGCCTCCCAGCCTTACTGCGGTCCTGCCAGAGGCTACTGCAATATTCACCTTTTTTTTTTTTTCCC
>NW_008825156.1:1708518-1710090 GCF_000699105.1 Pygoscelis adeliae | reverse complement strand
GCTGGCAGACTGAGGGAGGGTGCAGCCAGGATCCAGCAGCGAGGGTGCTTTTCTCTACAGAAACCTCCACCGTAAACAGCTCTTGCATGGGAGAGCTGGCTGGTTTTTTTCCCTCCTGTGGGAATATTGCAAATCTTTGTTAGAGCTTAGACAACCTCTTATTAGGGAATAGACATAAGCAATTTATACATGTTAGTCGCAGCTGTCTTAGTAGGAAACAATTAGGCACATTGCTACTTAGAACACAAACAGCCCAGAAGAGGCTTACAAAATAGAGCTCGCCAAAGCAAAAAATACTTCCAAAATGTCTCATTAGCAACAGCCTAGAGGTTTTTTTTTAAAAAAAAAAAACAGTTTGGGAGGAAGGAAGAAAAGAATTCCACTGGAAAAAATCCCAACTTGGTCCAGCTTAGAAAAATTCATGCTTGTATTTTTATTTTGTGAAAATTCTTGTTTTGCAAAAAAAAAAAAAAAAAAATTCCACAGTCACATTCCTAGGAATCGGAAGCCCACAATAAGGTCTCTAAGTGACTTTCCAAGTCCTTCAGACCTCTGGAGAAAAATGTTTAAGAGAAGCATAAGCGAGGCTTGTCGGTGCAATATGAGAATGGGCGGGCTGCAACCGTTCCACCCACCCCTTCCCCTCACAGTGCTTTATCCGCGTGGCCTCACATGCTCCTACACAGCAGGACTGCTGTTTTCCAAGAATAACCCATGTCTTCACTTAACAGCACCTTAAAGGGACCTGGTTTGCCCAGTCCTCTCCCAGCATCTCAGCTCAAGCATCACGTACAACTCATCTGTTTCGAGCACATCAGTGTTAATGCTCAGACCTGAGGTGCAAACAGAGGGGACTGCATTTAGGCAGGGAAGGTTTAAGATCTCAGCTATGCTTCCAGGCTGAGGTCCCAAGGCACATGCCCTGGATGCCAAATACGCACTGTGCTTTGCCAGTTAGTTTCCACTATCATTTCTCCCCCTGTTGAACACCCGCCTGAGTCTGACTGTGACTCAGATCAGCTTAATCCTAGCTCCAGAGGCAGGAATAATTTTATCCCCATCTGGAGCAACAACACAGCACCACAATACAAATGTTTTAAAGCATGAAGCAAAGAGCATCACATTCATGGGAAACCACCTAGAGGGTCAGCTAAGGACTGCATTCCCTGCAGCCCAAATTTTGCTTGAATAAAAGAATGAGAGAAGCCTGTTCCCTTGGAAGACGTGGCAGAAATCTGTACGCGATGGAAAGAAACAAGATCTGACAACACATCATTAAAAATCCACTAACAAGGGGTTTTGCTTTGTTTCTTTTTTATTGTTTTTAAATCACTTTTTTTTTTCTTTCCAGAAGTCATTATGTCTGACTCCATTAACATTCAGGTAAACAAGTGAAAGAACAACAGATGGGCGTGATCTCGTAGCACGGGCACAGCTGCTGGGCGCAGGGCTTGCCTTTCTTTGCAGCAGCCGAACATCGCTCTCCCTCGCCCAGCATTCCCTCCCTCTCCGTACCGGTATGGGCGATGGCTGGCAGCCGCCGCCGGACATTACTGCTTCAAACGCAGCGAG
>NW_008825156.1:1703061-1708508 GCF_000699105.1 Pygoscelis adeliae | reverse complement strand
AGTCCAAGACAAGGCAGAGAAAGGCAGGCAGTTGTGGGATCACAGCACTTGGCCTCCCGCCTCGCTCTCAGCCAGGCTTTCCCCTGATGGTGCGGAGGGGCAGGCGGTGGCAGCAACGGTGGCATTACCAGACCATCTGCAAAAATCAGACCAGCTCCCAGCCAGATGTCAGCAGAGGGCATTTTGGGCCATTTTCGGTCACTTTAGAAGCCCCTTGAGTGTGCACAGTACTGCCACCGCAGCCCCCCCTGAATTTCAGCACAGTCACCTTATTTTGCAATCCACGTTAGCTCCCCCACAGCTGTGCCCCCCTTCCCTTGAGGAGGGGCACAATTGCAGCAGCCACCGCTGCCAGCAAGCAACCTTTTTGCCTCCCCTCAGCACCATTCTGGATGCGTCCCCAGCCTGCCTGCAGGCCCCCCTCCCAGAGGCTGGAAAAACCCATGCTGTTGAAGCCTGGTTCACAAAGCATCCTGGTGTTAAGGTTAACTGGTTGTAAAACTGCATGGTTCATCACACTATGCACACTATGAGAAATGTTTATTAAATTGATTTTTGTTTCATTTCTTTAAAAAAAAGGCAGAAAGAAGTTAAACACACTGCTTTGTGGCATGCTCCACAGTATGAAAAATGCCAAGCATTCAGTTAAGCTGTCAGCAGCTCTGTTTGACCTTTCGATACGGTCTTTGAACTTAGACCTGGACCGTTGACTCTCCTCTTCCCCACCAGCCTCTCTCCTCCTCCCCACCTCAGCTCACAGCCATTTTCTCAGCTGTCACTAGCTCTAGGAGGATGCTTCCCTGGAGAGGGAGGGGTTTGTATTTACAGCTCACAATTTCATCCTTTGTTTTTTGGGGTGCGAGGGGAGCAGGACGTGTTGCACACACAAATGCACAAGTATTCAGGAGAGGGTCTGAGGCAGGGCAGGGGTCCTACCTAGTGTTTTTTTCCCCTTCACCTCAGCCAGCTTTGGGACCGACCAACTGGCAGAAGAGCCCTGTTGCTTTTGGATCCTGAGCGCTTGCAACAGGGTGAGTCCCCTCAGCCCTTCACAGCTTCCTCTCTAGTTTGTTTTAACTCGGGTCCAGCTTCACAGGAGACCAGACTAGGGGAGGCCCAAGTGCGTAGTTTTTTCTGTGAGGGTTTCTCAGCTACTTCATTGTTCTTAAGCATGACAGTTCTTCTCTGTCCCTCTTCTCCCAGGGCTGACCCCTCCTGCTACAGCTGATGACCATTCCATCAAACATGGGGACTGTCAGCTAGTAACTCTAAAGAAAGCATTACCCTCTCCCTGCAAAACTCCTTCTGCCCCCTCCCACGACCTTCCCAGCCGCTGGCTGTTTCCCTCCCGCAGCACCTTTCCCGCAGCAGCCACAGGGACAGGAGGTGGCCCAGGGAGCTGCCTCTGGAGCTCCCCACAGTGACAAGCCACCTCTGAAATGAGCCAGAGAACAAATTGCAGCCTGTGCGGGACGTGGTCTGAGCAAACATCCTGCTCTTCTTCCTCCCACAGCTCTCAGGCTCCCTCTCCAAGTACCACTTTCTCCCAATTGCTCCTGCCTGGGACAACCTAAAGCTACAGTGTCCAAGGATGTGTGTCTGATCTGCATCAAGACGCAGTCTGTCTTCAAACAGAGCTCCAGCTACATACACAGCATCAACTGAATACTGAACAATATCAAAAATACAGTATAAGGAAAGAAAACAGAATTGAAATGCTTAATGGCATATTTATACACATTTATCAACAGTCAACAAAAAAGGCGGCAAGTTACACATCCATTCTGTATGCTAACGATCCTGATGCACATATATGTAAACACACATGCTTGGTTGATGCATATACATATAGCCACATAACAGAGTAGATGACCTGAAGGAGCTATGCTGGGGAGCAGGGGAAGGGGCTACCTATTGCAAAACCTCGTCTCATTCTTGACGTGCACAACGTGGACATTCAGGACAGTGTGGCTTTAAGGCTATTTCTAAGGCTGAATCTTTTCTTGTCCAACCCCTCAATCCGAAGTTCTGTTGAAGCACTTCCTCCTCTTTCCCAGCACAACTTGATATATATATATATATTTACCTATATACTTTTTAAAGGCCCTATATACTAAAAGGCAGGAAGAATAAAGGGGGGAGTGGAAGGGGGGAAAAGCCTCCGAATGGATCAGTTTGCCCCACTGCAGGAATTTCCTATCCTGTAGTGGCAAAGGCCACGGCAGCCACGGGCAGTGGACAAGGTACTAGTTTAAAACGATCACGGGTCTCCCTCCCTATCCGATCTGAAGCTCTTCATTGCAATGAAGGGGGAGAGTGAAATACTTTAAGAAACAGAAATATTCCTGAAGTGGGGAAGGTGATCACTAGTTTCAACTCCTCCCCTTACCTGCTTCAAGGTGGCAAAGAGCTGAGAGATACTATAATTTCCAGCTCAAGTGCCCACACAGCTAAGGAAAAGGCTTTGCTTAAAAATATATATCTATAGAACTATACATATAGATCATCTTTTTAGAGACACTCTGATTTTATTACATAGCTCCTGGGTCACTCTCCCCCTCTATCTACATGGTAACGGAGTGGCATACAACAGAAGCCACATACATTGAATTGGCAATCAAAGCTTACCAGGTCACAAGAAAGTGTTTCAACTGGTGTGATCCAAAATCCTGAATTCCCTTGCTTTGATAAGCTGATCTCCTGCCATTGCTGTAACTGGAAGTGGAAGGTCTTAAAAATAAACTTTTTTTTTTTCCAAAATCAGGTTATGACAATTTCCGAGCAATGTTACAGTGTGCGACAATATGCTATAAGTAAGGAAAATTTCATTGAACACGAGAGTGATGCAAAGATGAAATTTTAAACATGTATGCATATGGCTGGGAACCCCCAAGCGTCATCCTGCAATACATAAATGCAGGATTTCTAAGGTTAAGGACTTTTTTTTAAAAAAAGTTTTCTTCTTTTTTCCAATACCATTTGTATGCAAGCATTAGCATAACAGTGGAAACAGTACAGAACTAGACTCTCCCAAAAACATGTCTATAAAGAAACAGTAAAGGAGGTTAAAAAAGTGACTTAATTTTCAGTTTGTTATATTTGAAAAACTGGGACTAAAATTCCCCCCCAGCCACTGACCCTTTAATTTAACAAATCAATGGAAATGAGCCAATTTATAAAGTTATAGCTCCAAGAAAAAAAAAAACCACAAAAACAAAAAGCCAAAACCATCCCCACTCTGCAGAGAATAAAAAAAATTAAGCATGACTTCTGTTAAGGATTGACCTAGCGATGCAAACAGGTTGGAGAAGAACAACGCACCTGCGTTTCCCCCGGGACACATCGCACCCAGGCGACAGGGGCTGTTTCCTCTCCTCTCCTCTCTCCCAGGCTACTGGCAGTCAGCCAGGCTGCCCTACGGACAGCTTGGAAACGCCAGGGAGTTGGGGTGATGGTAGGAAAAGATGAGTACAAATGAACAAAAATGCTAAATCCTGCTTCAGCATCCAATTACATATATAAAAAAAGTTGGTGTTGAAAAAGAGAGTAAAAACCAAGGCAGAATTTTCTGATAACAGGCTGCAGCCTTCTCCTCTGTACATCTTCCACCAGCGTTATTTCTGAGTTACAGGGGGTGGGGAAGGGGGAGGAAGGACTCGATCTCCTGCTACAGCAGCTTTCCCCATCACACAAAACTGATGTGTAACTAACTCAGCCACAAGGATACGGGAAAGTTTTATTTATTAAAAAAAAAAAGTACTTCAAAATAAAAATGATTAAGTACTGTATGGTAATATTGGAAGTATTTATATACATAGTTGTCTTCGTCTTTTGCTGAAATGTCTCCTGGTCACTTGGTGGCACTTGGGGTCCCCTCTAGCGCCGTCCGCCCTACTGCCCCCTTCCCCTCCCCAGCTCTCACGGCTCAGTAGATGGAGCTGTTCCTTATGCCACAGCACAGCACCATGCTCAGGATCATTTCGAAGATCTGTCAGGAGACACAGGGGCACCAGTGAGGTGCCGACCAGTAGGATGCAGGAGCTCCCCCCCGTCCCAAGGTCCCCCACTCCACATAAACACTCTCATGCCAGAGATAAGGGCAGAGATGCTGTGTCTTCACCGCTGTTTTCATTAGGAGCTGGCCAATTCGAGATAAGATGATGTTCTCCCCTCTCTCGCTGGCAGCAGTGGTGGTATGTTGCAAGCCTCCCAGCTGCCAGCTACACAGCAAACGCTTCGAGATCCCTCCAGCATTACAGCCCAGCCTTTGCGCAGGCGCTGGGTTACCGTTACCAGCCCACACCACCCACCACTCACTGGAGAGCAAACCCACTGTGGCAAAGAAAGCAAATCCCTTCCCACTGCAGATCCCAGCGACAAAACACAGCGGCCTGAGAAACGAGCAGTTTTGGAGGCAGTGAGGAGGCTCAACAGTGCTCTGCCCTTCTGGATAGGGTTTCAGGTGCTCCTGGCTTTATCGCGCTTGCTGGGCACCTGCCCTAACATTCCAACCCCCCAGAAGGATGACAAAGCCCTTGGTCTCGCCACGTCCCAGAGCAGCTGGGGTACAGAGGGCTGGTGCTGCACGCTGAGCCGCAGAGGCATCTGGAGGAGAGGGATGGATCCAGCCCAGCTGGAACAGGACTGAGGCACCCCGAGGTGGCTTTTCCCCATCCCACAACAGCAGGGCGCCGCGCAGTCATGCTTACCATGATCACAGCAACCACGATAGCAGCGATACCGATCAGGTACAGCTTCCCGGAGAACAGCTCGTCAATTTTTTTGTGGCAGTTTGAGGACTGAAGCAGAGAAGCACGCCGGTCAGAGAGCCCGCTTTCCCCTTGCCCACCCCTGGCACCCAGGAAGGCAGGTCTGCTTCCTCTCAGTCCTGCTCGCGTTGCTGGGTCCTGGCTCTAGGACTTCCTACCAGACTTTACCCCTCCATGCCTGCCAGCCCCCTCAAGCAGTAACAGCAAAGGAAGAACCGATGATAACTTCCAACATCCCCAAATAAATGAAGTCTCTACCCTTTATCTAATCCCCAAATTTCCCTGGCAGCTGAGTTTCCTCGCAGGAGCTGTGCTGAGCGAAGAGCAGCCATGCCTACCTCAATAAGGTTTTTCAGGACGGTTTCCTTCTTTGGGCAGAGGTCGTCTCTCCACAGGGGAGTGATAGCTCCTACTGCATTATCGGGACCACAGCAGTCCAGCTACATGGAGAAAGGAAAAAAAAAAAAAACCAACAAAAAAACAGCATTAGCAGACAACAAACGCTCGTGCAATGCTCTCCCCACCATTAAACATCCTTGAAGCCACCCAAACCGAGGAGGCATCTTGGAGGGGGAAACAAGGGAGGGGAAATAACTCCCCAAATTCGATTTTTTTTTCTTTCCATGCAATACAGCTGCTTCCTACAATAATCCCAGACAGGTCTGGGATGGTATCCTG
>NW_008825156.1:1693133-1702997 GCF_000699105.1 Pygoscelis adeliae | reverse complement strand
AGTTCCTCAGAGCAATATTTTTCCTTCATTGAATTTTACTTATATCAGGGGTGCTGAGGTAAATGAAAAGCAACTTAATTAGGTCGGGCCAGACTTCCCAGCACAGCGCAAAGGACAGAATTTTGAAGAGGGCGCAACTCTGTTTCTTGACATGTAAAACCAGCAAACTTGACAGGCTAAGACCTGCATGCAGCATCATCTGCTTTAGACCCTGCTTTTCCCACTCATTTTACTGACCTCCCTTTTAAATTCTCTTTCCTCCCCCATTCTCATTTCCTCTGGCTGCAAAAATCTCCTATGGAGAGGAGATTTCTTCATAGAGCTTGGAAAGCAGGCAGCAAAATCCCAGTGCTGAGAATACATTTGATCCAGTTTGTTCCTAAGCATCAAAAAATCCAGCACTGCCTTCATTCCCTGCCCGAGGACTTGTAGTTCAACTTATTGCCTCTGCCTTGGTGGGGTGGATCAGTCTATGCACAGCGACAGTCGTTCCTCACCACTTACCCACTAACAAGCCGCATGCAGAAGTTAGCCAGGTGTAATTTGCAGCATGCAGGATCCTATCCATCAGCGGTTTCTTTGGCCAACTGCACGTAGCCTAAGCAGAGCGTGCAGCAAGACCGCCGACGTCTTACCGTTTCATGAAAGGTCTTCACTACAGCCTTCCCGTTGTTCATATCCGATTCTGCCATGAGCGCTTGTTGAAATGCTTGATCGTAGAACTGCTTCACATCTTTGGCTATCTAGGAAAGACAGGGGAAAAAATCCCTTTCAGCCAGAGGAGAAGGAGGAAACCCACTCAGCAGATGTGCCTGAAGGGGACAGGTTCCCTCTAATGGCACTCACAGGTAGATAAGCAGTTTTTAAATAGATTTGGACCCTGTTTATTTGCACAGGTGCGTGAAAAAAGCCCTGTCTTTCATAGGGCTCAAGTCCCTCCAGCCGTAGTGTGTTAAGAGCAGCAAATATTAAGAACCTCATCCACCAGCCAGCAGGTTCCAGCCAACGTTATCCAAGTGCTCCATGAGCTCTCTCTAGCAGGCAAAGGCAGCCAAGGCCTGGAGGGCTAACCACAAGATCTGGGATAGCCTTCAGCCCGCATGGATTTGCTGTGAAGGCTCAGGAATGCAGAAATGGCTTGTTCTGAACCACCCGACACATGGAGACAAAGAAGCAGGCAACATGTTTCCCACCGAGGCTGCAGAGGCAGGACACGCTGGGGAAGTCAGGAGGAGGTGGGGTGCGCAAGCAAGGCCATCTGTAGGTATGGGCACCTCAGCTGACTCTCTGGTTCCGAGGGGATGGCAGGAATTTGGGCGAGACTGCACACTAAAGCCTAGTGAGGCAGTTCATTTGGGTCAGGAAGCTTAGGTGCTTTTAGATGGATGTCAAACTTTGGCTGGGTCCCTACCTGGAGCCGAGCACCCCCATCCTGTAAATGGTTATATGAAAAGTCTCATCCGTACTCTAGCCCTGCCACCTGGGCTGGTAAACTGCAGCTACCCATGGGGGTCTGCTCCACAATGCAGAAAACCCCTCATTTTCAGGGAAACTGGCCTTGTGGCTTCTCCTCTAGCACCCTCCAATAATTTGGGAGACAGATGAAAGGAGGACAGACAAGAGAAGCAAAAGAAAAAAAATACGAGCAAGTATGAAAGGGAAAACGTTTTCCAGAACATCTGCTCTTGGCAGCACAGGCTGGATTAGCACACAAAAAAAGAAACTGAAGCAAGAAGGAGCGTGATTTCAATTAATTATCCCAGCATTTCTCCGTCACTGCTCAAAAAAGTTTGCTTTGGAGGGCGATGTTCTCCGGTCAAACCATTTGATTCTGGTACATGGAAAAAAATAAGATAATAATCCTACTTCTTGCCTCCCATCCTGTATCTAAAGCATCTCCAAGAAGGCAGGCTGAGGGATAGACTGCCTCCAGCTTCGTGGAAGAGCATCCTGTGCCCGTGTGATAGGAGATGACTGTCCCCTCAAGGGGCTGAAAACCCAGGTGGAATGGAGTCCCCACTGGGAGCAGCTCTCGGTGGCTGGGATCATTCAGCACTTCCCTCCCAGCCCACATTGCTCCTGAGATGTCCCCAACCGAGGCGGGGAGAAGCAAGCCACCTGCCTTGTGAGTGGGGACTTCCAAACAGCCCATTCATTATCAAGGCTGCAACAGCAGCCGAGGCCAACAGACTGCCACCGTTCACTTTAAACTGCAAAATTAATTTTAGGGGCTGAGGTCATCGCTCTTCTATTGGCAAATCCTAAATTTCTCAGCTTTACGCTCTGACGGCCAAGCATCTTCTCCCCAGCATGGAAAGCAACAGCCATGGGGTCCCTTCTTACTCAGGCTTCACTTTTCTTGCTGTCAGTTCAGTCGTGCGTCTTGGACTCTTCAGGATTCACAAACTAACATTTGCAGGAGGCACAGCCCCTCTGCAAAGGTTAATTAGCTTGCCAAAGTTGCTAGGAAACGGCACCCTGCCTGCATAATAATATGTTTAGCCACGGAAGAGTTTATTCCGGTGAAGTCATGCTCTCTCCAGTGAATGACTACAAGGGTGTTCCCATTCACAGCCGAGCTGGTCATCTGTGGCCTACATGCATGTGAAAGCTGAGCAAGCCACCACCTACTTACACAGCTGGCTTACGTCTCTTAGTAAAGTAAACACATTTCCTAGTCTGCCAGAGAGTCTAACCTTGGCTTTGAGCACAAGCAGTCCCCCTTCTCTTCTCCAAGCCCTCGACAGCTGAGTGATCAACACCCAGCCCACTGCTTGCTGCAGCATGGCCATGTTTCCCATACACTGATAGTATTGCTCTTCAAGACCAAACTCTGCATGTGTGCAAGCACATGTGACCGTAGTGAAGGGAAGGTGAGCAGAAAGGGAAGGTGAAAAGCTGCAATTTTCAGTCCTATCCATTAGCTAACCCCCTCCAGCCAGAGGACTTCATCCAAGCAGTCCCTAGCAGGGTGCCTGGGACAGACACATGACTTCTACCCCTCACGCGTGCACAGCGTATTCATCAGCAGCAAGCTCAGTCCTGGCAGACGAACAGCCCAAAGTGGGTTATATGATACTGGCAAAGAGCAGGAAGCATCAAGCGATCCCATTAATGCAGACGCAGGCTCTCCCCATATGGTATTCCTTCCCTTCGGGGTCACGCGGCTGGGTTCACTCTTTGGCACCTAGGACATGCAGATGGCATTCCTTCATGACTTCATACATGAATCAACTCACACTGTGACTGACAGTGTGGCAGCAAGGAGGAGACCCAAGCGAGACGGGGCTATTTTTATTCCAGACATTGCACTATATACCGTAAGGGGTAGCTGCTACCATCAAGTGCTCACATTTAAAGTTCATCAGCCCGGCCAAGAGGAGTTAGGTGACCTGCCCGGGTCACACAGCTAATCCAAGCCCCCATGACTCAGTCCAGGAGCAGCTTGTGAGCAAAACAGCTCATGCCAGGATCTGCTGTGGTTCTGCCCCGGCCTCCCAGTCCCACAAACGCGGGTTTCAGAGTCGTCTTACTTGGTCTTTGTTGACAAATCCCCAAATTCCAGCCGCAACTTCGCAGGCAAACAGGATCACCAGGCAAGTGAAGAACTGCAGACAAATCAAGACAGGGACACTTAACATATTTGGCTACAGGCAAAAGCAGCAATTAGGTGGGTAGAAGTGTGGAACAGCAGTTCTGCTGACGGAGATCAGAGCAAGGTGTCGCCCGACTTCAAACCATTTTATCTCTCATACACACACTTAGCCCAAACACATTTTCCTATAACACATCAGATGCCACCCCACGTCCAGACGTCCCACTGGGATGGCTGAGCGGGTATTAACAGGGCCCTTCCCACACAGGGACTGGCAGGGATGAGGATGCCCTGCGCACCACAAGACACATTGCTCCTCTTCATGCACCTGCAGGACCATCCAGACAAGCTTCTTGCTCTGCCACAGATGCTCTGAGGATGGGAATTGCCAGTGCAGGGTTAAAAGCACATTTCAGCTGCTGAGGAGCTGCGGGGCGTCAGGGTGTGATTTATGGCCAGCTCTCTTGGCATCCACAGCCCTGCAAGGCTTCTGCAGTTTTTTGCATAAATACTAACACTGATGATCTCCCACAGTCCTACCCTGTTCGTGCAATTTCAGCACCCCTCCTTGCCATCCCCCCAAAGCCTCTCTCCATCCTTTTGTTCAGATCCCGGGAACACGTTGTGACAGTCAGTCTGTTAGACCGGGAATGGGAAGCTGTAAAGCTCATACATCAGAGTCAAGTGGGAAGGCACAGACAGGCATGCTCCACACGGAGCCAACATTACCTCTGTAACAACATCACCCTCAATGACTTCTTCCTGAGAAAATCCCCAATTGGGAGAATTGCCATGGAAGTAAAGAAGCAAAAGAGGTGAATGCAGTCAGGGGAAGACACAAAATCACAGTATGAGGCGGGACAACAGACCCTGGATTCCAGGCAGTCTCTGTTCCAGACACATTCAGGACATTTTCTTCAACAACAGAGGAAACGGGAGTTTCCAGAATGATGCTATGACCTGGCTCTCACGTGCAAGAGCAAAGGGTTATCAGCAAAATGGAAACAGGACTATTCACCTGACAGCAGGAAAGGACTTCCAACATCCTTGTCCAGTCCCAGAACAACGAACTGCTATTTAAACACCTATCTATCCCTGGTTTTCCAGGAACATCTTTAGGGGACTGGGTCCCACATCCTCCCCAAGGAATCACATCACCCTAAATCGTGGGTGCAAGGCCACTGTAATTCTCTGGTTAAGGACTAGGGTTCACTCTTGCAGTGGTTACCCTCCAGTGAAGGATGGCTCATTTATCCCAGATTTGGAGGTACAACTTCCTGCAGACGCAGTTCTGCGGGCGGGCTGCAAAACATCAGAGATGCAGCTTGACGCTATGGAAGCATGGCGGTGTTCCTGGCCTGGTGTTTGGACATGCCCCTGCCCCTTACCAGGGAGCAGCCCCACTCCATGCCGAGCGGCTCCCTCCTGCCTTCCTTGGGTCTCACCACTTGGCCTCCATGCTGCCTTTGGCACAGGATTTTGATAGCGTGGAGGTTCCTGGTACTTTCCCGTTTTGCAATAAGCCTACAGTCACTCAATCAGCTGGCTGCAGGAGAGTGGAGAGCGGCTGCTTCCCTGCAACACCCTAAGGACACTGCCTGGAAATGTCCTTGGCGCACAGTGGGAGCTTTGGCCAGCAGAAAGCATCATTGCGAGGCGTCTCCAGCCTTCTCTTGGCAAGCCAAGGTGTGAGCAAACATGGGCAGCGCACAGCAGCTAGAGCTGCTAATTTCAGCCAAAGCAGCCGGTTTCCCTGTCAGGCCTCAGGTACGTTGTACCATCTGCCCTTCTAATCCTCTTTCCAACTTCAAAAGGGAGTGAGGGGTAATTCAGGTTCTGTAATTGCTTACATTAACAAAAAAAGATAATCCAAAGCTGCCAGACCTCCCTACAACAACCCCTGTTGGATTTGTGCGCTGGCTCCTCCTATTCTCAGCAGCAGTGATAATGCCTGCAAACTCCTACAGCAGCTCTCATCCACCGACATTCAGAAGTGCTTTATAAAAGCCGGTGAGAAGCACCCCCTTCTTACTGGGAAACAGAAGCAACCAGAGGTGAAGCCATCTGCAAGAGCAAGGGAAAGCAGCTCCATTTCCCTCTGTCCCAGTTGAATCCACACCCATGGGTCACTACACCACCACGAAGAATCTTCCAGCCCAATGAAACCAAGTGCCAGAAAGTCCTTCCAATTTTCTTTTTTTTATGCTTTACTCCTCCAATTTTTTTTTTTTTTTTTTGCATTGACTTTAAAGCTGAACCACATGTGAGAACTTGCTTTAAATAAATGGGTCTCCCTTACTCCCAAGACAAAGGCTTTTGGTGTGGCTACAGTTTATACAATTAAGCTCATCCCGTGCCAGGAATCCCGAGCTGCTGCCTCACATCAAGGACGCCTGTAGCACTTGTAATGGATTTTCCAGGATGCACCTAGACGTCCTCACTAAGATATTATGGGAAATCTTTGCCGTTTCCTTGTCCAAACAGATAAAAATAGTAGGCGATTCCTTAAAAGAACCAGAATCACCACAGGCAGCCTTGAAACGGAGTGAAGGGGGAAGCTGTAGGGGACATCAGGTAAGAAAGAGAATTTAGTGGGTGCTTGGTAAGACAGCCAGACCATGGCGGGGAAAAAAGCATGGGGGGGTGCTTCACATAGAGAAAATGAATCTCCAAGAAGCCTGCTGTTCGCACTTCTTCTGCTATGCTGCTGGCTTCAGCCTCTGTCCTGCAGCCAGGCACAAGCAGGAGCTTGCGGCATGCCTGCCAGCTCAGCTGGAGATCCAGCACGCCCGACAGGGATGCCCTTGGCCAAACAGCGCTGCCTTGTTCCTTGCAGAGGTCGGCTAGTTCCCACCTATGTGCTCACGCATCCTCCCAGCCCCGTTTGCTGCAAAAGTTGCCAGCAAGGGAGGCATGGCTGTGTGCCGCCCAGCAGGGCCGTGGCAGGGCCACCACGGTGCCAAGTGGCATCCAAAACTTTACACCTCTTACCGTTCCCAGAAGGCACTGAGACTCCTGAATAGCACCGTAGCATCCCAGGAACCCCACAAACATCATGACGGCTCCAACCGCAATCAGGATGTAGATTCCTGCAAGGAAGAGCAAGAGGCAAACGCATTACTGCAGAGCTTTGTATGGCAGCACCCTAGCGCCTGGCCAGACATGCTGGCTCCCCGGGGCCACTAACTAGGGGTGTGCAGAATTAAGACCTAGGAGATATGAGTAGGGGTGGCGGCAGACACAGTAGAACAATACAACATACACGAGTCAGATCTCAAAGTGTTTGAAGCTGCTAACACCAAAACTTAAAAACCCCATCACCCCCAAAATCAGACAAAACACAGAGAGCTCGAGCAGTAATAGGCAGAAGATGTAGCAGGCAAGACAAAGGCTTTACAGCATCCTCAGAGCTGCAGTATGGGAGTTCCCATGGCATACATACTGTTTTAAATAATTAAGCAGAGAAGATCAATGTTATTAGTTAGCATATCTTTAAAAATAAAGAGTAAGACATATGGTTTATTTCTATTAAACATCATACAGATATTTATCCAGCTAACATTTTAAAGACAGATGAGCCACAAAACTAAGGGAAAAGCGCTGATTAAGCATCTAATTTAATATAATCTGGCTTTTGTTTGTTATAGATTCTTCTACAGAGAGGAAGACATTTTTTACTTCAACTTACTAAATTTGCACAGTCAGCTTACTCCATAACTAGTTCAAAGCTTGGACAATAGGCATTGGGGGTTTATTCATCCAGGAAACAAGAGCTTAGCTCAAGGCTCAGGTCTGCTGCCACTAGTAATCACCATAGTCTCACCAACCATGAGACTGGTGAGACCGTGGTGACTACTCACCCAAATGCTACCAGCTCAGTTAAATTTGTTTCCTTTTCCAAAACCCCAGCTTTCTCCTGATGTATCCTGTATATTTAGTGCATTTTTGGTTAACTAATATTCTCAAGTATTGTGGTTCTACTACTTGGTAAGTGAATCCTACTTTCGATCCAAAAGCAATTTGACACATGCAAAAAAATAATCAAAGAAATAATTACAAATGAGGCAAGACTGCAGTCACCATTTTTAACTGACAGTGAGGAAAAAAAACATCAGGATGAGAATAAACGTACAAGGGGCATCCCAGAGGTAACAGCAATACAGTGCATCTTGCTAGTGCCTGGGGGACACATCCCTTCAATTAAACATCATCTTTTGCTATGAGTCAAAATGTTTTTATAGTTATTAATCAGTCTGTCAACTCCCCTTTAGGAACAGCACTAAAGTATAAACAGAGCTCAAGATTAAAACTGCTTGTACACGCCCATCGTGTTTAAGGTTTTCTTATCTTTGTAGCTTTTAAACAATCTTCTGATAATTAAAGTGCAAAGTCTAAAGGGCATGCGCTGAAAGCAGAGTTAAGCCAAGTTAAACCTTTCTCTAAAAAAACAGATATGTAATAACGGTCTCGACTTGTTTAAAATCCCCTTACGGACATGTCAAACTTGGGAAAGGGTCAACTTTGGGTCCTGCTTCTTCCCTCTTTAAAACAGGAGTCACCAGCAGCCAAACAACATAAGCGCCAACGCAAGGGCCAGCTTGGTGAGAGGCGGCGACGGAAACACCACCCCAGCAGCCCTGGCGCTGGGACCCTCCGGACGGTGTTTCTCACCGGCACCGTGCTCACACAATGCCTCCCGCTATATTTAGGCGCTGCAGGAGGGAGGAAGCCAGCTGCAGGGGAAGCGCCGGCACAATGGAGCATGCTGACCCCACAGGAAGCCCCTCTTCACAAAACCTGACGGGCCCTGCGGCCAGTGACACCAACATCCTCATGGCAACGCTGCCAGCAGAAGGAGGAAAAAAGCATGAGTTGCACCTCCTGATGCAGATTGAAGGGGCTTCAGCAGCACCCCGTAGCCACAAAAACCCAACAGGCAATTGGGTTGCTGAAGCTCCCTAAGAGGGGATGGGACACCTCCTTGCTTGAAGGTGCGAAGAGAGGGGAAAAACACAGCAAAAGAAACCCCCTGCTAGAGTTTCTTGGAAAGGAAAGGCCAGCAGTTAAAGTTTTGCGGGCCTGCCTGAAGCAGAATTAGGTGATTTTATCCCAACGGTTGGAGATACCGTGGCGTGGAGGGACCGGCGGTGGCAGCCGGGCAGAGAGCCAGCGTGGCGAGCAGCGGGCTGGGGTGTGTGTGGGGAAGCGGGGCCCCAAAGGGGATAGAGGTGATGGGAAGGCATGAATGCATCCTGCAAAATGAAGGCTGTCTGCTGGACGCCTGCCAAGCTCCAGAGAGACTGATGGAGATTTTCAGGCTACATAACTGCTGTTTCAAAAAGAACAATGTATCAATAGCAGTCTCTCAAATAAAGGTCTGCTTATTGTCACCAGAATCTGCAAATGCCCAAGAACCAGCCCTCACCGCTCCAGCTTGTACCAACGAAGCTGCTGGTTTAGGTTTTCAACCCAAACTGCATCAGGTTTTTCCATCTTACAGTCTTGGGTGGCTCCACTGGAGAGTCTTCATCACAAGTCCCTCTGAGAAAATCAACTTTGCTCATACCTGAGTGCAGCAGCTTCTGACCTCTCCTCACATTAGGTCAGCAGAGAGAAGACAAAGCTGGGCTGGGGGCAAGTCATTTCAACGTCTGAGAAGTCACCATTCATGCTAACCACCCCAGTAGATGGGTAACAGGCAGATGCAGCACACGTGGAGACCAAGCAGCATGGTGCTGCAGGGACCCCAACGACCAGGTCACTCCCACAGATGGACAGAAGATTTTATTCTCAAATTCTTTAAAATAAACACTGAAGGAAACTTCAGGCTGAACAAATATAGCCAGGAGATCACAGAATCATAGAGCAGCCCAGGTTGGAAGGCACCTCAAAAGATCATCTGGTTTAACCTTTTGTGAGAAAGGGAGCCCAGATGAGACTATCTAGCACCCTGTCCAATTATATCTTGAAAGCCTCCAGTGATGGGGAGTCTACCATAGCCCTGGGGAGCTTGTTCCAGTGAATAATTGTTCTCACTGTAAAAAAGGTCTTTCTTATATTGAGATCATCAGGAAAACATAGGAGCCACTGGTGGCTAGGAAAGTTTTGCTCTGAAAACTAGGAGATAACAAGCCCAGTGAGAACCTCAACTGATGGAGGAGACTAAGAGGAAACAGAGACATTTGCCATTTTATAGAAGTCTTCCAGAGGCCTCTGTACTTGCTTCTTGCTGGGATTTGTGCAGCTTCAAAAAACCAAAAAACCCGACC
>NW_008825156.1:1685493-1693096 GCF_000699105.1 Pygoscelis adeliae | reverse complement strand
TGGACAGACAAGGAGGTCCCGGCTTCCCGCTTCTCTCCGCTCAGGCTTTGCCAACTCCTTGCCAGAGCCAGTGCTGCTGTCAAGCAAGCAAACAGCAAGAAGTAAAGGAGGGAAGGGAAGAAGACATGCACCACGTGTGGTTTCCTGACCAGAGCTCAGTGGATGTGAGCGGTAGGGTGGGAGCCGCAGGAACATGCAGCCAGGCAGGGGAGAGAGCGGCAATGACTGGCCTGAACTCTGAAAACCACAAAAAACCCTGGAAGGCTTTTGGGATAAAGGCCAGCTTCATTCCCAGGCACAAACAAGTGGCTGTTATGGAGTCGCCTTTTGTTACCGAGGGCCAGAGCACTACAGCCTCCTGGGAGGCAATGGAGTGGGACTCTGCTCCGGAGTTTATTTAAAAACAAGCACAAAATATTTAATGCAACAATAGTGTCTTGTACGATGAATGCTAGCGGTGTTTCTCCACGGAAATGCCATGCTGAAGGCTGCAAAAGCAAACGAAGGCAACCAAAACGCCCAACCACACGCTTTGGATGGTGTTTGTTTTCCCACACCCATCCTTCCCCTCAAGGGATAGGGCCGGTGGGGGGTCTCTGCCTCCAGACTGGGTGCCAGGCAGCTGGGGGGCTATTTCACAGCAATCACAGCCCAGACGGGAATGACCAAGCCCTTTTCCCAGAAAGCAGCCTGACACATCTTAGCTTTCATTCCTGGCAGACAGCGAGGATGACAGCCAGCATGGTTTTGGACTCCCGTGTCTGTGAGCAAGGCACCTGTCATCCCCATCCTGAATGGCACATTATCCACCTTAAAGCCAGAGGAGACTTCCCCCCAGCCCAAGCCTCCTCACTATTTAAGCATCAGAGGTGGGATTAACTCCCGCTAGCCTGTCCTGGGTATGAAACTCTTCACAAAAGCAGCATCCGCTCCTTCAGGGCTCCACCCAAACTGGCACAATTCTGCATGAGCAAGGCTCCATCTGCCTTTCGCATGCCACTTCCCAGCTCATTTGTATTGCAGCTTTCTCAGCGGTTTTAAAACAAGAAATGCTGTTTGCCATAAACAAAAAATAAAATCAGAGAGGTATAAAATGCAAACCACAGTGCCTACAGTCATGCTGCTCCATCCAACGGCAGCAGGAGATAACCCTGGAAACAGCCAGAGCTGCAGCAACAGGTACAGCAAGCAAATAATATCTAGGTGTTCATGGTACCAACATGCCTCCACATCCTTGAGCAACATTACAGTGTGATTTCTAACCCTACGTCACAGTTCTCAGATAAGGCAGCAGTAAGCACGATTGCTAAAGCTGCCACATGTAACCGCCTGCCTGCAAAAGCAAGCCGTGAGCTGCGGGACCTGTATCTTGGAGTTGGGGAAGTCACAGGAGGACTCGCAGGGACAGGTGCTGTCAATATTGCCTGGAGTCCTCTATCTTCCTTTTGAGATGGAGCCTTAACACAGAAAGCTTTAGGGAAGAGGGCCAACCAGTCTTAGTTTCACCTCCTCATTACAGAGAGATTCCGGGTCCTGTCTGAATTCAAAGAGGGAGCACAGCAGCCATGATAGGACCTCTTCACTCAAGAGCATCAGGATGTAATGCATCAGAAAAAGCAGCAGCAATGGACCAAACATCATTCCCCCTTCCTTGATACAACCAGGGCGCACGCTGCTTTGGGCTGCGGGGACCTCCTAAAGCTTTAGCCACACGGAAATCCCCCGAACATCAAACCCAGGGGACCAGACAGTCATTGAGCACTTCTCTCTGGATGGTGCTAGGTGGGAAAGAAAAAAAAAAGCAGCCAAGAGGCCAGCTTAGCTCTCAACTCACGCAGATGATACCTCCATGGAGGGCCCTTTGCCTCCAGGCCAGGTAGGAAGCGGGATGCTCAGTTCTGGGAGCAGGGAAGGGAGAGAAAAAGGAAGTACTCAATGTCAGTACTTGCTCTGGCATTAAAGCAGCATAGCTGGTGCCTGCAGGGTTGTAAAACCCATGTCCTGTCCCTGCTGAGAAGTAAAAAAAAAAAGTAGAAAAGAGAGACTTAAAAAAAGGAAATAATGAAAAACAAATAAAAGGAAGAACAAGCACAGCAGAGTCCCTCTAAAACAAGCAGGGAGCGGGCCAGCCCCAGCCAGCCCCCCTCCTGTGCCCCAACATCCCCATCGGAGATGCTGTGGAGCTCCAGGCATGGGCATTCCCGGGCAGCATCCTACCTCTCCCCCCATTTTGCTCCTCTCCTGGCAGCTTTAACTCATTAAGCTAATGGAAGCCAGTCTCTTCCCCCAGGTCACCATGGCAATGTTTCCAAAAGACAAAAAAGAAAAAAAGAAAAAAACACCCCCCAACAACCCCAGCACCACACCATGCTTCCCAGGAAGCCTGGGCGACTCTCCAAGCCGTGCCTGCCCTCCCTACGAGATGCACTTTAAAAAGGGGCTGAAAGCAGAGGGAAGAGAGATTTTCGTGTTTACTCTCCTGATAGACAGGCTCCCGGGGGGAGACTCTGCACATCCAAGAGTTTTGCAAGCCTCCGAGGGAGGGAGGACAGGCTGCGGTGCCTCCGTGGCTCCTGGCCTGGAGATGCTGAACATCAGGAGGCTCGCCACCACCCCTGTTGCAAGGAAGGGTGGGACCATCAGACGGTGGTGGGAGGGAGACTCCTTCCTATGCCACACCACGAAGCCTGGAAGAACATCCTCTCTGTACCAAGAAGTCCTGACCACGATGTGCTTCCTTGTGGCTTGGGGACAAGATACAGGCAGGGAGCGGAAAGTCTCTCCAGGACGGGGGTGGGAGTGGGGAAGGGGTGGCTGTACCAGCCAGCCAGTGAGGGAGGGTCTACTGGACATTTTTGTCCAGCTGCCCGGTGGAATTGGCCCAGTAGAGCCAACAGTGCTTTCTTGGAAGCGGAGCGAGAGACAGGAGGTGGAAAAAGAGAGGGTTTGCTGCAAGACAACAACTGGGAAACCCCTCTGTTCCCCTCCACCCCCCTTCCCGAGAAAAACATTGCTGCTCTGCAGCTGCTAATGACTTCCAGATAGAGCAACAGCGTCACAAAGCATGGAGAGCTCTCCTGGGGCCGCGTGGCTCACACGGGGAGATGAAAGGCTGTACATGCTGCCCTTATCTGCCAGAACAAGGCAAGAAAGAAGCAAAGGACACACCCCTGTCAGAAAAGCAAAGGGGAGGTGGAGAAAACCCCAAACAACATCCTTGTGTGTGCACACCCATGCCCAAACAGACTCTACACAGAGATGCCACAGTCAGATTTCTTCTCATCTGCCTACCCGGGAAATGCTGGAAGAAGGCTGCTTTAGTTTCATAACGTCAGCATGCCTGTGAGAGCTGGGAGGAGGTCTACTGCACGTCTCCAGGACTGGGATGGACAATGGGGATGCAGCGCAGGAGACCCAGGCTGGACATGCCAGCTCATCCTCTGTTGCCCCAGCCTACAACACTTCTGGACATCTCTACGTGCCCTGGGGTCCCACCCGCTGTCAGAGCCCAAATCCCGCTGGAGGATTTCTTGTGGACTTTGCATGCCTAAACACACGGCAGGTTTTCAAAGGAAAACTGTCAAAGCTACAGGTTTAAACAGCTCTAAAGAGCAAGAAGCCACCCTTGGCACAGGTCCCCAGTGGCAGAGCCAATGGGAGGGGACAAAGGAGGAGGACAACTACATTATTTGTAGTTGGATAGATCCAAACCCAAAATAACCCGATGGCACCAATTTATGGCCTTAAGTCATAATCGATTTTAGTCTGCAGAGTAAATGAGTCTCAGGAGCTGGTCACAATGAAGGTAGACTGAATTACAATTAAATACAAGTTGCTTTTTTAATAGAAATTGAATTCTATGATAAGAATATAAAAAGGATTGTTTGTATTGTCAACTATACGGTGTAAGCCAGATACTTAGAAGGAAGTACTGACAGTGTTTTGCCTCAAAACTACTATTTTAAAAAAAATTCCGCTATTATTGAAGGCGTTGATCTGAAAGTGATTAGAGGAAAATCTAGAACCAGTAAATCTCAGCCTTTTTTTTTTTTCTTTAAGGGATTAAACAATTAAATTGCCCTTAACTGTAAATAAGTTTATTTCCAAGAGAGAAAAATGCATGTACTTCTATTTAAAAAAAAATCCACATATATATTAATTTTTAAATAATACATTTTGCTCACTGTAGTTCAAGGCCAAATGCAAACCTCGGTTTCCACTCCCAAGCATGCAAGCCTGGCCACAGCTCGTGTCTCTACTGGTAAACCACTGACACAGAGCCTTGAAGAAGTAGAGCACAAACGGGTGAGAGAAGAACCCGGTGCTGACCCAGCTGTGTGCATCCACAGGGATCGCTGCAGCGCTTCACGCCAAAACAGAAGGTGGTAAAAAACCCACTAGTGTTTATTACAGGACCTAGAGACCAGGACTCTTGGGCTCTTCTCTAGCCCTTTCCCAAGTTTAGCAAAAGATTTGCTGTTGAGTCTAACCCCACAATATACAGAAGCTGGCACCACCTTTGAAAGATGCCTAATATTTCTGGAGGGATGGGGACAAGGATGGGAGCATGAAGAGAAACCAAGAACTCCCCATTGCTCACAGCAGGTCTTCACTCACTCTAGCACTGCTGGCTTCCAGAGCTTTTGCACCACACCAGAGCTCAGTGCAACCCCCTCTGCAACAAAAACCACATCTCTGGAACCCTGGACATCACTGCTTTTTGTCCAAGGCAGTCCTGAAAAGGCTAATTAAGGAAAAAAGCTGCTGTTATGGATAGGAGGGGCAGCTCCTCCATGACGGCTTAGCCAACACAAGCCTGTTTGGATGATGCGCCGGGATGCTCTGCACTGCTGGCTACATCTGGGACCCACAGCAAGAGTGGCCGAAGCATCCTCACATACTGTCTGTAGGCATGCCCTGGGGAAGCTCAGGCAGGCGTCCCGATCCCTACCCACGCACACACTGCCGCTCGGCAGTCCCTCCTCTCTGCGAGGGTCAGACCCCGCTGAGGCCAGCAAAGCCTCATGACAGTGCTTCCAAAAATCCTGAGGACACCCACGAAAGCTTGCCAGTGATAGACACTGCACTGACTTCTAAGACAAGTGTGCAGATGTGATTGCAGTTCAATTCGGATGCGTACTTGTTTACGAGAAAGACTTCAAAGAATCCCTGTGCTTTCTGGCCCATTTCTTCCAGCCCAGTCTGCATGAAAAGCAGCCTGAACTCATTTCCAGGGCAGAAATTATTATCCTGGATTGTATTTGTACGGAGCAGGATGGTGAAGAGAGTCTGTGATTCACCTCAGTAGAGAGCCTGCTCTCCCATTAGCCAGTCTTCCCTCCAGTGCTACCGCAGCACACTGCTTCGCAGGCATGATCACGGCCTTAAAATTAGCCCGAAGCCGTTGCTGCCCCCCAGCCATCTCCCCCCTGCCTCCCCCAGGCTTTGCTGCCTGACCTGCTTGGGAGCCAGATCCACAATCATCAGCCTGATTGCTAGGGGGGAAAAAAAACCCCAAAATAAAAAAACCTGTTGCCTTTCTATCGGGGCAGTGATACCAAGCAGGACGGTGGAAAAAGGGAGCGGCAGCAGCAGCCTCGGTGTCCAAGTTTAACCCGCCACTGCATGCCTGTCTGAAACCTTACACCCCTCCCAAGGAGAGCCCGTGCCACCATGCTCCGGGGAGGAGACACTGGCCAGCAGAGGATTTACTAATAAAACATGAAAAAACTAAACAGAAGCAAAACCAACCCCCTCCTCACCCCCAAAGCTACACGGAAAACCGCACCCCAGCTCTGGATGCCTTTGCAGTCTTCCTTGCTGCTGGCCCCACTCCCAGGGCTGAGCTAATTAGAGCCGCGGGTCATGTCGCCCTGTCACTTGCTGCGAGCAACTGGACACAGATTTCCTATTTTGGATCTAGCGGGCGAGAGCGAAGCTGAGACCACCGGCTGCCGCGCTCCACTGCTTGCTGGGCAGCTTCAGGGAAAGCACAGGAAGGGCAAGCAGTGGGGATGAGCACCTGGCGATGCTCCCAGCGCACAGGCAAGCCCAGCAAGGGGGGAAATGTGAAATCCAGATGAAACCGAGATGGGGCAAAAGCAGTAAGTCCAGTGTCACTTGCCTCTTCAAGATCCCTAGGGGCTCCTAAAACCAGTGACACCACAGCACCAACTTATTGTGGAGAGATCAGACTGCTCCGGTTTGTACTGGTATCCGCAGGGATGGACCAGCTCAGCCTTTTCCCATGGGCTCTCATAACTCATTGAATCACGCTTTTTTTTTTTTTAAATGGTACTTTATGCGTAGGGTCAATAAATATCTAAGAAGCAGTTAACCAGTTGTTAGCATCCAACTTATCAATGCCTCTAGCTATCTTGAAGGATGTTTCCTGGCCTGCTATCAACACCTTGCCCGGCCTCCAGACAAGCAGAGCACTTCAGACACAGTGTTATGCAAGGGCAAGAAGGATTTTAGTTTTTCAACTACAAAAAAGCAAATAAATGCATATTAGAACATAAGCCTAGCTCAGATGAAGAACAAGTATTTTCCTTCATAGTCACGAAAGCATGAAACTATGGTGCTCCAGCTATCTCCATCCCTGGTACTGCTTGGCCTTTACAGCGCTGAAGCAGTTAACTTGCCATTTGCTGGAGCATTGGGTCCACAGCCAAAATGGAAGTGCCAAAAGCCAAGACTGCAACAAGTGGTTAGGGGATCAGATGGTTTGCGAGCCATGCTGAGGAAAAGCCCACGAACAAGAGCTCGTTTAATACCCTCCCAAGCCAGCTCACAAGACAACTTGTTGGATGCCGTGCCAAAGTGCCGGGGGGGTGGTACCGCTTGCAGGAAATCCCAACCCCAGGAGCTCCCTCCTCGCGGGCTGGACGGGTGAGCAGGGGAAGAGTTGCCTGTGCCTGCAGGGGCTCCAAGAGCAGCTGCCTGCAGCCGTTCGGCTGCAGGGAAAGCTGAGAGCAAGGACGGCTTCTCTCCTCCTGCTCCCTTGCATGACCGGACCCTTTCCTTCCCAAGCAGCTCTCCCCTTCGCTGGCAGCAAACTCTGGCCTGGAGGAAGCCTGATCCGCAAACGAGAGCTGCAACCAAGAGACCTGAACGTCAGCTCGCCATGGTGAAAACCTGCCTTGTTTCTGAGGAGAGATTAAGCCCTGCAGCAGGCTGAAGGCAGATAAGCATCACGCCTGGTACCCCAGTAGGTGCCCTGGTCCCCACATCCTCCTTCTCCCACTTCCTCATTGCTGTCAAATCCCACACGCTGACCAGCTGTGTTAATTATTTTTCCTCTCCTGTAACACACAGACATCCTGGGAAAACAGCCTTTACAAAACAGCTTTAACTTTGGGGCAGGGGAAAGGACACAGAGAGAAACCAGGAGTCACCAAAGCGCTGCTTTCCCACTCCGCCTCCTCACCAAGTACAAACCCCATGGCGCAAGTTTTTCTCCTCCTCTGACAGTTTTTATTGCTTCCCCTGTCCTGCAGCGCCATGGCAAAGCCTGGCTGGCCTTTAAAAGCCTCCTGACAGATCCTGGGACCAGCACCCTGTGCCAGACACCAAAAAGTGGTTTGCAAGGGGGGGGAGGGGA
>NW_008825156.1:1676637-1685456 GCF_000699105.1 Pygoscelis adeliae | reverse complement strand
CCCGCTCCCGAAGCAGGAACATCGTGTGCATGTGTATGTTGGATGCCAGAGGAGAAAAAGGAGGGAGGATTGGTTGTGGAGGGGGGAAAAAAAAAGGGGGGAAAAAAAAGGAAAAGCAAAAAGAAATCCCAGCCTTCAGACTCCAGAGGGCTGGCTGGGAGAGGCAGCAGCTGAAAGAAATGCTCTGCTGTTATTAGTGCATGGAAATTACAGCTGCCAGAAGGAATCCAGGCCGATGCGTTGCTGAATATAACTTTAAAAAGACAGCCAGCATCAAATCATGGGCGTCAGAAAGCCAGCGCGGTGGTGGGACCCGTGGTCCATTCCCCGTTGCCTTCTAAATAGCAAAGGCCGAGGACAAAGACAAAAACAAAAAAGGGTGGAAGAACAACAGATGCCCAAGAGCTGGGAGGGGAGGAGTCAGCCCCCGCGTTCCAGGTTCCCCAGGTTTTGGGAGAAATGTGTTAACTAGGGAGACATCAGTTGTTGGCCCCCAGAAGGAAGGAGATGTTTGGTCTGGTTGCCGGAGAGAGTTTAACTTCTTAAGCGTTCCCCTTTCTCTTTTTAAAATCGAAAATCTACAAAGTGGAAATGCTGTAAATACAGCTCTGGGTGTGAGGTAGGAGAGGGGAGACAGCAAGAGAGGAAAACCCACTGATATTTACAGCAGGAGCATCTACTGTAACCAGGCACAGCCAGGGAGAGGGCTCAGGCACGCCGTTTCATGGGCAAGCAGGGAAAACCAAAGGAAAACCCTTTCCAGAACGTAATTTCAGCTGCAGGTGTGAACAGGACATTGGATCAGATGGGTCTGCAGCCCCAGCCCCGGCAGCTTGCACTCCAAGCCCCTGCCTGGCAGCCAGCCCCTCCTGCAAGCTGTTCCCCCTTGTCTGTAATGGATTGTTGGAGAATAGGGCAAAAATAGGGGTTTTCATATTCCAGCAAGCCAGCATGCTGTCAAATTAATAAAAATCATGCTAAGCTTAACCATAACACACAGAGGCTCCACCTGTCCCTCCTGGAGAACATGAGTCACGAGCTCGCCGAGCCACTCCGTCAGCTACTTTTACATCCCTTTGGATAGGAAATGAGACACGATTCCAAGAAGTCCCCCCTCTTCCCAAACGTGCTCCAGGGGAGACCGCAGAGGATAACGGCACTGGAGAAAACTTGTTATGCCATGACACGTCTTTCTGCACTTTTAGCCGCCGTGACTTTGGATTCTGCAGTTGGGCCACAGCCAACATTTAATGAACGCTTTGATTGGCATGGCAGGGGATATTTTGGGGAGTATGGGGGAAGCAGGACATATTTTTAGTCAAACCTCTTTGCTGCTTACCCAGAGCTTTCCACCCTGCTTTTGGGCATGCTGCGGCCCACCCTGGGGCATGACGCCCACGCAGCGATGCCAGCATCCCCAGACCTACTTACCGACATAGAAGGTGTTGGGGGCCTGCTTGTCCCCCAGCTGCAGGTAGAGAATATTTGTTGTCTGCGAGTCATGCCGGAGCCACAGGGCCACTCCCAGGATGATGCCTCCAGCCAGCTGGGGAGAAAGCAGAGGGAAGCAGGCGTTACTCACTGCTCCAGCTGCCCTGGACCCCACGTGGCAGTTTTCAGGTGGGAGCAGAAGGCTTGCTTTTCATCTTTCCGCAAACTCTTATTTACTCCTTTCATGTACAAGAACATCCTTCCTAACCACCATCCCACCCCTGCAACGTGCTTTGTGCCCCATACCATGAGCCACACAATCTTCCCTGCTTTATAAGAAGACCCCTCATCCTGGGGATGCGCAAAGCCCTTTCCAGTTCCTGCAGGTGATTCCTTTCCTAAGAGCTATTTTATTACTCTATTATGGAAGGCTCAGCCTTACCCAAGAAGCATGAGATGTGTGACTGAGGCTTTTAGGAGAGCTTTTCAAGAAGTTAGGATCAGCCCCAATTACTCCCTTTTCCCAACGGGCTGTTTTCACCCCATTTCATTTCTCTGTGATATACAAACAGGGTTTTGGGTTTTGTTTGATCTGCTGAGAACTGGGTAGGAAGGATGAGGAGACTGTGGCTCAAACAGTGGAGGGACTGTCAGTTTTTCCCTCTGCCCCCAGACCCCCATCCAGGGTCAAGCTTCCAGCCTGAGCAGACCTAGTGGGACCGAGCTTTCTGGACCCCCAAAAGCTGCTCTGCCTCGGGCGAGACTTGTCCAACCAGCACAACACCGAAAGGCAGTAAAACTGCTAGTAATGCAGAGCAAGAGCAGAGACGTCGTGGCTTTGAACTGCCGCTGCACCCACTCGCAGGGGATCCAAAATGCCTCCAACCCCCCCAAAACACACTCTTCACGATGTCCACATCTTGACATTTAGCACAGTGTTTAGGAGCACACAGATGACTAAGAAACCACACTCAATGGGACTTGGTAACATTTCCAGCAGCATCTTTGCGTTATATCCGATTACTCCCCTCCCCATGGGTCTCAGGGATGTCCCACATCAGGAGGGGACAGACAAGGATTCACACCAGCTGCCCTTGTAGCATCACTTTGATTAATATCTAGTCTTCTTCTAAGGTGTCCCATGAGCACGGGAACCCCTGTGACGATCACTTCCACTGCTCAGTTCACTGCCTGTTTAATTTCATAATGTGATAGAAAAAGAGAAACCGTAACGCAGGTCCCCGTGGGTGGGCTGTGAGCTGGGACCGCGCTCTCCCACTCCTCCGGCACGTATGGCTTTCCTTAATGTCCTAATACAGGGACTGAAGCAGAGCAAAGCCTTGGTTCAGGCCAAGGCACAACCACACCGCTTTTGGAGGCTACCATGAAGATGCTCAACAGAGCTCAACAGCTCTGTGAGCCAACAAGGCTGAAACCGCTGCCTTGCCCGCGCTGTTGTCCGGCAGAAGAACAGAGTACTCGCACACACACGTGTGCATGCAGACATTCATGACGGAGCCCCCATGGGAAGGATAAAAACATGCTTCAAACATGGGAGATGTTCAGCATATGGAGCATCAACCCAGCTTACCACAGGAATATTTATGTCCAAATAATGGGAAGTTTTATGGCTGAATTCCTCACTGTTTTCTCTTCCAGGGAGGGGTGCGGAATGGCAGTGGAGGACGGGAGCAGACTGGGGCACTGCAGCGGGGAAGGTGTCACTGAGAAGAACTTGAGCCAGAGCATTTCCAGCAGGACTCACTGTGTTCTCCATGACACCCCCCCCTTCCATTTAAAACCATGAGAGAGGAAAATAAAATCCACACATGTAAAAAAAAAACCAAACCCTTAAGAATTCAATATAATTTCTGTGAAAGGCTGGAAGAACCTGTTCACACACCAATTTAATTTTGAGTGTCCTAAATCCTTGAAGCCATTCATCTTAAAAAAGGGAAGATAACTACCAAATAGGACAGAAGCGGAAACACGATTTTTTTCAAAAGGGTCTGAGTCAAGTCGGCTACAGGCATGAGAGGCACCATGAAGGTCACATTAAAAAAAAGAGAGAGTTTGTTCAGTAAAAGTGCAAAGTCACTGGTTGTGCAAGCGCAGCAGAGCCTCAGTGAACACACGAGGACTGGGATCTGCAAGACAGGCTGTCGGTGGGAGTCTGGCTTTGCCCCTCGGGAGGTCAGCTGGTGGTTTTCCTCCTTGCTCATTTCTGCAAATCCCAGCCAAGAGATTTTTACAGGCATGCCATCAAAGTTGGGGCAAAACCACACAATCTGTGCAAAACTCGCAGGGCAAGCTGACCTCAGGGCTTTTCCACTTACCAGAGGAAGAAAATCCCCACCAGCTCCCTGGAGAGGGTGGGAAGATTTTACAAGCCTTTTCACAATTTGTCACCAAAATAATCAGCTTTTAACACTTCTCCCACAGAAACCAATGCAACTTCCCTGCCGGCACGGTCCCTCATCCCTCTCACACTTGGGAGAGCCCAAGGTTCTCCAGACACTGGCTATGCAGAAAAGTCACGAAAGCTGGTCCGTGCTCAAATCCAGCTCCAAATAAGGCAGCTCGTGGCTTTGCAGAAAGTTACCCAAATCCAGCCTGGCATGGCTTGTTCATTGTCTGAGGGCATAATGAAGCCCGTGTTTATCCTCTTGGGAGAAGGAGAATGTCCCCAAATTAATCACTGCCACTCCTAAAGTAAAGGTCTCTCGGTGGCTCCCAGGGGAGAAGAGACCCTGAGGAAGATTGGTGTTTCTGTGCTGGCTGGGAGAGGTGAAGAAAAGACTGCAGCCCTTTCTGGTTTGGTTTTCCCTCTGCAAGGAAACATTGCTCTGCCCTGGCACACCGCCCACTGCACTCAGCAGTACCCACCCCAACACCCCCTTGCCACCCACGGCAAGGCTGGGGTGACACCAGTGCGAGGAGCAGCATCTGCTTTCCAATCAAATTTGCCCCAAAACACCCAACACAGAACCGAAAGCAGGCTGCAGGCTATCCTCAAAATATTTCTTAATCATTTGGGAGCATCAGCTGAAGGGATAGAGCCTCTTCTGACTCATCAAACCCACCCCAGCGGCGAGGTCTGCCTATGGCAGCCAGCTGAACCATCTCCAGATGTTCCCGGTTTCAGCCCGAATGCGCTCCAGGAACACCCCACGTCTGTCCCTTCCGCACCGCCTGACTCCATTTGCTTTTTTTAACAGAGCACAGAGGACCTCTGAATGGAAGTTTTAATCCAACAGCAGCTGGATTTCTTAAGAGAAAGCAACGTTCACTTACTAATGAAAACAGGGTTTAGGCTATGATGAGTAACTTTTTCCATGAAAACCATACATCCTTCCACCACCAAGAAGCACAGAACATAATTAAGACATCTTTCTTCCCAAAGGAAAGACAAGAGGGAGAAAACCTCATCGGCTCGCCACAGTAACCCTGCCTTCCACTGCACCTTGCTTGGAATAATCTCATTTTTAACACAACAACTTGTCCCAGACATAAGCTTGGTATTTTCTTCCCTCCCCATCCTACAATCACTGCTGTTTGCCGACACAAGAGCAAGAAGAGCTCCAACCACCGATGGCAGCGTCACGCTGGTCTCCAGGCTGTGTATCCTCATGCATTAAATATCCCTTTTTTTCCCCCCTGTAGGTATCCACGATCTCGTGCAGGTAACTTCATTGCTCTGTGCTTGCCCGGCTAGCCAGACAGTAATGTCTCAGAGGCTGGGGCCATCACTCGTTGCAGATATACCCCGAGTGCAGTACAGCTCTCCATTTAAATTTTTGGGGACTGCTTTAATGAAAGCAGTAATCTAAAAGCTGCAACTTCATCAACGCCAGCACTGCATCACTCTTAGATCTGCTTTCCACAAGCTGACCTCCCCAGCCAGCCCTTCACCTGCCAGCATGAAGGTGCTTGCAGAGGTGGATGCCACTGAAACAAGCAACTGCTCAGATGCCAACTTGGAGCATCCAGATTATTTTCCAGCATTTTAAGTGCTACTAGCTTTCTCAGCTACTTCTACAACCTTGCACTTTCCTTTGCTCTGGAGTGTTTTAAGTTCTCATTTTGCTGCCTTCCTCTGCCTGCACTTTTGTATGCCTTTGTTTAAATTAAAAGAAAAAATAAAATCCCACAGACATACCCCCCCAAATCCCAAAAGAAAACAACCCCTCGATGAAAATAACACCTCCTCCATCTTCCCTGCCCCTTCAAATATCCACCGCGAGCCTAGAGGGGCACCCAGTCCACAGTACAGGATCCCCATCGCATCACTAGTGCTGCCCAGGATGGGGCTGACCCTGGAGATGGCGCCCCAAGCAGCCTGCCGGCACAGCAGAGGCGGCGCAGCATGCTCCAGCGTTTCCTCTTTACCGCTATTTTCCAGCTTCCAGAGATTTATTGCTTCTTCCACAGACAGCCAGACTTTTCCAGCTGGATCCTGCCTGCCCAAGGCTTGCTTTTCGCAGGGACGCCATTCCCGCTTGGCACGACGGGGGAAAGCCCCCATCAGATGCTGCTTAGGGGAGGGAAAAGGCAGCTTCCCAGCCCCCTGAGAGGTAACAGGGTGGTACCCCACATGATGAGGTATCACCGTCCGAACATCACGATGATGGCAGGTGTGCAGCCCTGGTTTGCTGCCCCATCCACTGTGCACAGTGGGGCTCCCTCCTGAACTGAGCCTCACCAACCGATATGCCATTCACCCTAAAATTTCCCAGATCCAGCTGTGGGGCAAGGGAACAAGCCTGTCTTTCATGGCTTAGTCACTCCCTCTCTCCACAAGAAATTCCCATGATTTAGGGGTGCAAGAAATGGCCCTGTTCCCCTCCTTAATGCAGGGCATCCCGTATCCGAGCAGCCCCCACCTTTGCCTGCTGCTCCCCAGACACTCGTGCATGCCAGGACATGCATCACGCCCCTGGTCCCTTCCGCTGCCCCCAGCCCTCTTCCTCCTGCTCCCTTCCGCCCGCCCCTCTCCAAAATAGGTTTCCTGGCGGGGAGGAGGAGGAGAAGGAGGAGGAGGAAGATGTCCTGGCTATAGGGGGGGCTTGCCAGGCATGTCAAAGCAAAGCAGACATCCTGCAGCTCAAGCCGGCGGAGGAGGGAAACGGAGGTGCCAGCAGTTTCACAATGCCATATTTTTAGCAGCGTCGCTTCCCACAGCCACGGCCCCCGGCTGCCCCTGCCACTGGGACGCTGCTTCCCAACCCGCCTGAGCCCCAGGGCCGGGAGAAGCTCCTGCCTTGCCACAAAAACGCCGGTGGCAGAGCCCGCGCTGTGGTGTCTGTGAAATACCACAGTTACTTACAAGAAGCAGGATGGTGCCAAGAAAGCTTAATGGATTTTAGCTGGTTTATGATTCAGGTAGACGATTAGAGATTTTTAACAGGTTTTCAGGCTGCACAGGCTTGCGGCTTCCCTTACACCACCTGGAAGCTGAGCCCTTTGCGGGGGCGGCACCCGGACTCCACTCGGGGAACCCAACCAGGGCTTCCCACAGCTCCTCTCCAGCACAACCTGCAAAGCAGCCGGGATGGAGTAAAACTGAATCCCCCTCCTTTTAGGCATGGGGAACTGGGGCGCAGAAGGACCAAGGCTGAAGCATCGTGCCACGCAAGAAGCCCCTTGCATGGCCAGGAATTAATTGCTAATTTGAGGTTGAGTGCTTTGATCCCAGGTCACTTGGAGGTCTCTAGGTGGAGCAGCAGATATCATATTCTCCAATATGTGCAGTGTAAATAATGAAACACCATTTTGTCACCTCACCTAGCATAAGTAGGGAAAAAACTGAGGAGCTAGAGATTCATAACTTGATGGAAATTACCTTTGGAAGGGCAACACAAGCTTTTGCAAGATGTGTGCTAGGACCTTACAGGTTTTCACTACCACCTCGAGGACCGAGACAAGCAGGAGAGGAGCACATGACCGTTGGTGGCAGGCGCACACGTACAGGCAGCGCCAAGCCTGCCTGCACCCTGCCCCTTGCTTCCTGGAAAGCAGAAGTTGAATTTCTTTCCTACTGCAAATAGATGTGCCCTGTGGAAGTGCTGAAAGGGCTCGGGGTGCAGCAGTGGGCTGAGAGCTAAACGGCAGCCCATGAACCTGGGAACTTTGGTTTGATGCTGCGATGGTCTTCATGTTACGATGGTGGGACTTCACGCCAAAAATTCACTTGAAATTGTAAGGTGAGAAGCACTACAGGTCACCCCCGCGCTGCTTGTCGGGGTGGGCTGTGGGATGCCCTGGAGCACCAACACGTCAGGATCCCTGCAAGACTTTTTTGGGGGGTGTAAGCAGGGGAAGTGACTTAAATCAGACAAATGCGGTTGCAGTTTGACAGCCGCACAACATAAAAGCTTCTCTGCCAACCTCGGCACAGGCACTTGCAAACCGCAGCAACAGATAGGACTCTTCTTGCAAAGCGCAGGCGAGGTCTTTCCGCTGCCTTCCACAGCGATCATGCTCAGCGGCCACCAAAGGTCAGGCTGAAAGCTTGCAGGCAAGGCCTGCCCAGGAATTGCAGAAAGGGAGTTTGCAAGGAGCCTGGTGTTCTGCAGGCAGGAGGAGGAAGGCAGCCTGTGCTCCGTGCCCAGCAGCGCAGCCACCACCACCTTCTAGCAGCAGCTATTAATAGAGCTGCTGGCCAGGGTGAAATTCTCTGCTGGTGCCTATAGTTACCAGCCCCACAACACTGCAGGGCTTTTCAAAACAAGGTCCAGGGGAACACTCACGAGGAGCAGCACACCAGAGGCCAAATAAAGCTTGATGGACGGGAGGAAAGCGGGAATCTGGCACCAAAATCCAGGAGTGGGGTCCTCCGACGGGGAGCACTGAGCCCGCAGGCTGCTCCCTGCCTGCCACAGTCTGATCCCCACTGCGGACAGAAGTATCACTGCACATTTACATCTACCAGCAGGGTTTAATCACCCTCAGCAGAAAGGAAAACAACTTCAGATATTGCTTTAAAATTAATTTGGCCCCATACGTAAGCATTTAACTACAATGGTAATACAACTGCCTTCCCTTTTCAATAGTACAGTGAAAGGCACTTGCACAGCACAGGATCAAAGTGTTTCTCAAGGCATCATATGTGGGTTAATGCTCTTGCAGGAGATAAGCATTACAGTGGTTGACAGAAGAATAACCTCAGGAACAGAGCAATCCCCCCTCCAGCCACCAGCGACGCTCCCTCCTTGCAACTGCAGCCGCAGCCCATTAACTGAAATTGGGTACCCCCACGGGGCAGGGCACCGGTCTCTTCAAAAGACCTGCTTAAATAACCTTCGGCATGCAGAGACTTCAGAAGAGGTTTCGTAGGTGATGGTAGGATTGTGTTCGCTTGACAGGGAGCCCAGAAACACATCCCAGAG
>NW_008825156.1:1672733-1676617 GCF_000699105.1 Pygoscelis adeliae | reverse complement strand
AGGTACTGAGCCTACTAAGAAAACCTCTCCCTTGCCCTTCAAAGACAGGCATTAAATAGCTGCAGGGTCAAACACACGTGGAAATCACTTGCCTGTACATCATCCCAGGATACTGAACTGAAAGTCATTGGAGACCAATAACCAAACCAAACCCTGCGCTCCGCAGCAGAGCAGCCTGCTAGCCGATATCACTAACAGCATTTCAGCAGCGCTCAGTGCAAGCCTGCACCCGAAACAAAATGCAAGCTGCTTTGTGAGTCCAGGGAGTTATTTCAAACCTGTGCTTCTGAGCTGCGCGCTGCGTGAACCACCAGCTCTTCCATTCTCCGTTTAAACCTGTGAATAGCGGTAGCCAGCCGCCCTCCTCATCGCATCGAGAGGGATACGAGGCATTCAGCAGAGTTGTCACCATGGGACCACCACCACAGAGAGCTGCCACCTCCCTCCACCACCACCAAAGCCAAATATCTTTGTGCACACTTTGCAGACTGCAGGGGACAGCCAGTAAGATTTTCCAGCATTGCACAAGAAAATACTTGACTCCTCCACCCCTTCCCTTCCGATCACCACTGTCAAGACAGACTTTCACTTCCACCTTCCCTCTGCTCTTGCCCTTCCTCCCCTTTGCACCCCAATTGCACCACATCCCCTCAAGACAAGCAAAAGAAGAGAGTTACGCGGTGCCTGGAAAACGGCATTAGGAGCAAGCTCTTCCTTTTAATTAGACACCTCTCTGGTAGGGCAGTCAGCGGTGCTCTAGATCTGGAAGGCTGCCACGGGCTGTATTAGCTAATAAGCTGGGCAATCCTTCTCCAAGCAAGCCAATTTCTCCTTGGTTATGTTTAATTACATTTTAAAATAGCTCTCTGGCTTCCTTTGGCCTCTCCAGGGACTCTTTGCAGCGGTGGTCAGTTCAGCCCCATGCGCTGAGCTCTGCTATCAGATTCAGGTAATTCAGGAGAGCAGTCGAAGTGCGGCCGTCTACTGAGAGTGGGATGGAGAAGCAGCTCCACCCTGCCACATGCCCAGCCCCGCCCCGCTCTGGGCTGCAGGCTGAGCTGGGACTGCCCATCACACCAGCAAAACCACCTAGTAACGGGTACCACCAATGCACCCTCTCGCAGGGCAGGGAAGCAGAGCATTGCCTCGTCACCAGCCACCCCAAGGTTTCAGGACAAGTTTGCAGCACAGAAAAGCTTTTGTCTTACCAGCCCTGTGTTTTACTAACTGGGTGAGATCCCTAGGTGCTGCCCGTGGCAACCTCCACTGCTTCGGTCAGCGGATACCGCCGTGGAAGATGCAGGGACCCTTTCTTTCCCAGGATGGGCACCCGTTTGTATGCGTGGTCTGTGCAGTGGTCGCTGCTCCCTCCTCGAGAGCCACCCTGGACCGAGCAGGTAACCCTGGCAAGCCTGCCATCTTCTTTTCAAAAATGCATGCACAAAGGAAAAACAACACCAAAAATAAAATAAAAACAAAACATCTTGGGCAGAGAGGGCTGCCAAGGCGCCCCGGGAAGCTGGCAGCCAGGCCGCCTTTTCCTTTTGCTTTTCAACACAGTGGCTTTGTGAAACTCCCCCTGCACTGCCAGGGGAAGGAAGGGGGGGGCGGGGGGCAAAGCCAGAGGGGTGTCAGTTTATTGACACTCTGGCAGGACAGCAGGACTACTTAAAAAAAGTTATCAGAGTTTCTTTCTTATTTGTTAACACTGCTAAGGCTGAGAATTGCTTCCTTTCTTCCTCTCAGGCGCTGGAGCAAGTTCCATGCAGCATGATCCAGCATCTGCCAAACTCTGGGCTCTGCCTCCTGCTTGTTTTCATCAACAGCGCCCGACCTCAGCTGGGTGCAAGGCAAATGATAAGCAAATGAGCGCGAGGAGCCCAGCAGCCCTTGCATACTAACCAGCTGGCAGGACCACAGAGTTGCGAGGGGCCCATCTTGCACCTCTCTGGGGTCAGAGCTGGGGTCCCGACACGGCCACCCTGCAGCAAGGGTGCTCAGCACCACGTCCAGCCTTTAAATGCCACCCTGTAAAAACGACCTTCATGCTATGGTGCCGACCAAGGCATCCCTCCCCAGCTGGGGATGTAAGGTTGGCTGCTAACCGCGCTCACTTAGTGGTAAACCTAAAATTCCCCTCGACTACTGGTTTAAAAAACAACACAAAGGGGCTTGAAAACCGTAAGACCTGGTGCTCAACCACCCTTCAGCCGGTCAGCCTCACAGAAAGCATCATTAATTCTAACGAAGCCCATGCTCCCCATCTGCACAGGAGGTGGTCTGAGGGGACTGGCCACAGGCAAGCCCAGCGCTGGGAGGTGTTTTGGGGAGCTGGTAGGTCCCAACTCACAGGCACACCTCCTTGTGAGGAGCTGGAGCATCTCCCCCCAACACTTGCAGGGAGCAGGCATCAGGCTCCCTCCAAGGTGTAGGGCAAGGCACCAGGAGTCCTAACAGGGAAATTAAACAGATCAGCTATTCCTCTTGGAACCAAAATGCCCATTTATAAAAGATAAGCTGTTTTGCAAACACATACTGGAGAGCAAGCTTGCTCAGGAGCGGTGGCTGTGCAGAGCCCCCTGCATCCTTCCTGCCGCCCAGGAGACCCTTCCTCTCTCACATCCACACCCGGCGGCTTCAGCGACAAGAATGGCAGGAAATCAGGACCAGAAGGGAAGAAAAAGTCCCGGGATAAGTGTGATAACTCGGAAGGAACAACACTTCAGAGAAAAGCCTACCCGCCTCCGTCCTGCCATTTTAAGGGTGGAGGAAGAGTTTAAAAAAAAAACAACCCAGGACTGTCCCGCATTCATCTTGCAGCTGGCAACACATCAGGTATCAATTAACACCACTGTCGTCAGAGCTCGTCATCTCTCCCTTGGTCAGTGTTATACCCAGAAACAAGGCAAAGAGGCCTGAAATCAGGCCAGATTTGACAGCACTTGCTCCCATGCAGGAGTAAGCCCTACACCTCCCAGAGGTGGGGATGCCCCACAAGAGCTTCACCGTGCACCCCCAGGGAGAAGGAGGCAGGCGAAGGCTCCAGTCGGACAGAGCAGCTCCAGGTGCCGAGGCAGGGTTTGCTCTGGAAGGCATCGCTCCCCTCCCCACCTCTCCAGCCCTCCTCGCTGTGTTCGCTGCTGCAAGCAAACGTTAAGAAAAACCCCAAATTCCTTGTCAACAGAGTGGGGTGTCAGACAAGGGGAGCATTCTGACCACGCAGCCAGTGCTCAGCAAGCGGTGCCTTGCCTCCGTGGGGTGGGCCTAGGCTTGCTTGCGAGAAAAATAGCATTTGGGGAAATGGAAAATAGCCTATTTAAAAAATAAAAAAAGCAGCCTGCTCGGGCACATTTTGTTGCTCGCAGGAGCAGGGAGAGAGCATTTCTTGCCACGCCAGCCCCTCACTGCCGGAGGGTGTTTCTAACTGGGACAAACCTGGTTTGCAGGGAAACTGGGATACGCTGCTTTTTGCTAAATTAGCCACGTGTCTGGACGGATTATTTCATGAGAAACTTTCTCAGGAAAGGCAACCTCTCCGGCCTGGGTAAAATCTGCATCCTAAAATAACTTCCCAGGCGGCAGAGGCAGCGGTCCCCAGCTCGGGCACGACCCAAACGCAGGCATCGAGGCCAGCTCCCAACGTGGTGCCAGGGCCATCAAGCCCCGTCCACTCCCTGCCAGCTCTCGGGGTGGAGAGCAAAACCAGCCCCCATCACCCACATTTTTTGATGGGTCCTCTCCGGCGGACGGCTGGACCAGCGCCTCTCCTCCCTCCGCCTGGCAGCATCCCTCCCTCCCTCCTTCCCTCCTCGGCTGGCTGAGAAAAGCCACTTTCCCCAGCGCAGACCCACAGCAACAGGGGGTTTGGGAGCGGCAGCCCTTTG
>NW_008825156.1:1668136-1672085 GCF_000699105.1 Pygoscelis adeliae | reverse complement strand
TCTTTTTTCCTTTTTTTTTTTCCCCTTTTCCTTCCCCGCCTTTTTTAATTTTTCCTTTTTTCCCTTTTTCTTTTTTCTTTTCTCTTCTCCCCCTTTTGTCTTTTGTCTTTTTTCTTTTCTCCTTTTTTCTTTTTTCCTTTTTTCCTTCCTCTTCCTCCCCTTTTTTCCTTTTTTCTTTTTTCTTTTCTCTTCCCCCTTTTTTTTCCTTTTTTCCTTTTTTTTTTTTTTGTCTGTTTTCCCCTTTTTCTCCTCTTTTTCCCACCTACCAGGAGCGGCTCACAACAAAGAGTTTCCTACATGCAAGTGGCAGCCACGGGGAGGGATGTTGGGGGGCTGTGGCACCGTCTCCTAAACCTGACCACCATCTCTTAAACCTCACCGCCATCCCCTAAACCTCACCAGGCAGCCTGGGGTGAGGGGAGAAACCTCTGTGAATGGGTGCAGGGTGTGGCAGGATTTGTTTTTCTACATACAGAAGTTTTAGGGTGCACCCATGAGGGGACAACCCCCCCCCCAAAAAAAAAGATAAAAGGATTTTTACATTAAAACTTGCATTTTGAAATTCAGAAAAGCATTTCCTCATCCATTTCCCCCTCCTGTTTAATCCTAAGCTCTGGTCTGCCAAACACTTTTGGCCTAAGCTTGTGGCTCTATTACTGCAAGCAATTGCATCAAGCTCAGTAGAACCACTCAGGATGTTTTCCCTCGGTTATTGGGTCACATGAGCATCTGGGGGGCTTCAGGGCTGCCCACCAAAGAGATTTGGGTCACACGTGTTGGCAGTTCAAGTAAGCCTCACATTATGGCTTAGAAATTTTAGTGAAATTTTAGTTAAATTTTAGTTAAAAATAATCAACGCTGTGCAACAGAAGCACGATGAAATTTCCCAATCTTTTGGCCGAAACCCACTTTGGCCCACTTGCTCCCCCCTAGAAATATAAATTGCTCTCACCCCACGTTACGCTTCTGGCAAGCTCATACACTTCTTGTAGGGGCAGGACTGTCAGTCCCATCATCAGAGCATAAGAGGACTTCTGGTAAAGGCAGCACCCAGCAGCTCCAGTGAAGGTCGGGACCTTACCATGCGAAATATGAACTCAGCGCCCGCCCGCAGCGTCATACGTGGAAACCTGCCCTCTTTCTGCCTGGGCACTTTCCTCTAGTGAGCATTTCAGGGAGCAGCTTCTGAGCTGAACATTTTCACACTCGATGGAGTCTTCCCTGCCATGCATCCGGTGAGCGGGAATGAGCTGTTAGGGAAGCACACATTTCCTACGCATACATGCTGAAAATGAGTCAACTTGTTCCAAAATCATCCCGTTGCCCACGGGGATGAGTTGGTCCAGGGCTCCGTCATGTTCACCAAGCCCTTCTTTGCCCCTCAGTAACAGCACACGGCACTCCGGGGATGAATAGAAGTTGGCCCTGTTCCTCAATTACTTATGCTGAGTACGTCCCTGATTGCAGGCTTGCCATGGATGCATAAACCCTTTGTCGCTAAGCCACATTCACTCATCCAGCCTTACCAATGAAGCCGGAGGTTCACAAGGCTATTTATGCATGTAACTGCTATCCCAAATTATCAGTACGACCCATCTGGTTATGGCAATAGCCGTAATCTTGTGTGGCCCCTGCTCATCAATCCAAAGGATAACGGCAGGATCCCGAAGCTGCTCACTTGCTACATCATAGCATCCCACAACATCTGTTTTTCTGCACCTTCATCCTTCCCAGCTATAAATATTAAAACAAAAATCCCCACCCCACCCCACCCAAACGGAGAGGTTGAAGATAGGAGGCTACATGAACCAGGGAGCCTCTCGGACACTTAGGTGGCTGTTTCCAGGAAAACTCCCGGAGGCGCCACTTGGAGAATCTGTGCGAGGGAGAGGAAGGAACCAGCTGCAAACCGATAAGGCCTTCAGCAGAGGTGGCCCTGCCAGCTATGGAGGAAAACAACTCTCAAATCAACTTTTGTGCACTAGAGAGCAGGCAACCCCAGCTGCAATCACTGCCACAAAGTTGGCATTGAAACTACTTCTAGGGAGCTCGGGGCTGCTTTTTTTTTGTGTCACTGTTGCTTTTCTTTTCTTGCTTTCTGCTTTTTTTCTCTTCTGTTGGGAAGTGAAAAAAAAAAAGGAAAATTATAAAAAAACCTTTTCAGTCCTGTTTCTGGGACCTTCCTTCACGCTGTGTTGGAGCCACGTACTGCCCCAGGCTCAGGTACAGATGTGGCTCTGGTAGGGGGAGCAGGGGCACAGCCTCACCATCTCCTGCATTGAGTAGCTCCCAGTTACAGTCTAAACTGGGTTCACCCATCTGGCCGTACCAACAAAGTCCTCTCCAAAACTTGGAAGTGGAAAAGGATTTCAAGCTTCATCCAAATATATTTTTGTTTGTTTGGTTATTTTAAAGCAGCTCAGCTGGGTACATTTGAAAACTTTGACCTTAATGTACAGAAAGAAAAAAAAACCACCACTGTAGCACAGTGTCGAGATAACATGTACTGTTTCCCAAGATCGTGTGTGATTTCAGATGTTGTATGTTCATTTGTCTGTACTACTTGCTGTACAGTCCATAAAGTACCAGAACCGCGTTTCAAAGACTCTCAGCGGCTTTATCAGCTCTTTATAAAATGCTGCTGTATAAATAAGTAAAACTGATTTGCACAAATTCAGTTCATGTATCGGTGTCACAAGCTGGTATTGAGTGTAAGCGCTATGAATAGGGCTGATGACTTCCCTCTTTAGGAGGATGGGCTCGGTTTGAGTGCTCAGCAGCGCGCCATACTAATGCATAGTCGTTTACAGAGCAGCCAGCTGCAGGCAGGTCTGTGAAGAAGCTACCTACCTCCCAAGCCTTGCATCACTGAAAGAGAAAAGTAAACTCTAAAGAAGTGAAAAAAAAAGGCTCCAAAACCCCAAATAAAAAAATCCCCTGCCCCCGAGTGGCCGTTTGAATTTGCTTTCACAATTGGGTTTGCAGGCAGAGTGAAGCAGCAGAGAGCGGAGGCGCTTGCAGTGTTTTTCCTCTGTCTGCTGGGCTTGGGTTGTTGGGTTTTTTTTTCGTGAACCTGTTTATAAAAGTCAGTGTCATGCTTGTGGGTTTTGCATAGCTGACATCTGTGGGTATGACTCACCAGGGCCCGTTAGAGCAGATGCGGCTTGAGCTGCCTCCTGGCCCCAGATTTAGCCGGCAGTCCCTTACCAGCAGGACTCAGCGAGCCCGGTACCCGGGGACCTCAAGACTGCTTCTCACAGGGAGATGCCCGCCAGCCTTCCAGCAGCTCCACCTTAAAAAAAACCCCTTTTTATAAAAAACGATGGAGAGGGATGAAGGGAGAGGACAGACATGGGTCCTCCTCACCTTGTACGTGTGCCTGGAGAGCTGGCGACCAGGGTGTGAAATGACTAGCACCAAGGCAGGCTCTAAGCACCTAACACCCAGGGTGTCCAGGAGATTTGGGAGAGCAGATGGGAGTCCCTCATCCGCCAGGGACCGTGGGATGGCCGCCGACGTGGTACTCTGGCTGCATGTCTTGGACTTGTGTGGCAATCCCCCTGCCCTCCTCACAGCCAGCGCAAAAATGATGGACAAACCATGGGAATAAAATGCACGTCATTTTGCAGTGAGGTCCTAGTTGGCTTTTAACCACTGCATCTTAGTTCCGGTGGAAAATATGACAGAAAAAGCCTGGATTTCCAATTTACCTGTGGTGGTAAAAAAAAAAAAGACCAACAGCAGCATCACCAAAAATCTTTAAATAGAACATTTTGGAGATGCATGAAAAGAAGCTCAGAAATTCATCCTGCAGGAGGCTAATAGTCCCGGAGCGCACAAGAATAACTTCCTAGGCAGCCAACACCCCACAATACTGTTTTTCAAGGCAGGGACTGAGCAAGGGCAAGCTGCAGGGCATGGACTGGCCTATGGCAGTGGGGTGGAGCTC
>NW_008825156.1:1659512-1668118 GCF_000699105.1 Pygoscelis adeliae | reverse complement strand
GGGAGAGGCCCGCCTGCACCCCTGGGGAGCCAGACAATGCCTTCATTTTGAGTAGAAAAAATAATATTAAGAATCTCATCCACCTATCTAAGGGGCCATCTCCAGAATATTTTTTCTGTGGGTGCTGCTCATCCGAAAATCCCTGTGCCCAGCTCTGCAAATTCAGCCAAAGCACTGTGATAGCCCGGGGGGTCGTGTTTGCCTTGCAGCCTTTGGAGGGGGGGTGCGGCAAGCAGAGACCTGTAGCTGCACCTGAAGTTTCTGTTTCTAATAAACTCAACAAATGGTTCCCCTCTGCGTGGTCTGTCTCTCTGCCATCTTTAAATATTTATGTCAATGTATCTATGGTGATGGGTCAGGTTATATAAAGAGGAGGAGGAAGAGGGGGGCCGTGGGGAAGGACAGCATCGGCTCCCGCCAGAGCTATGGCAGAGAGAGAGCAAACACAAGCGGGTTTCCCCATCCAGTGCAGATGCTCCCTCTTCTCAGCTCAGGCTCTGCTGCTCCTGAGCTGAGAAAGTGAACGTTCATTTTCCTCAGGGCATCAGAGAGGGCCGAGCCGCAGCTGGGCTTAGCTGTGCTTTGCGAGATGCCATGTGAGAGAGCAAGAGCCCAGCCCATCGATGCAGGGAGCTTCTATTGTATAATCAATGTATAATTCATTAGTAGGTGAATAAAGACTGGAATAGCTTATTGCTGATGTAACTGGGCTAAAAAGAAAGCGAGCACGTCCGTGAGCAAGCTGGTGCACACGGGAGTTAAACAATAGCCGTTAGTGGTGCTGAGGGGAGAGAGGGGGGATTTTGTCTTGGGATAACATAAACAACCCAGCTAACCCGCTGCCAGCGGCTCCAGGGAGAGCAATGCAGGGATATGCATCTTCCTGGTAAAAATGCTGGGAAGGGCCTTTCCTTTTTGCTTGCTGGAGTCCAAGGGAATAGCACCTGGTAGACAGGAGGGTATTAGTTGTGGGTGGGCACCCCTGGGCTCGGCTGAATGTATTTCTCCCAAGATGTGCCGATTCCTCACAAGCTGTATCTCTTCCAGATAAAGAGATGGTTTTTTTTTTTCCTCACAACCCTCCTGGCAGGGGCAGATATGCAGATTGCCTCCAGGCATTAATTTGTTTGACGGACCCCCAAAATGCTGGGTGACTAAAAATAGGACTGGATTTGTGCTGGGGGTGAGAGGGACGGCACGGTGGGGAGTGGAGCAGCCTTACTGGCAGGCCTGCAACTGGTCATGGGTTTGGCAGCTACGGCCGAAAGCAGCAAAACACGCACCATGTGTCTTTTTCCAAAACAGCCTCTGAGGCTGCTCTGGGGCTCCCCCTTCTCGCTCCTGTGCTCTCCCCCACCGTCCCACCCGGTGCTGCTTCTCCCAGCGGACAGGGTTGACGTGCGCTGCCGGTTGCTCAGCCTCCCAGAAGAGGAACTACACAGTTAAGAAAAATAGCCCTTTTTACCCCAATATAACATTTTACTAAAAGAGAGAACTGCAACGACACTTCATGTGAAAGTTGCTGGGCCTGTGTGATCCGACCGTGTATTCAAAGCAGCTTCTGACCTTACCTGCCTTCAGCTGTGCTGGTGGAGATCTCCTGCGTGGAGCATCTACCACCTCTGGCTGCATTTCTAGAGGAGAATTATAGCCAGTTGCTTTTGCAAATGCATTGCTTCTGCACCTGGTTGAAAAAAATATATTTATCAACTATTTCTTCAAAAAATATTCCCTATGTCTGCAGCTCAGAAACGCAGCTTTACCTTGGCAGGAGATGGCTTCCTTACCACCCCAGCGCTGCAAAGGTCCACCCAAATTTGCCAACTTAGAAGGCTTCGGAAGTACTTGCTCAGCAGTATCTCCTTTAGGAGCTTGCTGCAGGCATCAACCAGAGCTGCACAGTAAAAGGGCTGTTGCATGAGGAAGTTATATTTTGACGGCAGTGGGAACTGGCGGACACACAGTCAATAGGGCAGGAAATAGCAAAACATTTTGGAGCCAAGCCAGCACACCACAAGGCTGAAAGATTCCCACTCTCCTCACCACTGAATCCCTCTCGAGAGTCAGTAAATTGCTTAACCTGTGCTTTTCACAAGTGCTCTGAGCTCTTCAGGTTTTTTTCTGGGTACTGAAAAACCTGATTTGCAGAAGCCCTGAGCATCCTCAGCTGCTGTGCAAAGCTGCTCCCTGCTCACCTGCAGTTCTGCATGAGAAGTACATTGAAAAAGCGGCATCTGCTGCCCTCGGAGCAGGCACTGGGAAAGCTCCCCTGACTCGTAGGCAAGCTGTGGTCAGGCCACCCACGGGCACGCAGCGAGCCCCACGTAAAGCCTCAGGGGAAATTAATGCTCATGCTGGCAGAACAGGACCTGAGCAGTGTGTGGGCAACAAAGGATGGAGAGCAGCAGAAAAGGCTTCTTGCTGCTGCCATGGGCTGATGCTCCCCAGCCCTGTAGGTAATCACCTGGCCTTAGGTTGCTCCCTCTTCCTGTGTCCTCCGATAGAGCTGGGGGTTTGTCTAAAATAAAAGGAAAAGGGTAACGCATAGGCATACCCACAGGGAGACCAAACTGTGATTGCCCACGTGACCTTAGCAGAACTAATTGATAATTGCTGGAGCTTCATTGAAAATTAATTGGAGCCAATTCACAATTAAATATTTAACTTTGCACCTTTGCTCTCTTTTTCATTTTTTTTTTCCTCTTGTCTGTGCCTACATAAATAGGGATTTCCTTACTACCAGAGTTTGAGTGTTGACATGCTTATAACAGCCAGCTTCCGTTTGTGCAAGCCCCGGGAAGACTCAGAGGGTCTGCAGGTGTTTCCTAGCCTGGCTGCTGGCTTTGCATCCCCACCGCTCAACTCCATGCTCTTATCCCGACAAAATCTCTCTCTTGCTCTTCTCAACACCGGGTAAATCTCAGCAGCACTTACAAATAGGTTCCTGGGGTTTTGTTCTGGTTGCACAAAAGCTGTAATTTGCCCGTAGCGAGCAGCAAATTAGGGACTGGTAAGTGCAAGCACATTGACTGCAGGACAGGGAATCTGTGTTGGCTCAGGTGCAAAAAAAAAAGAACCCGCTTGTCACCTGCCCGCCTTGCAGCTTCCATCCAGCCATCCCTGGGTGCTGCCATTTCTACGGCTGCAAACAAAATGGTAATGCTGCACTTTTCTGCAACAGGTTTCTAAAAACTGAGGGGTCGAAGGTATCCGCTTTCCTGCTCCTGAAAATGACAGTGGGATGCCATCGCAGGGCAGCAGGAGCCCCTCCTGCTACAAACAGCACAAGCTGTGGGCACGGCTCTGCCACCTGCTCATTAAAGGTGCTGCTCCTTGCAGGGGAACTCCAGCAGTGGGTGAGATGGGAATAAAGATCAAGAGGTGGCCAGCGCGTACATACAGAACAAGGTTTGCTTTTTTTTATTATAGTTTGTTGGAGTATTTTGTACCAAAAAAATTACCTAAACCCCATGGTTGGCTATCAGAGAACAAAAGGGAACTTCCAGCTCCCTGGGACAAGAAATTGCATGCTTCCAGTCTGCTGCTTATTGGGAAGAAGAAATGACGACTGTCCAGGAGCATTATCCCCTCGTGAGATGGTTTGGTGCAGGTCATGTTCTCATCCCTGCCGCAAGCAGCAGAAATCATTACAGAGGAGTGAAAACAGCAGCTACGCACATGCACACCTATATGACCGGTGCTGGAAAGGTGCCTGCTTCTTCTGATGAAATTTCAGTGATCACAAGTGATTCAAGGAAACGAGAGCTAGGGGAGGGGGATACGATAGCCTTTCAGGTTTCTTTATCATATATATGCTACTCCTGTCCGTAATCATCCCTTTACAGTAAAAATTGACCCGGGAAGGAGGAACACCTAAAGCTTTAGCAGTCCTGGCGGTGAAGCTTTAACAGAGATCTTTTCTACTAGTTGATGAGGCTTAAGCAGGTAACTCACACCCATAACACAGACTCCACCGATTTGCTCGATCTCCAGTGTTTTTTGATATGGCAAAACATCATCAGTTGTCCAGCGAACACAGAGCGGTGGGCAAGACCTGACTGCCTAGTGTTTAAAAAAGTGAAACTGTAGAGATCTCTTTCATACAAATACTCTGGTCTTTATTGCTTGAATGTGTCCTTAAGCTTTTTTCCTGCCCCTGCTTGCATTAAACCTTGTGAGGTACCTGCCTGCTGCCCCAGCAGCTGGCCGAGTATAGGATGAGGCTGATGAGCGGCTCCTTTTCCTCCAAAGGACCAATGCCATCCTCTCCCTCTTGGGTGCTAAGACATGCTGCTGGGACAGGCGAGCACCAGCTGCCCAGGGAATATCTCTTCCCAGCACTGAAAGAATTACTGAGGGCTCTCCATGGCGCAAACCCCCGAGCAATGCAGGCAGCCTCATGCACAGCAGAAAAAGAGAAGGAATGATGGCCTTTTGCAAGAAATTCATCTTTATTGAAGCAACCATGAGTCACGGGAGCTGCCAGCTGGCCTGAGGAATAACAATAGCAGTGGCCTGAACAATAGCAACTGGAGCTCACAAGGGAGATTGTCTCTCTCCAGAGAACGAAATACTTATTAGTGCATATATACATATAAGTGAATCTTTCCCCACTGCTAGAAAGTGGGTATGTTGGCAAGTGCGTATCATCACTAAATTGCTGCTAGACCGAGGCATGTTGGTGACTGCCAGGAGGTAGCTCGAGTAATATTCCGCAGCAATTTGAACTTGATTCTGTTTCCAGTGAAGTCAATGGTGAAGCTCCACTGGTTCCAAGGGAGTGGGATGAGGAGCGATAGCCCTCCCCCCCCGCCCCCCCAGCACAATTCTTTCCAATGCAAGATATCTGCAGCCATGTTAAAATGCTAACCAGGTGCTGTAGGTTGTACTGCTGTTCTTGTACGTGTAGCAGCCCCTGCCTGAGGGCCAGGACCTGTCCTGAACATCAGCACGGGGTTTCCACGTTTATCTCAATAAACAATTGCTACTTACTGTTTTTCACGGCTAAAAGCCACAATGAAGGAGAGGGGGGGAAAGCTGTTGTTGGTTCAACAGACATTTCACATAGCCATATAAGTTTGCAGCAGGTTTTCCAGCAGGTGCTAAATCTATTGCAATGATGGGTGTCAGCTCAGAAGCGGCTCTGCCTCCTTGCAATGAGGGCAAAGCACGCCAGGGAGCCATCATTTGAGCTAGACTGATTCAGTTGATTGAAGCTTTTTAAATTTCTGTTTATTATTGATAAGGTGACGTAAAGAGGACGTGGGGTTGGACATTGTATTGTTTGACCTGGCTGGAGATCAGTCCTGTTCTCTTACAGATTTAAACTTCAGTCCTGCGTGTACGTGTAATATCAAAGTCCTTTTGTATTGCACAGCAGCGCGGTGGGTTAGTGAAGCTAGATAAACAGAGAGCTAAGGCTGGAAGTTGAACAAGCCCCTGTGAAATCAGTGTGGCATCAAGCTCTAGGAGGTTGACTAAATCCTAAGAATTAAAAAATAGTGGTGTATTGCATTAGCAAGAAGGAATAACAGAGGGATATGTCTTTATGCTGGTCATTTGTTTCAAATCTCATGCACTGCCTTCTGATTTTTTTCCTGATCTCTACCAAAAGCTCTGTAAACCTGGCAATATTTGAAAACAGGGGAAAAACAGTCAATGGTCATTGGATGCCTACATACTCGAGCACGATCAGAAACGTGCCCAAAGTCAATCATTATGAGTGTCCAGGCTAGGAGAGCACGTTTCCCATCAGTAATGACACACTTTGTGTCCATGTATTTGCTGATAGCACAAGATCAGTCCTGGGCTGTGATCCAAAGCCACCTTCCTAGAAACATTGCATCTTTGAGGGTTACAGGGAACTGCTCAGATGACAGCGCAAGAGAAGTTTGGTTTAATGCTGTGATTTTTGCTGGGCTTTTCTCTCCACTTTTGTCCTAAGGGGCTCTTTGTGTCCTGCTTGTGGAGCTACAGCCCGTACGTCCCCTGGCAAGGCGATCTGCATCTCCAAGCCCAGGTGCGTGTCTCAGTCCTTGTCCGTTTTTGGTGAAGGTGTGGGATGGCTTCTCCTCAGAGCATCATCTGCTCTGACCAGCTCGGAAATGCATGACAGCTAGTAGTGCAGGAAGGGGAAACGTGTAACACATCCTACCGCATGACCCCACTCAACGCCTTCCCAGGGGATTTTGTGGGTGACTTCAGACATCTTCCTGTGCCAAGAGCTGGCTCTACCTGGTAGGGATGCTCGGGCGGCGGGTTTCTACCTCTCTCGCAGGGTGTATTTGCCTTTCCGGTCCAGGTTGCTGCTGAAGTGGATGGAGAACCAGAGGAATGAAGTCAGGATCATGCCGTAAACCTAAAAGGAAATAAATGAGATGGGCACACAATTAAATGCCGAACTGATTATGATGCTCCATCTGTGCAAATAAGCGATCGTAAATGTTGCCTGTTAGTCCACTTGGCACTTCTGAGTTTACCTATCAGGTTGTCACATTTTTCTTAAAAGAGCTGTTTTCCAGTAAAATGGTGAACACCAATTCCAACATGGGAGAAAAAAAAAACCAACCCAACACGTGGTTAAAGCATCTGATTGGAATTAGCACAGTACAGCTCAAATCCAGTCCTAAAAATACCAAGAAATGAGATGAAACCAGGAAATTCAGATTTCAAATTCCTGCCACAAAACATTCCTCTATGCAAACAAACATATCTCTCATAATAATAGCCTTTTGTAAAGATAACATAGGGAGAAAAAAACAAACCTCATGTATCATTTGGAGTAAAAAACCCAAGAAAACAAGAAAACCCCTAACAAAACCCAAACCCCACCCCATGCACGTGCACGGTTGCGAATGCAGAGGACAATATACTTACTCTGCATTGTGATATTCTGCCTGATATATCACACATCAGGATTTACACAGGCAATGCATCAAAGGTAAGGCTGCTGTGGGAAGCATAACAAGGGCTGTAACAACGTGCTCTTTCCTAAAAGTCTGCCTTAACGTGCAAGCGCCTTTGCTTGCGGCTTGATCTGGGGACATGTGTGCATTGTTGGCTGAGGGACAGTGACATCAGAGCAGCTATAGCCCTCATTGCGTGCTTCCTTTGCATCCTGCCATCACAATAGTGAACTGTGCAGTGAGATTTCCTCTAGCACATGCTTCAAAGACAGCCGCCTTATCTGGCTATAGCATCAAGCTGTGAAAAAAAGAGATAGATATATATATATAACAAAAACGCTCCTGCTTTTGTCTGAGTATAGCTGCAGTGAAATTCCTCCTATACCTGAGAAAAATTAGAAAGCCACACCAAATATTCACACATGACTTTACATCTATAGCTCCATGGCTATGCCTGATGGTTTTCCTAATTTACTACTAGCAGTATAAAATACAAAAGCGTTTGTTCCTCTGGGTTTTATTTAGATGGAGAAGAGTCTTCTAACCCATAATTGTGCCAAGGTGGACACAAGTAGTAAAACAATCTCCAAATACACATTCAGTCAGGAAAGGTCGCCCCAGCTGGGGAGCAGCATGGAGGTATCACAGCAGACGAAATCTCCCTTCATGGTGAAGAAACGAGTCTCCTGACGTGTACTCTTTTCTGGCATGCTTCACCACACGTGCAGGGCCCTTGTGTAGGGGTAATTACAGTGGTACACCTCTGCCAAGCAGAGCGTGGGCATATGAGCAGGCTTGTTTTAATTAGTGGCACTCTCCAGCTCTGAAGTGACCGTCCCCATGCAGCCACCGAGCCCCCTCACCACTGAAGGACACACTCTTCTCGCAGCATTTAATTTTTTCTTTTGTCCTCCCCCAAATAAGACTTACAAATTCAGTACAGACCCTTTGTACCCAAGCCATCCTCTGAAGATGATCCTACCCCTCCTCTGCAAGATCCTCCTTCAAAGATGATGCCTGGGAGCCCAGGCAACATGCTCTGCTCCTCTCCTTTGCAGCCTGCTCCTTACAAGCCTGTGCTTCACCCACCCACTGCCCGAGATGCACCTTGCCGGGTTCATTACTGGTCATTAATAGGATGAGACCTTCCCTTTCTGCACAGCTCTCCAGCTCCACTGCTGGTCCTCAGTATCTTTCAAGACCTTCAAGCTCTGGCCGCACAAAGTGACTTCCCAGGCTGAGCTGGGAGGAAGCCAGCAAGTGCTGGGCAATGAGAGGCAGCAAGTTTCCTAAAATACGGAGTTTTTACTGCATCTCCTTTTCCACAATTGCTGCCGGCTTCCTACCTGATCTGCAAGCCCTGCGCCAGGTGACATGGCCTCTCACTTGCAGGAGAAGACGTGCAGGCAAGCCTGGGTGGATGAAATGCAAATGCTGCTGCAGCCTGCTCCCCGCTCCCAGCTGCTGTGCCTAGTTTGGGCAGAAAAAACATGCAGCGAGCCTATTTCTGCAGGAAAACCCCTCCATCTATCAGCCTGGCCAAGAAAGGTCCTGACCCTTTCCTAAGGTCCTTTTCCGGCTTAGACAGGTGTACTCTGTGCTGGGTAAAAAACTGGCTGGACGGCCGGGCCCAGAGAGTTGTGGTGAACGGAGTTCAATCCAGTTGGCGGCCGGTCATGAGCGGTGTTCCCCAGGGCTCGG
>NW_008825156.1:1635907-1658616 GCF_000699105.1 Pygoscelis adeliae | reverse complement strand
AAGTGGTTGAGTCACCATCCCTGGAGGTATTTAAAAGATGGGTAGATGAGGCGCTTAGGGACGTGGTTTAGTGGGCATGGTGGTGTTGAGTTGGCGGTTGGACTCGATGATCTTAGAGGTCTCTTCCAACCTTAATGATTCTATGATTCTATGATTCTAATTTCCATGGTGGAGTCCACCACCGCTTGTTTCTCTGCTGCCAGTCTCCAAAATCACCCAAAATCCTAGCTTCTGGGGGCTAATTTAGGATACGCTTTCCCCATTGGAGCCTGCCTCTAGGGGCCAAAATGCGAAGGAACAGACATAGCTACCGTGAAGCCGATGGTGATGCCCAGGAGCATGGAGACAAAGTCCATGTGCTTCTTCAGGAAGTCCTGGATCTCTCGCAGGCAGTCCTGGGAGGAGAGAGACATCCCTTGCAGCACAGCAGCAGCTCGGTGGGGGGCTTCATCCCCCCAACAGCACTTGCCACAACCCCAGATAGAAAGGGAGGCAAGAAGGGGATGCAACATTGCACAGCTGGGCTGCTCCGTGGGCAGCTCTCCTTTTTTCTACTGCTTGCTGCAATTTGGGAAGACAAACACCTGTGGTACATTTTCTATTACTACAATATGCCTACGATTTTCTTGGTGTGATGCGTTTTGGACTGTGGGGGATGTGTGTGAGCACAGGTAAGTGGGGTCATGCACAAACTTTCTTCTTTCCACCCACTGGAAAATGGAAAGAGGGAAATGAAAAGGTGGAAAAGCAGAGCACACCATAATGATAAATACGTTCCCCAAAGATACTAATGAACAGCTCAGTTTTGCAAGGTGTCGCAAGCATTAATATACATTAGCCTTAAGCATGCCAGCAGCCCCACAGAAATCCAGGAGGTGTTAGCCAAGAGAGCCATTTCAACAATGCAAGAGCATGCCCTTGATAAAGTGATTTGCAGGGTGAGGTAAGAGTGCTCAAAGCCAGAGACTGAATGTACTGCAGCTACCAAACTGTGGTTCCCCAGGTTGCAAAATTCATCCTCCCACCCACCTCCCCCGGCTCGCCACCAGAGGAAACGCAAACCATTAGCCTGGGGGGAACAGAGTCACCCCCACGGTGCCTGGTTTTGCTCTGCTCTGCCTTCCTGCTCTTTGAGCCAAGTTCGACCCTGCTTCAAGATGTGACGAGCTGCGCATCACGGCATCCTGTTAGCGCTTGACATCTTCACCTAACAACAATGTTTTTGTATAGCTGTAGCAACATGGTTTTGTTTTTCCTAGGGACAACATACATATTGATGCTGGCGGCTTTAGCTGCTTCAGCGGATTTGGCTACTCCAGTGGAAGAAAAATAATCATACAATAGATTTGCTCAGAGAGTATGAAGTCTATGTTGCAGCTTCAGCACAGAGGCAGTCTAATACCGGTGGCTTCTCCATCAGCCTCACTGAGATGCTGCAAAGAGGAGGAATGAAGTGTACTTGATGAAGCTACTGCTGGGCATCATCATCCTGCTTCGTAAGTCTCTCATTTAAATACCTATTTAATGCCCTGGGAAAAAGGAATTAACAGCAAATTCCACATTTGCTGTTAGTGGGACGCTTTTTAAGCCTCAGAAACTAGTGTCACATGGAAAAGTCCAACAGTTTTTTTGAGCTCAGACATATGCCTGTGATATGATATGAGTATGATATCTCATACTCTCTGCAGAGGTAGGAGATGAGAAGGAAGCTGGAGGGAAATGACAGGCTGCAAACACAAGCATTCCGAAGGCTTTCTAGAGCTGCGAAGGAAACCACATCTGCACATCTGAGACCTGCTGATCCACCGGGGCTCCTCCAGTGGGTGAGACGCCTCCTTATTGAGACAACAAAACCCCAACAAAACAAACCCCAATCCATAGCAACACCAAACCATGAAAAAGCCACAATTCTCATTAACGCTTAAACACCAGTGAGGTTTTAACAGTTAGCGAGTAGCAGCACAACCCCACTGTGGGGTGGAAGAAACCTTTCCCTTACCTGTCCCGCATCACGCACTTGGCCAGATGGGCACGTCTTGCGCTCGACGTTGTCCGTGTCCCCAAATGGAGAGCGCTTCCCGCAGCACAGAAACTGGAAGAGAGGGAGAGGTCTGCCAGCTGCCTGCTGGGCTCTCCCCTCGCCACCAACTGCTGTGGCAGGAGGTGTCAGCGATGGGCCACCCTTCCTCCCTTGCTGCCCCAGGCAGGGCTATACAACCAGGGCTGCAAGGAGCGAAGCAAGTAGGTATGCAATCAACAACTGTAGCAATGGAGGTTAAATTCAGAGGAGGTGGATGGATCTGGCCCCAAACTTTTCTGTGCTCCTCCAGGACTGCTGCCTGGGGCTGGGGCCAAGCCCTCCCTCCATGGTCACACCAGCTCTCACAGTGGCTGCTCTGGAAAACCCAGGGATGCACAGACTCATGTTTCCAGTGCTTGCTATGGGCTGGGGGGGGGTCCCCAGCAACACCCACTGTGGAGCTGGTTTCCTATAGCCAGGGTGAACTGGCCAGCTTGGAGCTCTAGCAGAAGGGGAAGAAAAAAAAAAGGAGTAGAAGGACTGTTTCTCCATCAATTAAAGTGGCTAAAATAAGCAACTGATGAAGCTGGGTATTGTGTCTGGTTCTCCTTGCCAAGGGGGACTCTGGGTGTGCTGCTCCACAGCCCTGCAGAGCAAGCACCACCACACCTGGTCATGGCTCTGAGGGCCACCACCATTGTTGCAATGAGACACATTTGCCCCTTTCTGTGTTTTGAGAAGCACAGATGAAAACAGCTTTGGAAAGCTTTGAAGATCTCACACCAGAGTGATGGTCAGGTAGGTGGCCCTTTCCTCCTGGGGAAACCTTCCCCCTCCCAACCTGGTTGGTCAAACCTGGGAAAGGAAGAGTAGGAAGGGAGGAGCAGACTTCACAGCAGGCTGGAGGACTCGGTTCCCAAGGGAAAATGGCATTGCAGCATCCACAAGGCAGAGCACAGGCATCAGTCCCAGCCTGCTGAAACTATTGGGAAGATACCCCAGGACAAGGTTTTCTGCTAAGGCTGAAAGACAACTTACTGCTTCGTGGATGGCAGTCAGCTCGTGCCTCCTGAAGCTGGAGGCGTTCCTCCTCACCTCCTCGTACACAAGATCATACACATCCATCATGCTGTTTTCCACCTGTGATGAAAGCAGAGATGTGTACATGGAAAACACTGACTGCAGTCATCTCTGGAGGGAAATATGCTCCTCTCACATCCCCCCAGAAGGTCTCCCAGGTATAGCAAGACAAGTAGTGCAGCTAATTAAATGACCACCATGTGGCAGCAGCAGCTGGTGTACGACCCACCATGCACCAAGGGGCACCTACAGCATGGCGAGTCTCATGAGAGAGGCTGTGATGCTGCAGGTGTACCACCTTCTGCTACGCGTGGACCCTTTGGCATCACGTCAGCGTCTTACCAGCTGATGGCTGGAGCTTTTGGCCAGTTTTGGATTTAAGGTCAGAGATGAACTCTGGTGCCTGTGACTAGTGTGCTTCCAAGTCCCTCTGCCAAGCAGGGATGACACTGTCTCCCTGTCCCGATGGGTGACTGTGAGGACAGGCATACATGACTGTGAGATGCTAAAATAAAAAGGTGAGAGGACCTTAGATGGCTGGCGTTATCCCAGTGGTGGAGGAGTTCCTCCAAATAGAGCCAAAAAAATAACAGAGTGATTCAGTGGTGAATCAGACGCTAAATATTTACCAAATGTGTGAGAACTCGCAGCTTGGCAGATCCCAGCCAACTCCCGCTTGGGTTTCAAAGGGAAAAAAAAATGACAATTGCCTTCAGCACCTGGAGTCAAAACCTTATTTCTTCCTTTTGTTTTCCTTCACTTCCTCACCAGCATCGATCCGAGAGGGCCTGCAGGCACCGTTTGGCTTTCAAGAGGTAAAAATCGATCGGCAAGACAGACAGAGAGGGTGGCCGCGCAGGGAGGGACGGGCGGTCCGGGAGCAGAGCCATCTCTCAGTGAGGCTTTTCAGCTCAGTCTTAAGGGGCTGTGCTTGGAAATTACTCTAGGGGAAAAAAACCCAACGCCGTGTGCTTGGGGGTGAAACCAGGGTCATTCGAGGTGATTACAGCCATCACTGCAATATTGCTGTACCCCGCCTGGCTGTCCAAAATGCAAGCAACTAATGGAGGTTGATAACCAGGGAGGGGAGAGAGGGAGGTTGAGAAGATTACTTGTATCCGACTTGGCTCCGTGCCACCAGGAACAGAGTTTAAAGGCTCACATCGGAAGATTTTCCGCAGCTATCAACATGGCATAGAAGTGGAGGGGCTTGGGGGTTTCTCTGCGTTTATCTGCAGCAGAGCTGCTGTCCCCCCAGGACATTCCATCACCTGTCATGGAGCAATCAGTAGGTGAGGCAGAGGCAACCCAGCTTTAATGAGAGAGGTCCGATGATGGACAGGGCACAGATATTCTGAGCCAAGGAAAAAATCCACTGTAGCAAGGTGCACGATGCTGAGCTGCCCCACACAGGTGAGGAGGAAGGATGCTCATTCTGTCACCCCCGTGTATCAGAGTGCACCGAGTGGGATGGGCACAGCAGTAAGACAAGATCTCTAGCAGACTTGTGCACCATCCTTCCCCTAAACAAACCTTAAACCACAATAAAAAGGAAAACATCCAAGCTTTTCTAACTTCTTGTGGGCCATGAAATAGCTTTCCAGCAGCAGCAATTAAGTAAATGGATTCAATAAAAAAAGTGTCCATTTCCACTGAAGAATTGGATTAAGAATAATGAAAAAAGAATAATCTTTTGACCTCCTCTTGTGGTCTCGTGTTGCTGAGGAAGGAAGGAAGAACAGAGCAGCCGGCTTCTTAAACCAAGAGATTATTACCTTTTGAATATCCCAACCCCTGTCTAAGATGAAGGAATAAAAACTATTTTGTGTTGTGACAGCATATATATGGATCTTGGTAAGGCAATGGTGCTGCACATGCTATTTTTGCCTTTTCATATTTATCATTAGGCTCAGGATGCTGAGCTTCCCTCCAAAAGGCCTAAATTTTGATGACTTAAAAAAAAAAAAAATAAAAAGGGGTTCAAGCAAGTTGCTAGGTTCAAGCTAGGATTCAAGTGTTGAAAACAATCCAGAAGTTTAACATTAAAGTTCTACTGAACACTGGGCCAGGAAATGCTGGGACAGGTAGTTTTAAGCCCTCTGCCCGCCTGGGCACATTCCCCCAAACCTCACAAAAACCGGCAAAAATGCTCCTGTGATCTGGCTGCTTACTTTACAACTGTATTCAACTTAAACCAAGGTAACATGAGACTTTGTCCAGTGACGTTTCATCTGCAAAGGCCATCACAGGCTCCCTAGCAGTAGAGCAGGCTCTGACCATGCCACCAGAACCAATTCACTATGCAGGAAAGTCAATGCTCAAGTGTTTTGTCCTGCTAATAAGCCTCAGGGCCCAACTGAGGCTGACGTCCTCCTCAGCAGCTTCTCAGGTTGTCATGCTACACTAAGCAACCTGGGAGGAGGGCAGGTGAGCTGCCCAGATGTTGGCAGCTGCTGGCCGCTGCCCATAGCCTGTGGCACCTGCCACACTGGCAAGCTCCTGCTGGCTGTGTGAAATCATGAGAGGATCGATTTGGCCAGGAGAGGTCCTGCCTGAAGCAGTGGTGCACATTTGCACCTTCCTCATTGTTTGAGGTACCATGCAATGACATTAAACATTGAGACTAAGGCTGTTTGAAGGAAAAGAGTGGCTAGGAAAGAATTGAAGGAACAAGATTGTCATAACAAAGCTATGGCAGAAAATTATTCCAACTGTTGGAAACAATAAGGGAAGAAACCACGAGCAGTCGTCGTTTCACAGCCAGCTCCACTACAGTGATGGTTATGGTGATAAGGGTAATCTCCAGGTATATAATGACTAAAGGCCTTTGTCATGGTTTAACCCCAGTCAGCAATAAAGCACCACACAGCTGCTCGCTCACCCTCCCTCCCCGCAGTGGGACGGGGCAGAGAATTGTAAGAGCAAAAGTAAGGAAACTCGTGGGTGGAGATAAGAACAGTTTAATACTTAAAATAATAAAATAATAATAATAATAATACATTGTAATGGAAAGTAAAATGAGAGAGAAAAACAAAAACCCGGGGAAAGGGAAAAAAAAAAAGTGATGCAACCATTCACTACTCACCTACCAATGCCCAGTCAGCCCCTGAGCAGCAATTTCTGCCCCCCCAGCCAACTCCCCCCAGCTTATATACTGAGGATGATGTCACATGGTATGGAATATCCCTCTGGCCAGTTTGGGTCAGCTGTCCTGGCTATTCTCCCTCCCAGCTTCTTGTGCACCTCCTCGCTGGCAGAGTATGGGAAGCTGAAAAGTCCTTGACTTAGTATAAACACTGCTTAGCAACAACAAAGACATCAGTGTGTTATCACATTATTCTCATGCTAAATCCAAAACACAGCACTATACCAGCTACTAGGAAGAAAATTAACTCTATTCCAGCCGAAACCAGGACGCTACTAAAGACTTCAATTGCACCCTGTTTCTGAGCTTGCTTGTGAGCTGGCTTCTCAGTTATTTACTGATTTTTTTCATTTTGTCAAGCAGCCTCCAAGAACTGAAAGCACAAAGGATTAAGTGTAAAATGTTTTATAGCAATAATTTCCTTTTAAAATGTGTGTCTGGGCAAGCCTAAGAGTACAATTTGCTGATTAGTCATTCTCAGCATTTCTATCTAGCAATGATATCTAGCATTTATATCCAGGTATTATCTGAATACGCTACTCAGGTCCTGGTAAGGGAATATCAAACTACAAAACCATTTTGTAGAATGAATTGACTGTAGTTCCTCCACTTCATCTTTCTGATTTTTTCTAGGATCATTTGATTTTGGAGAGGAAAATTGTTGTCTTCATACAACGTGCTGGTCTGTTTTCAAAGGTTACTGCAGAGAGCTTTCTCATTTAAATATTTCAGAGGTAGGTATAAAGTATGAAATCTCAGTATTTATCACTGGCTGTTTCCTTCTGTGCAGGAGATCGTGCCACAGAGTGTACGAGAGGTCTGGTTTAACAAGGAGACATACAAGAGCAAAAAAGATTACACTAATGAACCATCATCTTAGCAACTTTTCTGTCTGGGATGGGGTTATGTTTATACTCAGAGCTGCAGCCGAGCTCTGAAGCACTGGTCACAAATGGCAGCATCTATCCAGCCCAAAATGGCATGCTAACTCATGTATAGCTAATGATGTAAAAAATAAAACCTGAAAGCATGAGACAAAGTCACCACGTGGTTTCATGACCTATCTTTATTTGCAACATTATTTTATCCAGCAGATGCAAGTTGATCCCTGCATTTTCCTTTGATCTGGGACATAACACAGTGAAGAGCTAGTCTGCAGCACTGCTTTGTGCCATCCTCAACATATTCCCATCCCGCCCTGCACTGATGGGCAATTTTCAGTCCATTGCCTCAAAATAATTATCTTTTTCCATTTCTTACATCAGGTGTTGGAGAAAAAAAATATTAAAAATAATCAGGGTGCTTTCTCTCACGGTTAAGCAACAGGATGCCTTTCGAGTTTGAGTGGTTATGCTGATAGTGTTAGTAACATGCTTTAAGAAAACCACAACTGTGCCCCATCCCTTAACTCAGACAGTAGTTAGCATGTAATGGACCAATACAGCTGGAGAAGAGAAAGTCTGTGTGGGCTTCTTTTTGAAAGGTCCTACACTCCCCCGCACATTAGCATCGTTATGGTCAAGTGGATTTTCCTGTTCCTAGTGACGTGCTGTGACCTACTGCTGGAGGAGTACTTCTGGATGAAGCTTTCCCTTGGAAGGAGACTGTGCCTGCAATGCTCATCAATAAAAAACACCGACAGCTGAAGATGAAGCATCAGCTTAGCTTTGGCTTAAGAAAAATCTCCAGGTTAAGTGATATGGAGGTCACACCTTACAGTCATTCTTTTCCTGGAAGATGCTGGGTGAAATGTTCCAGCTCTAAATTAGTCAAATAATTGCCGCCTCCCATTTCTGTCTGCATTCCTTAATGAAACATTCATTTAGGGATGATATTGATGGGTTGTTGGATACAACAAATGGAAAATCACCACTGAGACTGATGTGGCTGACTCCAGCTGACTCAATAGAGTAGCATTTTTCACTTAAAGTAAAAGAAAGAAGGAATTTTGAGCTTGTTTATCATCCTCTAAGTCCTTTATCCCCCAAGAAGCAGAATTTATGACTGCAGGAAGGCATTTACTCTAAGCCATTAGTGTTTTTGCCCTTGGTTATTAGAAACTAAAGCAAATTTCAGTCTTACCTCCTTCAAGAGGAAAATTGACATTTTTGACTTGGGTTATTTATCAAGGATAATTTTTACCTGTAACTGGATTTGGAACAGAAAGATCAGATGAGGAGGTCAGCCTTCAGTTCCTGATCCCTTCGCAAGCCAGAGGTGTCAATGAATCCCCCTCCTGCTGCCAGTGAATACCCATGCCTAGGCAACCTGAGCTAGTCGCTTCAATGTATGTTGGAAAACTAATGTAGACTTGTACCAAGAAGAACAGTCTGAGACCTACTCAGTGAGCCATCTTTGCAACAGTTGTTGGCCAAAAATCTCTCTGAAGAGCTGGAGCTCAAGGAGAACATAGTGAAAGGAGATGTCAGGATTGTCTCAAAGACAAGCCCACCTCTCTCCTTTCTGCTTAACAGGAACGCTCTTGACATGACAGAGGAGGAAGGCAAGCATGGAAAGCAGAAGGAGGATCCTCCTCTCCTGTGGCTCTTCGTGCCTTTGAGGAACCAAACCGAGCACACGCGCCGCAGCCTCAGAAGGAACTGCAACCTCAGCACTTCATGTTCTTTCAGCATCGCCAAGAGGGTTGTACTCACTAGTGCCACTCAGAAATATCCCTTCAGCAGTGGCAACCGCAGACCTCTCACTTAGCTATAAACTGCAAGTTAGTCAGTTAAGATGTGAAACTGGAATAAAGTGGTTGACGGGCTCAAAATCCTTCCTCCCTCCAGTAAGAAAAACACTTCTGCATTTCACTCTCTCTATCTTCCCTTTCCTTCCCGGTGTGCAGAAATACATGTGCTCACAGCATGTCAGAAGGGAGCGGGACGGGAGGGGTGGGCAGATGCAACTGCTTGGGTGTGGATAAAGCAACAGTGCAACTGCAGTGAAACGGGAGGGAAAACTGCTCTGGGTGCTTTAGCCAGGTTGCAGAGCAACTCCCACCACGTGAATCGAGCACATGGTAAGACAGGCTCCCCCCGCCCCATGCTCGACCAGGTCTTCATTGCCATATCTAACACAGTCATTACAACTTGCCGCAGCTTTATATTTCCTTAATCGCATGTCAGCTCCCCACCTCTCCAGCCTTCCTGAAGCCAATCAATCCTAGCTGCAGAAATCCGGCCAGCACTGCAAACCAAAGCAGCCTTTGAGGCCCCTCATGGAAAATCGCACAAGATAAGAAGGTGCTGCTCCCCCTCTGACTGCTGGTGGTCACTGGGGACCACCGATGCAAGAAGAGCAAGATCCAGATGAGGCTTTTAGCTAAATGGTTTTCACCTTTTCTTTCCAGTATATATAAATACATATATATTATATATGCATACATACATGCACACACATATATAATTTTTTTTTAATAACTCATGCACTTCCCCCCACTTTCTGGTATTGGAAGAGGACCAGGCAACCCCTGACCATCTTTTGATCCATCACTGAGTGAATACAGAGAAGGAGAGAGAACAAAAACCATTGTGGAATGAAAAATTCAGGAAAAGCAAAACCTTACAAAGCTGTTTCTCTCTGATCCCAGCGCTTCCATCAGGTCCTTGTGCAAAACATTTAAAACAGGAGAAAGTGCTGAGCTGTTACACTGCTCACCTCCTCCTCATTTCCCATCTCCATGCCCCAAAACAACAGCAAAAGTCTAGCTGTATGGGCATTATACAACCCACTCAGCCAGTGGGCAGGGGGACATCACAGCCTCATGCTCAGCCAAGCCATAAATCCCCAAGGCCACCTCTGTGCTACTCAGATGCAGCCAGGAGCATTGCTTTGTGACTGTGGCAGAGCACCAGATGCTTTACAAGGAAGCACAGAAAACCCAAGCAAGCAGTTAATCAACACCAACAAGTTTTTTCCTCAAATCCTCCAGATCTGGGGCTGCATCCCTTGTGAGTAACACCAGCCTCAGTGTACCAAGGTCTTCTTCGGGTTTTGGTTTTTTTTGTTGGTTTGCTTTTTGTTTGGTTGTTCTTTTAAGCAAACTTTAAGTATTTCAGTCCATTTTATAACAGAACTGCAAACCCAACATGCTGCCAAGGGCCCACACCGATCCTTTGTGCTCCCGTTGTTCAGACACACAACCCAGCAACTTATGAACCTCCCGTGGTCAAATTATCTCAGTCATCCCCGCTCTCTCGCCCATAGTACTTGAAACCACTGCCACGCAAGACTGCTTCCCAACAGAAAGTATTGAAAAACATTGAAAAGAGTTTTAGCTTAAAAAAAAAGTTGTATCAGCAATAGAGCTGGCCCCAGTGCAGTACTGCCACCTCTGAGCTGGTGGTGGCTGCCCTGCTATGGTGAGCATCCTACAGCCACGGGAAGGTTGGATGTGCCACGGTGACAGCGACCATCCAAGTGGCCTCGGGTACCACAGCTGAAGTTGCTGGAGACGGGAGCTCCAGCTAACACTCTGCCACAGAAAGCGGCAGAAACGGGGCCGTGTGGGTTCAGCGTCAGGGCAGTGATAAATTATAAAATCCATGAGTGCGAATGCCTGTGTGGCACATCAGACAAAGGACAGCAGAGTCTCACTGGGGGGAGCGGGCCGTTACTGTGTGATGAGAACATAAAAGCTAGGAAAGAGTCACGATATTTAAAAACACTAAGGAAGGGGGAGGGGTTTTCCCCCTCTTTTGTTTTTTCCATAGACTTCAGAGACTGGGAAAAGCTCAGTGCTTACTTTAAAGTGATTGTGCCTGGCAGAATAACAGCAAGATTATTCAGTGTTTTGGCAGCCAAGTCACTGCTTTTTGAAAATGCTGTTGAAAGACCCCCCATGAGTGGCTACAATCCTGATCCAGCCCCACTGAATCAGAAAACAAAAGGAAACTAGCTGTATGCTTCGGGTCTGGTTTCAGAAAGCACCTGAACACACCTTCAGCTTGTGTTTAAGTCCCATTAAAATCTCCAGGACTTAAGCCTGCCTTTAAGCATTGCCTTCAGATGAGACGGACTGGACCCTGTAAGAATTTGCCCCAACTCACACCACTAGCGGGAGCGACAGAAACAAACACACCCTGGAAAAACCACGGACTTGGTTTGCCACTGGAAGGACCTCTACAATCCCGTTTAAGAAATTACCTGGGAAGTGCTGGGTCACTCCTTGCATACCTGCAGAAACAAGCAATGCACATGCACGTGCTGGATTTGAGCACAAAAAGACAGGATTTGCCTCCTGGGGATCCAGGCAATGCTGCATCTGGCATCGCAAAGGTGCTGGTTAAGAGGAAGAGCCACAGACAGGAGACGACCAGCGCTGATCCCACATGCAGAGAAGGGAGGGAAGCTGCTCTTTTCAAGCACGGCCCCGGCTGTAGCAATGCTCATTATTTAACAGCTGCAACTGTTAATCCCAGCTTTGCACCCCAGGCCCTGTTAGAAAATCACCACCTCAAAAGATACCACCTTGCTCACTAACAAAGCGTAAAAGACTCTGTTTCTCCTTCCCAGTATGAGGAGGGAAGAACAAACAGGTTCCTCTGAAGAAAGTTTCAAGCAGAGCAAGACTGCAGGAGAACCAGTGTGCACAGGTGGTTTGTGTTCCCCATTCCATGAAAAGCTAAATCCTCACGTTTATTCTCCGAGTACATGCCATGCAACGCAAAGAAGCTAATGTTTTTCTATGCATGCGGAGCCAAAGCCTCTGGTAAAACCTCCTTTTGAAATCACCCAGCAACTTGAGATACCATTTGAAAATTAAGAGATTGCCATATCATTGCAGCCAGTGCAAATCCAAGCAACCTCTTCATCCAAAGAACGTGGGAAATCGGGCTTTTATGCCAGAAGTATGGGCAACTATTTGCATCAATGCTTAGTTTCAAATTTTCCCCTGACTTGGGAAATCATAATTTAATCGGTTTTAAGCTAACATTTACCTGCAAATGAATCTCTGTAATTAAAAAGCTCGTTCTGTTGCAAAAGTCCTTTCACGTTGCAGGATTTTATTTTTGTCAATACATCCTGCCATGCTGACCAGCTTATGGGGCCGGCGTCGTAGGGCCGGAAGGATCTTGTAAGCTGCTGCAGAGAAGGGGAACAGCAGAAGATGACATGACATTGAAACTTCTCTGGCCTCTTTCACGGCAAGACCCAGAATGAAACCCCAAACCTATTTTTGTGTTGGCTAGCAAGGGTACCAAAAGTCTTTTATACCTCAGCTGCAAGGCTACCCTGTCCTCCAGCCTCTGCAGGCAGGTTTTTAAAGCAGCAGTTAATGGGTTAGGAGAGAAGGAAAGCTGGGGAGGAGGAGGAGGAAGCAGCAGCCTTCCCCACCAGCTGTGCCAGATGTGGCATAAGTCTCTCCTATGTCCTTCTCCGCATCCCAGGTCCCAGCTGCATTGGGCTGTGCTGGGAACGACTAAAAGACCTCACCTAAACAGGTAGGGGTTTGTGGTAAAGGAGTTGCCATAAAAATAACTTTGGAAAACAAGACTCAGCTTTTTGGCTTCAGGAATCAGGACTTCCTAATGTGGCTGAAAACCAGCCAAAACCCTCATCATTTCCGTGGTTACCACAGCTGTTGCATCAAAGGTGCTCGTGTAGAGGTCATCCTCCCTGCCCTCTCTTGTACGTCGTTCTCTCATTCGCTTTGATTGCACCACCGGTGTTGATCCTCAGACAGGTTTGTGACACTTTCCTACCAAGATGACATTTCCCACCAAGACCACATTTTGGCCAGATGGCCATAGGGAGGGCAACCAAGCATGCTCATCACCCTTGTGGAGACCCTTGTCTGCGCTAGGTTGGACATGGAAAAAGATCAACTCTCTCAAGTGATTCGGGCCAGGCAGAAAAGCACACTTGAGTTTCACAGGGGCTTGGAGGGTGGGCTGGGATGTTTCTGGAGCTGTGGGCTTGAGAGCGTGATGGGACAGAGGTGAAGGAGGAATGTTGGGCCCAGCAGGTGAGGATGGGGCTCAGGAACAAGCCGAGCTAGAAAATACTGAAACATGAATGGCTCAGCACTACAGCTAGCAGGAGAAAAGGTCCTTCAACAACCTCCAGATTACAAATATTTTCATTTCAGATTTTCCTCCGAGCAGCTGACCTGCCTAGAGAACTTTTCAGACCTCTGCAAGTGACAGCAGCACCTTTTCTGTTGGTGCCGTTGGCTAAGAGGCAAAGTGTTTCTTTGTAAACTGCGGGTAGACGCTAACAGAAAGGCTGCGTTATACATGCTGGCAAGACAGGGAGAGGATCTGGGAAGTTACTCTGACTTATTTGTTCTTCCTCATTTTGTTCACCATTTCCTTTGCAGACCCTACCAAGCAAACATACTTTGAGAATGAGTAGTTTATTAGTTCCTCATTAAAAGTACTTTAACGCAGACAGATGGTAGCAAAGCAGCCTGAGATGACAGTACGGTGGAGGCCTGAACCTCACAAAACCCATTCATTGGTCACATGGATGGGTCAATAGAGCAGGAATAATTGCGATGCTGAACAGAAGGATCAACCTTTTAGGGTAAAGCACGATAAACCTCAGATTCATGATTTTTGCATTTCCGGTATATGTTATTTCAAGAATAAAGACAGGTGACTCTGAGCCTATCTGGGATGCAGGTAACTTGAAATTAAAACACATGGCATCTATCTGAAAGAATTCGTTCAGGAGCTACAGAAGGTCACAAAAGCAGAAAGGAATGGGAAATGAGAAGTTTCACATTTTGTTTACAGTGCCCATGTCTGAGAATATTGAATATTTACAAATAACTCTTCTTTTTCTCCTGTTCTGCATAGCTTCTCTGTAAGAAGTACTGTAAACAGGTCTCTAAAGGAGTCACAAAGGCAAAAAGGGCATCTTGCTTTCATCATGTTCAAACAATACTTCTATCTACTGCCTCTTGAAAATAACCATCAAAACAATTTTTCAACTGAAAATTGGGCTTTTCCATTTTAGATGATTTTCTGTAAGAAGGGTCTGCTTTATGAAGGAAATTTAGATTTTTTTTTTTTTTTTGATCAAGAGGAGTAAACCACTGAGAGCATCTGCCATGGTTTGGTGCAGGAGGGACCTCCCATCTCCTGGCTTGCAGAGGGAGGGAAGAGCTCCGCTTTCAGCGCTGCCTGTGTTCGGCACCTCACCCGTGGGGAGAGTGAGGACAGGATCTACTGACGCCAGCTCCCAGCTGGCATTTCCAAATGGAACAGGCTGATTTTCTGTCTGGATTTCCACTGGAAAGTCAACCTATTTTGCATGGGAAAAATGCAGATTTTTGTTTTAGCCATGAACATGGGGGCAGTAGCCCCTCGGTGCTCTCAGAGGCACTGATTCAGGCACGTGTGATGGGCATATGCATCCATATTCAGTTTTACATCCCCAAATTCTCTTCCTTTCTTGGTAGCTGTGTACATCCCATCAGGCTTACAAGACACCCGTCAATTTGGCTGAATTTGATTTCCCCTCCCATATTACCACAGTTAACTATTTCTGACAGTACCGATGCAGTCGGCTGGGGGAGGACACCTGCTTTAATTTTGCTCTTTACTTTGAGAAAGTCAGACAAACAAATGGCTCTATAATGAGACTTCACGAGTCTTCCCCCTGCTCCATTTGGCTTTCTGTGCCACTGCACTACCTGTCTTTCTGTCCTGGAGGGGCAGACACATCTGCATTTCTCTCTCATCTGCATTTCTCTCTCACATCTGCATTTTTCTCACTGGTGAGACAGGTTATCTTTCAAGTGAAACCGAATTTCCATATGTTTTGTAAGTGACACTCCTAATTAAATCTTTCCTCATTTATATTCCCTGTTTCTCTTTGCATTTTAGAAAGCAGAGAAACCCAAGATGATCTCTAAGGGTATTTTAATTTTTTTGTTGCCAGAAACACTGCTGGTTTTCTTTACCCAGAAAGTAAACATTTTACAAAAACCCCTCATTTTGCCTAGTGGAAACTGTTTTGCTTAAAGAAACCCAACCAACTACTAAAGCTAATCATAACACATGGATGCATTTATGGGCAGGGCACTCAAAGCAAAAAAGCGGAACAATAATTTGAAGTAAAAACGATGTAGTAATTAAATATTTTCAGCAAAATATTTTTCTGAATGGCACATCCCTGTGTTAATCCAATACACAACTTTTTCTTGCGGCATTTTTACACCCTGCTCAATGTTTGTGGATTTAAAAGTATAACTAAATCATCTATTTGGATAACGCAATTTCACAAGACCAACCAGACACACTTTCTGGTGCCATTTCTCCTTTACTAACACAGCTTTTGTTTCAATCCCTCATTACAAGCTTCTGCAGAAGAAGGAGGAAACTTTGCTCAAGGCCTCCCTTCTATGTTGATCATGAAAACAAAATTATTTCCATATTAAATTGTTAGTGTGAAAATAAGAAATTTTGATAATTTCGCCTGAAACAAGGGAAAATATTTGCAGAGGCTGTGGAAAGACACTTTTTCATAGATGTCTCAATCAATGTCATTGATTGAATCTGCTTCAGCCAGGTAAGTGTAGAGATAAAAGATGCTGCTGTGCCGTCAGCACTCACCCTAATGTTTCCAAAGCAGCTGGACAAATTCATGGAGGAAAAATCCACTGAGAGCACTAAAGTGGACCAGCAGGTGCCACCAGCAGGCACCTGAGCCACAAGCTGTTGGCATCTGAAAAAGCACTGCTTTGAGCTCACTGGGGTTTTATGCTCCTACCTTGGCCAACAATGGGTGTGCCTGTCTGAGAGTGGGTACCTTTGATCTGATCCAGCATAGCCATCTGCATATTTCAAAGAATTTTCAACTACTGTGGTGACGGGTTAGCTCTGGACAAACTTTCTAGAGAAGCAGGACCTTACCCCTCACCTTAACCTTGACTTTGCCCTTTAAACTTCTGCTCCCAAAAGGACTGGATTTTAGTTTTTGCATAGGACACCAAACTGTTATGGGCCAGGGCTTCTTGTCCCCAAGAAGTGCAATTGCCGCAGTCCTAGCATGGATCGAGTCTCTGGGGTTTTGATGGAGTGCTCCTCCAGCACAGAACGAAATCCCTTCTGATGCTCTTTTCCTGACACACTAGTCCTCAATCCCCCACAATGTCTGTAACCCGAAAGAGATGAGCTGGCAGCATCAACGTGACCCTAATCCATCGGGATGATGTTTCACGTTAGCCATATCCTCATCACTGGCCAGAGCATTCCAAGTTGTGGCACATGCCTGGGGCTGGGGGAGGAGCAAAATGGAGACGAGGACTGACCCACTGCATGAAACATCTAGCAAAGTCCCAAACGCTTATCTGAATTACTGTTAGATAGTTCGGATACTTGCCTAAAATATCTGTGTTCTGCTTTCAAAAAAAAGAAGTCATGATTTTTTTGCATGCCTAAGTCTCTTAAAATGTTTTTTATTTTCAGTGCGGGGATGCAGGAAGGGGAATTAAGACCAAACAACAACAAATTCCTCTGAATGAGAATAGGAATAAATATACAAAAAGCAAATTAGGAAAGGGTTAAAAAAAATTCTTTAGGCTGCTAAATACTAAGTTCAATTTCTGCTTTCCCCAGCAGTCTGCTGCCCCGGGGTAAGGGTACCCACTGCCATGCGTGGGGCTGTCCCCTGGCAACTCTGCATGCCTCGACTCGATTTCCCCAGCACTTTGTATCTCCAACACCATCTACCACACCACCAGCAAGCTCTGGGTTAACAATTCAAACCCCAACTTTCTGGCAAATTCAACCTCATACAATCTTCTCTTTCTGGTCCAGCGTGACAGCGAACCAAACCACCATTTTTCACACCAGTGTTTTTGCTGTACCACTGCTGCCGGTTAATAAACACACCTCCTGGGTGTTTTTCCTGGCCATTGCCAGAGACAACCTGAGCAGTCACAACCTGCCACCACCTTTGAATAGAGGGTCCCAACCGACGTTAGCAGGAATTAGACCTGGCTGGAAATGACTTTTCAAAAGTCAAGCATCTCAATTAAAACAAAACAAAACAAAACAAAACAAAACAAAACAAAACAAAACAAAACAAAACAAACAAAACATCCCCTGCAAAAAAATCCCAAAGCGATTTAAAACGAGACTTGCATTTTGTGTTGCCTTCAGGACAAAGCATTTGCCCTGCATGAGTGTTTCCGTGGCTTCTCCCTTCAGACGATCCCATCAGAGAGGCAGCTGATGAAGGTGGCCCTGTTCTTGCAAAGGACGAATGCGACAGAGATAGACCTCGGCATGGACAGCTTAATTACCACCAGATGTCCCTTTTATGGGAGAAATCATTGCTACAAAAAAATCTCCATCTGACAAGATGCTGGTGGTATTTCCTTGCAGCCAACGCTTACCTCCGTGCTGTGCGTGTATCTCCAGCAGGCAGCTGGGATTAATCCGCAGAAGGCCAGAGCAAAACAGAAAAATCCCTGAGGATAAAGAGGAAAAATACCATCAGTTACAGTATGGGGAGTAAAACAGCCATGTGAAAACACCGTTGGGACACATTTAATATGCTCCTTTGAGTAAGTTTAGTTAAAGTTAGAGCTAAACATCCCCTTCTTTTAATATCTCTCATAATGCTGGTTATTTAAAAGAAATTAGATGGATAATAATGTGATTCTCTGTCAGGAGCCCTCTAATTACACTGTGGCCATTTGAAGGCGTTGACCAAAAAAGCATCTGGCTTCCTGCGGAGCGGTTAACCTATTCTGCAAATTCTCTTTGGGGGGAAAAAAAAAAAGGAGAGAAAAACACTATATTTATAGTATGCTCCTCCTCTGCAGCAGGACCATGCCCTGCACTAGCACCTCCTCACTCATGGGATTCAATCCCCCGCGTTTAAAACTCAGCTATCAGTTTCAAAGAGGGGAAAACTCACACGAATAGTCCATAAAGAAGCGAGTAACCGGGATGGAGAGCAAGCTGCTCTGGAAAAGGAGTTGAACTTTACCCTGTTAGCAAGGCAGCAGCTGCACGGCCAAGCCCCCTTCTTTAAATCAGCACCATCCTAGTTAGATAAAAGGATGACAGAAATATAATCAAGGCCAGCAACTGACTCTGAAGTGTCTAAACAATAATGGCAACGATGCAGGAGGCGGCTTGACTTTTGTCTTCTTCCCTAGGCTTGCAGAGCTGGAAGTTAGATGCGTTGTCTCTTTATTTGAACAAATGTGATCAAAAAAAACCCCCGATGTAAACAGTGCTTGCCTGTTGTGACAGCTGGACCAAAGGATCTTGTTCACATTAAAAAAAATAATTAAAAAAAGGAAGAATAAAAGTGCCTGTAAAGCGTTTGAAGGCCAAATGGGCTCATCAAATATGAATCCACAGCTTGGTCTTGGAATGGCAAAAGATGATGAATAAGAACCAGTAGGAAATTATTGCCCTTACAGGTTCTTCTGTGAAACTGTCCCTCTTCCAACAGAAAGTCATGTAGCAGGGGAAACTGACTGCAGCTTATTTTGGTTTCTAATTTTTTTCTATGAATCTTGTAATAGTATGATATAGCTGAAATCACTTAAAAAAGATTAAATCTTTCATGAAAGCTTACCAAATTCAAGCTTAAGGAGAGGAAGAAGAGCATTGCTGTTACCAGTTCTGCTTCACCAAAAAATCTTTGCTTAAAAAGTATGGCTTAAAAAAAAAAAGAAGCCCCAAACTCCTCCATATGCAGCAAGAAAGGAAAATGTGTTACTTTAAATCCTGGAAATGAATGTGAACATGCCAATAAACTGCCTTTTGCTGATTCTTGTCCGTCTATTGCCTGCTGTGTTTCTCTGCTCGTGGCAGGATGATGCCCTGCCCGGGGGCTTTGCTGCAGGAACAAGACTGCTGTTGGCATTTCCCCACTCTTCCGGGGCTGCCTTGTTTCAGGCTCTGCATCAGACGCTGGGGAGAACCCTGATATGGCTTTTACGAAAACCCTTAAATTATGTATGTCTGATCTCTCCTTTTACTTTTGTAGCAGCTGCCTGGCCATATAGGTGGTGAGATCACTTGCTGCCTTGCCAGGAGCTGAAATGGAATAACGGGAGAAACGGGACCCTAAAGGAGAGGAAAGTCTGATCAAATGCTGATGTGACAAGGGGGATACAAGTAGCGAAGATGGGGAAGAGCACTCAAGGCAAGATGTCATGGACCAAAGCATGGCAGGACCAAGCCCAAACCCAGCTGGGGTGGGCGGTTCAACCCTTCCAGGTACAGCACAAATTGGAGGGGGGAGGAGGTGAAGTTACGCAGGCATTTCAGGTTGCTCCTCACTCGGACCAGACCCTGCATTTTGCACCTCCTCCAACAACTTCTTCCCCAAACAAACAGCATAAAAAAGTCAATGTTTTCACCAAAATCAAGCTCAAAGACAAGAAAAAAAGAGAAAATTATGGCAGATGAAAAAACTAGCACTGATAGCAATGTGAAAGCTCTTCCGCACATGGTTCCAGTAAGGGTTTAATCGAGAGGACCCACCATGAACCTGGAGAGTGAGAACAACTCCAGGTTGTTCCCACTCGTTTCCCCCCGTGCTCTTCTTTCCTTCCTCCACCAGCTCCAGCACTTATGACATCTCTCTGGGGCCAGAAACCTCAGCAGATTAAAATCCTCTTTCTTATCTTACCTTCCTCAGCTCCACCCCACATCTCAGTTCTTCACCTCCAGCATTGGCTCTCCCTCTATTTCTGTCTAGCTTCTCTGGGAATACCGAGACGCAGCCCCTTGGGAAGCTCCCCCTCCATCCAGCCGGTGTGGAGCAATTACATGGCTCCTAGACCATCTTATAAATGAATTATAGACTGCTTTTTCCCTTCCCAGCCAAAAGGCTTTTGGAAGAGCAACTTTCTAATTACATTAGAAGACATTTGGAGGAAAAAAGAAAAAGGCAATGCGTAGTTTGCATACAAAATGTGGAAGGGTTGAGGCTGGTTCACCATCTCCCAGACCCTTGGAGCTCCTCGGAGCCAGCCACAGGCTGCTGCCTGCTCCCTTTGCAGGAGGCAGCCACATAAGCCCCGCGGAGGGCTGTCACCGGCCAGACATCAATTACTCTTTTATGAATGACCTTGTTTCCATCCTTGCTGCAAGGAACAATTTGTCTTCAAGAGACTTGGCAGAATCCGCAGAAACAGCATCTTGTCTGTTGGCTAGTGTATCTTTTAATTCACCTTTCTGATGCTTCCCCTTCAGTTAAGGGGGTCCGCTTCGGACGAGGGAGGGATCCTTTATCTCAGACTGTGTTTGGTAGCTCTGCCAAACCCCTGCACTCCCAGGGAAGGAGCAGACCTGTGCCCTGCTCAGCTCCAGCTGTTTTTTGGTGCTGCTGTGGCCATTGCAAAGGGCCAGCTCCCTCCCAGACTTCACAGCCTAGGGGCAGGGGAAGGGGGGAGCTAATTTCAGATTGCACCCATCAGGTTGCATCCCTTCCTCCCTGACCCAGTTCATCAAAAAGCACATGATGTTTTTGCCTTTCCACGTAGCAAACACAAGCCAGTGATCTCAGTCCGAAGGAGGAATCCATCCTCGACTCCAATTGAGCACATCAGCTCTGCCCGCACCTGCTCCCCGGGGCCCAGCGGCACACGGATGCCTCGCTCAGGAGTGCTGCACCACGAGGGAGAACACAGGAGACAGATTCATTGCGAAAGCAAGATGCTGAAGTGTGCTGCAGTGTTATTAAGGACCCTCTACACACTTGCCTACAATGATACACCTGGGAACAGTAAAGCAAACAGCCTGTGCTGTGTGCTGGCCCTACTGGCACATCACTCTTGGTGAAAAACTGGGTTATATTGGGCATTCACTAAGGCTTTTTACCACAGAAATTGTTTGGAACTGGTGCTTGGAACAGCTGCTGCATCCTGAACACAAATTTTGCTATACACAAGTGTTTTTTAGGCTGGAAAGTTCAGGTGTAAGAATTTCAGCCAGGATATTCTGGTTGGCATGTTGCTCCCTGCTTTTTTTTCCTCTCCTCTCTCCATCTGACCAGATAACAGCACACGGTGCCTTAAACCCCACCGGAGCCAGTCTTTCCTTTGTACAAGCAGTACTAGCAAAACTGCATTTTTCCTTCCTTCTCCTCCCCTTCAATAGCGACATGGCCTTCAGGGGCCGTGAGAGCTGCAGGATGTTTACGTTCAGGACTGACTGCATGAGGGACCACGGATCACCAAAAAGCAGGGTTTGCCAGAACTATGGCTGGAGGACAGTCAATAAACCTGTCACTACTCTCCCTGTTTAAGAGGAGCTTTAGGGATAATAGTTCAGGATTTTAGAACTTTTTTTTTTATCCTTAGGTTCTCAGTTACTCTCTAGAAACCAGCTTCCTCACAAGCGTCAGTGGATGCACAGTGGCATCTGTCAGGTCTGGTGATGCTGTTAATGCAGCTAATCTCAGGACGAGCTCCTGAGATATGTGTGCTTTAACCAATTTGACCTGTTCTCATTTCTAACCACTGTACACCCATTATCATTATTAGGACAGCACCAGTAAAGCCTGCAAAGACCGAGGCCCCTCCTCTGTATATACACAAACCTCCAGATAGCCAGGCAGGGTGAGCACTTATAATTTAAATAGACCAAAAAAAAAAAAAAAAAGTCAGTAGGGAAACCGAGGCACGAGAAGGAGATGGGATCCACCCAACGGGTCAATGACCAGGGTAATGCTCCTCCAAGCCCATCTGCATCCTGGCTAGCATTTCCCCCGGGTAGCTGGTTTACCAAGTGGCATTGTGGTGATTAGCCGCATCGATGCAGACATCCCCCAAGCGTGTCTCGGTTTCCTATACAGCCATAGATGTCAGGCACCAATACTCTGGTGTCTTCCCTCTTTGATTAAAGAGTGAATTAAATGGTCTTCTAAACAAGACACATGCTTTGCAGGGAGGAAAAGTCCTTTAAAATCAATAGTGGAGGAAGGTGAAAAATCCTCTTTACTAACAAGCAGAAAAAAAGCTACAAGCGGGGGGCTGATCATTCCTGCGAGCTGCAGCCCATCGGGCATCAGCAGGGCAGGACGTGACACCCACAACAAGTTTCAGAGCCCCACAGGGCTGAACTCCCCTCCTGCCAGTGATTACACCTCACCGCAACCATCAGGGGCTGGCTCTCCCTGCCTGCATTTCTCGCTTGCAGATCAGACATTAAATATGAGCCTTGGGAGGGGCTAGGAACTGGTGGGAAAACAAGCAGCGGGCTGGCCCTTGCTGTAAGATACCGACAGTTAGAACAGGGGCGGAAATTTATAGGAATAAGCAAGGCTCCCCTGTGCGATTTGAGATGCTGACGAGCTGCTTGAACAAGGAGCAGAGAATAAGGTTGCTGGTGACCAGCTCTTGGGTATTTCCCAGGGCCCCTCGTTAATTTCCGCAGGGCTGGGGACATGCCACCCCCCAGCAGTGGTGACGGTGGCTGGTCCCTTAGCCAGTGCATTTCCCCTGCAACTCCCGGCGCCGAGTGCCGCGGCGCGGCG
>NW_008825156.1:1632353-1635780 GCF_000699105.1 Pygoscelis adeliae | reverse complement strand
GCGGTGGAGCGGCCCCTCGCTCGGGTGCGAGCTGCCCCCTCTCCCCTTGCACCCTGCCCTGCACCTTCACGCGCACTGCGGGCCCCTCACGCTGCCAGAGACGGTGGAGACGGAGCTTTAAAGGCAACCAAGGGGCATCCCGTTATCCCCTGCTGAGAGCAGAGAGGAATGGATGCCTCACCACCACAGCCGCGGGGAAAGCACCTCGCACCCTTCCTCCTCTTCCTACAGGAAATGATATCGTGTCTTCACTGCAGTGGTATCATCAGAGATCCAAAATGTCCTCCCCCAGAGGACCCAAACTGTGAATGCTAAAGCAAAGTGAACAGGATGCCCTAGGAACGACAGAGAAAAGTAAACAGCTGCTTTGGGGTTTGTGCCAGCCAGGGGTTTCTTTGGTGGCCAGAGCTTGGCTGTGTTACACCAAATGGGCTGGGCTGGGGGCGTCCACGAGGGACTGGAGGAAGGGACCTGCTCATCCTCACCCCCATGGCAAGGGAAAAGGAGAGCAGCATCAGGTGGCCCTCGGAGGAGGACAGCAAAGCTGGAGTTCGTTGGATATGGTTTTCTTCAACTATCCCTTCAGGAAACAGCTGTGATTTTAACAACCTCTTTTACCTAGTGGCATGTCCCAAACCATACTGCACACGGAGTAAGGCAACCAAATAAACATTACAGAGAAGTTCAACTGTATTTTCAGGCAGCCCTGACAATCTCCCCTAGCCTGTACATAACCATCTGTTGTTTTAGATGTGGTAATTGCAGGCACACACTAAAGTATACTTCAGCAAAAGAAAAGGGAATTATATGTACTCTGCTAGCAGTATTCATGGGAACTGTGTCACTCAGGCCCCTTTGAGCATCTCAGACAGAGAGGAAGACTGCATACTGAGAAGGTGAAAACATTAACTTCAGTAGCTGCTTTGCACTAAGTTTTAAAGGTGTCCGCTTAGAATCATAGAATCATAGAATCATTAAGGTTGGAAGAGACCTCCAAGATCATCGAGTCCAACCGTCAACCCAACACCACCATGCCCACTAAACCATGTCCCTAAGCGCCTCATCTACACGTCTTTTAAATACTTCCAGGGATGGTGACTCAACCACTTCCCTGGGCAGCCTGTTCCAATGTTTAACCACTCTTTCAGTAAAGAAATTTTTCCTCACATCCAATCTAAACCTCCCCTGGTGCAACTTGAGGCCATTTCCTCTCGTCCTTTCGCCAGTTACTTGGGAGAAGAGACCGACACCCACCTCGCTACAACCTCCTTTCAGGTAGTTGTAGAGAGCAATGAGGTCTCCCCTCAGCCCCCTTTTCTCCAGGCTAAACAACCCCAGTTCCGTCAGCCGCTCCTCATAAGACTTGTTCTCCAGACCCCTCACCAGCCTCGTTGCCCTTCTCTGGACACGCTCCAACATCTCAACGTCCTTCTTGCAGTGAGGGGCCCAAAACTGAACACAGTATTCGAGGTGCGGCCTCACCAGTGCCGAGTACAGGGGCACGATCACTTCCCTGCTCCTGCTGGCCACACTATTTCTGATACAGGCCAGGATGCCATTGGCCTTCTTGGCCGCCTGGGCACACTGCCGGCTCATGTTCAGCCGGCTGTCGACCAGCACCCCCAGGTCTTTTTCCGCCAGGCAGCTTTCCAGCTACTCTTCCCCAAGCCTGTAGCGCTGCATGGGGTTGTTGTGGCTGGAGTGCAGGACCCGGCACTTGGCCTTGTTGAATCTCAAGGCTTCTCATTTCCACCAGCAGTACTGTTTTCCTCAATTACATATATTAGATAAAACTCTTGAAAGCTAGTTTATGTATGACAGCAATGCAATTATTTTATATTAAGCACAGTTTCTTGCACAGCAACCTACCTGTTAACTCCTGCCCTTCACACAACACGGGCAAACTTGCAGGGAGCGGTGCTTTTCCACTCATCCCTCCAGCCCCGAGGCTGGAAGCTGCTCCATTCAGACTAAGCCCTGTGTGCAGGCTATGCTTTTAAATGGAGCTGAGCTCACCGTCAAGTTTACTAATACTGGCATGGTCTGGGCCCAAACAGGCACTTTGCTGTAGATGATGGAAAGGAGAAGGGTGGCATTTCAGCTTTTGTGGTACACCTCCACCTTCTCCTTGGAGGCTGAAACTGAGGGTCCAGCCCAAAGCCCCTGTGCCTGCTGCCATGCTTTGTACACCCCGCACCACCACTGTGGTGGATGTTTGCAGCGAGGGAGGGAAGGAGGGGGGCTAACTTCATTGTCACAAGTCAGAGGAACAACGCGGGACTCAAAAGCGCACTGCTAAGGTTTCCCCACACAAACCATGTGTTGACTTGCTGAGAAAAAAAAAATACGCTGGGAATCGTCATCACTGCAATTGCTTTGGCAGATAAGCACCTCCCTTTGACCCCGCTCTGAAAGCTGCATACACAGCACCTTGGCAAAAGAAACAAGGTGCAGAAGGATGCAGTCCTCAGCTGGAACAGCTCTGCAAGGTCATGCCTTTTACAAAAATGTCCCCTTGCAGCACAGGGTGGAACAACAGGACGTCCTTCCCCAGGCATGCATACTCCTGGGCACAAGGCAAAACAGCCCCCAGCACCACATTTTAAGGTTATCAGCCCAAGGTTACAAAGAGCCCCTCCCAGGCAGTCCCTCCCAATACGCACCATGGCGGTGAGGCACTGCGATTCCTGCACCGTGGCGGCAGAGCTCAGCAGGGCTGCGAGGATCAGGGTCATGCTGAGGCAGATCCCAAAGTAGAAAGCTGGAAGGAAGTCGGACATGGGAGCTGCGGTCAGACACCAAGACTTAGGGCTAATGGAGGCCTGGTCTGATGCTTTTGCCCAGAGAGGGGCCAAAAAGTGCATTTTGGGGAACTGGTCCAAGAGGACCAGGTTGCAGAATAGAAATTGTTTTATAATTTATTAGTACCCCCCATCTGCATATGCTTTGCTTGTCTGGCAGGGCTGTAAACCTCTGAGCGGTTCCCACAGCTCCAGCAGAGCAAAGCACCCTAAAAGGGTGTTGGTCCACCCGACAGACCACAAGCTGTCAATTATTCAGCACTCCGATAAGGATCCCCCCAAACGGGGGGGTGCTGATGTGCAGCAGCTGTCCCATGGCCCTTATCAGGACTTCATGCGCTGCTAATCTGGTGCAACACTTGCCCTCCAGTTTCCTCCTGGCTAAGGCAGGGTCACAGCCGGTACCCCAAGGCAGGGCTCAAGGACCACAGCACTGCGAAGGGCTTTGCAACCCTCATTCAGGGCTAACCGTGCAAAGAGTTAACACTTGCAAGCAAAGCAAGCGGAAACAAGAGGGGTGGCTGGGAAGGGAGAGCCTGCAAGGCTGCATTAAGTGCCAATCTATATAGCCCCTGGTGTGTGTAGGAAAGGGGGGGGGGGGGGGGAGTGGTCCTTTCGTGTGTGTA
>NW_008825156.1:1630246-1632149 GCF_000699105.1 Pygoscelis adeliae | reverse complement strand
GAAAACCCCCCACATTTCCTCCAAAACCACTTCTTTCCATGCATTTCTCCTCCCTTCTTCTATGCTCTGCTTGAACTCCTGTAACAGTCCCTCTTCCCACGTCCCCAGGGCCCTTCCAGCCCCACTGCACCTTTAGGTCCGTCTTTGGCTAAGCCTCCCCTATGCTTTCATTGCAGCACAGGGGAAGGATGGAGAGACAGAGCACAAGAGCTAATGCAGCAGCACCTGAGCACCCTGTGCTCCCACAACACCCTTCAGCACCAGGCATGCGGGTCTGATACAGAAAAAAGTGTCTGTGGGACTGCGTTAGCCCTAGTGCATCCTCCAAACGCCAGCCCCTGCCTCTTTCTGTGATGCCTCTGCATTTCCTTTGACTGCTCTGGAAGATTTTGCAGCTCCTGGGTTCACCAAAGGTCTTACTGAGATGTGACCGTGACGTACCTGCGTGGTGGATGACCCTGTAGGAGTTGCTTTCCAGGGAGATGTTGCTGATGAGGGTGAAATGGAGCCCGTAGTGGGTGACTGTGCTCAGTGTGGCAATGGACAACCCCAGCAACTGGAAAAGAAGGTTTTTAGGAAGGGATTGACAAAGCAGCAGCTCTTGCTGAGTGCACACAAAGCTTTGAGGTGTATCTGGATACTCCTGAGCCCCACGCAGGTGCAGACAGCCTGATCATCCAAAGAACACTGCATGTACCCCAAAATGCACATAAAAGGACAAACCCCAGACACTTAAACATACTAAAGCTCTTTTTCTCTCTTGCATAACGAGCACACATGACACTGCACAGCCTGCAGTCTCTTGGCCGGTGTCTGTGGATGAAATTCCCACCACGTGAAGAAAGCCCAGAGGATCGATGCTCTTGCAGCACACCTGTGCAGTCCCACCCTGGTCTGCAAAGTACGCACGTGCAGTTATGAGGGCTGCCAGCTTCAAGAGTGGGTTTGGGCTGGGATGATGTTCTCTGCTTTACCCTTTGCAATGCTAGTCCCATTGCCTGCTGTTGGCTATATTTCCTATTGTAGAGTGCAAATAACTGAGTCTTGTACTACTTTAAGTAATCTGTGCTGGTTTCTGTCTCCACAACGTGCTGCTGGGCCGTCTGTGCTTCTGTCCCATCTCTGAGAGCACTTGTATGCCTAAGGCACGGGGTGACTACGAGCACGTTACCCTCCGTGTTGCCCAGAGCAAGTCCAGGCGATGGAGAGGGAACATTTCTGATGGCACCTGGCTCTAGGGTAGGGCTTCCTGTAGCACGACTGGTGGCAGAGCTGGGACGGAGGCACCAACAGCAGGACAGTTAAAAACCACTCCAACTCTAGTGTAATGAACATAGAAAATACAAGATGTGAAGCCACTCCTAGCTCCTAAGATAAGGTTTCATCATTTTGTGCCTTTACAATATGGAAACACAAGGCAGCTATCCCTGTGTCAAATGTGACATAATCCCCACTGTATGACATTTTCTAATAGCTTTTGCTGGAGACTTATAGTTTTGGAGACTAAATACATCCAAACCATAGCATTTTCTCCTTATAAATAACCTAATTTGTGGCACCTACTGATCCTTCATGCTGTTCATTACTGCATATCTCGACCCACGCCCAGCAAAATGCTAAGTGCAACACCGGTTAGCTCAGATTTCTGAGAAACACCAGTCTAAAATCCTCCCAACAGCAGTAACATGATTCTAGCCATCCATAGTGGCTGTGCCTTAACATCTCCTCTAAACATGTTTGGTACCAATCCTCCTTTGATTTCCTCCAGATGACATATTTTGTTATTTGGAAGAAACAACAACGTACAGCCACTACAGCCAACGGTCTTGAAATGTTGAAATTTGGGCAAACTATAAATTGCACGTGTGGCCCAAAATAAGGTATTACCTTTTAATTACACTCT
>NW_008825156.1:1622329-1630230 GCF_000699105.1 Pygoscelis adeliae | reverse complement strand
TTAAACTAAATACAGATTATTATTATTATTATTATTTTTTAAGCTTGCAAGTTTTGATGAAGTGAAAAGGCAACAAGCACATACAACTTGAAAACATCCAGCAGAAGAGTTCCCCAGTTTCCACCGTTTCCCATCGGCTCTAACAGCAGATGTCAAGAAGCTCCCCTTGAATTTGCTTCAAAAGCTGATAAAAAGGATCCCTAGAACTGCTTTCACTTTGCGGTGCTGATCCACAGGTCTCTCACATATACTTCTATCGAAGCCTTGCGGTTTCATATCCTCACTGATCCCACCTGCAGCCGACCACCCTCCCAGCAACAAGTGTGACTGCAGCAGGTCCATCCTCCCTCCTTTGCTCCAAGGAGACAGGAGCAAATATCTTTTTGCTGAAAGCCACCCATTCTGCCGGCAGCGACCTTTCCTTTCTCCTTCGAGGCAGCCGCTGGGTTGTGAAAGAGCTGCAGCGGTATGACAGCCCTGAGAAACCAGAAGTCTATCAGTGGAGGAGGGGCGATGCTGGCGGCCAGTGATAACCACCCAGGGTGCAACGATAACTCAGGCAGTTGGCTTTGCTTGCCCTCCACCCATGAAAAACAGAACGTGGGAAAACCTGACCCTCGCCAAGTGGGGATGGGAAAGGCAACGGTTCACTTCGATTCTGCAGAGATCCCCCCAAACCTGCCTGCTCACCATGACACAGAGGCTGGTCACCAGCAGCTGGCACTTGGTGGTCCTCATCCCGCATCTCAGTCCCATGGCTGCTTGTCCCCAGAGAGAGCTGGCAGTTGGTCCCTCCAGCTCTTGATAAAGCCTATGTTTCCACCAAAGGGAGGCATGGCCACAGCGGGGCCTCTTGGGAAGTGTAGTCCCCACCACGTGCCGATGCACCTCCTCCTGCCCTATTATTAAATCCTGTTTAGAGCAGCTGCCTTCTGCCTGGGCTTTCGGTGGGCTGCCATCAGCTCCAACACACAGCCAGCTGGGAAAGAAGGAAAGGCATACAGAAAAACAGCCTTTCATGGAGTTCGGAGCAAATCTCCTTAAAATTTTTTTTGAAACTGTTAAATCAAGAGTCAGTATCAAAATACTCTGTTTTTCGCTTTCACTGGGACGCAGTTTTGCTTAAGGAACATTGTCACTAACTATTTTTTTTTAAATCTGCATAAATAGTATCTTGGGAAAAAGTTTAGGAAAATGTTATTTAGAAAAAAATAACCTGTTGTTTAAAGAAGAATCAAAACCCCCAAATAGATCTGCATAAGAGTCTTTCCTTCCCCATTTAAAAAATGTCACATGGCAATAAACTTTGGCTGAGACTCTATTAAAACTTCTATTTGCAGACGAGGGAAAAAAATCCCTTTGGTAGTATTTTATTCAGGAAAATGGCTATATGTAAATATAACCCCCTGCTCAGGAGACCCTCACTGTCCATGGACATTTTGACTCTGTCCTTTCCCCTCTCCTAGCACTGAAGATCCCATGGACCCATGGCTACAGAAGACTCAGGTGATTTCTGGTCCTCAAAAGCAGCTGCCTGCTGGATGCATATTTCCCGAAAGTAAATCGCAAAGAAGCCTCAAGAACCATCTGGCCAAAGGGAGGCTGAATGACTGACTGCCTTAATCATCCTTGGTTTCAGAGCAAGACTGGTGGAAAAGAGGTGAAACAGAATAATGGAAAATAGTCACTCTCCCCCCAGATGGCAAAGAAAGGGGGGGGGAAGGTAAAACCATCCCACATCAGTAACTGTAGCTACAGGAAAATGACAAAGAAGGAGGAGGAGGGGAGTGAAAAAAGGAAGGAAGATGCATTTTGTAGAGCAAAGAGAAGCAAGAGAAAGTGAATTGCACAAAGCCATGTGCACAGAAAAAAGCATGTCATGATTTTGTGACTACATCACTAGCTTTCTTGGAAGCTTTCTTGCAAAACATCATCATTGCAACCTCCTGAGACACCAACGAGGGCTGCCACAGCTGTTTCTGAAAACAGGTGTCCCCCATGGCTCGTGGGTGCCTGCCCTGGTGGGGCTGCCTGTTGCCGAGCGGGAGACACTGGTGTACCCATGGGCACACAGAGACCTTCCTACTCCAGCCATCAGCTGGAAACCACCTGAGAAAGACCAACAGATAGACAGCAGGGAAGGAGAGCAGTGGGGAGAGGACTACAGAGAGAGGGCAACAGCCTGGGGGGGCAGCTGATGCCCAGCCACACATGTCTAGAAGCAAGAACCAGACACCACCTGCAGCAGCGCAGACCCCACCAGGGACAGGAGTACAGCTGCAAGGTGACCATGTCCACATGGTCCCCACCATGGGCCAGGTGGGGAAAGTGCCTTATAAAACACTGTGGTGGAGTTAGGACTGCACCTAAATGCAGAGCTGTTAGCACCCGTCATTTCTTCTGGTGCTACGGGACAGATGGTTGTGTTGTCACGTGCATTTTCAAGGGGAATGACCACCAAAGGGGCACAGATATAAAGGCAGCAGGGCTGGTCCACAGGTGGAGTTACAGGTTAAATCTGGAAGGGTTGCAGGAAGGTATGAAGCACAGCTCTGTGTGTAAAACCAGCTGAGAAGCCCAACCAAAAGCAATGGTGAGGTTAGAAGCAAGGGCGCAGCCGTGGTGCACACCGTGAGCACACCTGGAGCCTGTTTCACAGCAAGGGACATGAGAAAAACCATGCAGCCCATCTTCATTTTCCCCTAGACCCCAGTTTCCTTCCCAACTCTAAACGCATGCTACCGGAGACCTGTGCAAAGCCAGATCTCACACTAGAGGTCCCCACAGGCCAGCAGAAACCCTTCCCGAAGGCCTGCATGATTCAAGTGGGCTTTCTGAAGGGAATAGATGGGCAGTTCCCTTCCCAGTTCCCCAAAGGTTGTCTCTGTCCGTGCAGGAGCCTCGCACCTCACTGCAGGACCACCTGAGAGGTCACAAAATCATCATCTACACCCCTTGGAAGTGCTCCTAGTCTCTCTACAAAAGACGCTCTACCTCCTTTTGTCTCCAGCCATAAAAACAGGCAACTTCACTGCCTCACCAAGCTCTCAAAGCAGGTCTGTAACTTTAAACACCTGGGTTTAAACAGATGTTTCCTCTGGTTTGGTTGCGAATGCCTATTCCTGGGTAGTTTGCCCATGTCCTCTGATGATTCAGATGCTTCTCCCAACTCCAGCGCTCGGCGCTCTGCCTTCGTGCCTGCTCCCTCAATTACCTGCTGCATTTGGGGGTGGAGGCATTTTCTGCTGTTTCTCTTTCCTCCATCTTACACTTCATCCCATATAGGTATGGCTTGAAGGATTTCTCTCTGGGGCAGAACATATGTGAATTTCTAACATAAAAAAATAATAAAGAGCAAAAGAAGTTACTCCCTCCCCCAAAAGAAAGTCAATAGTAGGAGCATTAGTCGACCTGGGGCATTAAGAGGTTGGGCTCTGATTGAGGGAGGCACATTTGGCACATGCAAGGGCACTACCAAAGTGAGTGCAGAGGGAGCATGTGTGCTCATCTTAACTGTGGCCATCGAAAGGGGATCTTTACAACACTTAACTTTCTCCAGGATTAAATTTCCTCTGGGTGCCGTGTCATTGGCATACACCTGCCTTGGCAGCTCTCTGCCCAGGGAGCCCTGGCGAGAAGCAGGTTGTCCCCCCAGCCCCATCCCGGCGGGAAGAGAGGCAGGGCTGGAGGCATGCGGGGGAACTGACCCCACAGCTGGCAAGCGGGCTGGACAGCAGCGTGGCTTTTCCAGCAGGACTAGGCCTCCTGCCTGCCCTGCCGAGTTTTATCAGTTGGTCCTCTTTGTAAGAGCGCAACTTATCGCTCCCAAACGCGGTGCAAAAACCACAGGTGATCACAGCTCCCGCCTGCAGCTTCCTCCCTTATCTCTGGTTATCAGCTGGAGCACGGAAAGAGAGTAGCGAGGCTGAAAATACCCCAGGGAGCCCAGGTGCCCTCTTCCTCTAGCCTTGTGGCAGCTTGCAGCCTTCTGTTAGGCTGTGAAAATACATACCGGCATCCCCAGCTGCACGGGTGTCGGAAGGACGTGCCACCTCATCCAGAAGGAAAGGATTGATTTAAAAAAGGGAACAAAGCCAGATCATATTTTTTGCAGAGCTAAAAACCTCCAACCCTCTTCTGAGCTGGAGGGAAATGCTGCCCACACTGTCAGATGGACATCCTAAAAGAGCTGCGGGATTTGATGCGTTAATGGGGTGAACTTGGGAGACTGAACACAAAAGGAGGAGAAGAGGCTGAATTCATGCTAGTGCTTTCTTGCTGTCCACTTTTCTGGCTCTCGCTCGGTCGGTGCAGCCACCGATGATGCAACAGCAGCACCCCAGCCCCAGTGGCTTGGACTCCAGCCAGGCAGCATGTAGGAGAAACCTCCCCCTCGGCTTTGGGGCACTGCTACTCGTGCTCCCATGAAAGGACGGGCTGGAGGCAGGGGAGAGGAGGTTGCCCCAGAAGGCAAAACTACACCTGTCGTGCAGGCAGGACACATCTGTGCCAGGTCCCTGCCGCCTCTTGGGAGCCTCCTCCTTTGCCAGCCCACACCACCGTTAGGGAAAATACATCTCCTCCATGGCAGAAAATAGCTCCAAATGTGGCAGATTTACAAGTGTCACTGGCTCAGCCCATTCAGTCCCTCAGCTACTGCCCGTAACACAGCTATATTCACCCTAGAGCTTGCTCGTAAATAAAACATGCCCATATCAAACCGCACCAAAGCCGTATGAATGACGGGAAGCCAGGGAGACCTCACAGCCTGTGTCTGCCTTCCTGGGCGCATCACAAGGATGCATTGTAAAGGCTGCTTAGCATTCATATAGCACATACGCACAATCAAAGCTAAAAATCAACTTTTAAACCCAGGGCTGTCTCTTTTCAAGAAGGGAAGGAGAGGAGAAAAGGGGGAGGTGCTGGGCTTTCCAAGCTTCAGATGCTCCATACAACTCCGCTGTGAATGGAAATAAGGCTGGCTGGAGGCTGCCTTGGAAGAAATGAACCGGAGAGAAATCATAAAATCTCCAAAGGACTTTTTTATTATTTCCAAATTGTGTCTCAGAAATCCTCCAGTGATTCCCAGGCATTTTGAAATTAATTGTAGGTGAGCAAAAAAAAATGTCAGAAGAGTTATTAAAAGTGTACATCAAGCCCAAGAAAGATTACATTCGAAAAGAGCATAAGCTGAAGACAGGGAGTTCACTTCAAAGAATAAACTCCAATAAACTTCTTTCCCCCCAAAAGTGAAACAACTGTACTCATAGCTCTAAAGCACACCCCCTACTTAAACTAAGTTCTTTTTTCTTTTCCACGTGGTATCTAATTGCAAACTGTAACTGCCCAGGAGCCAGCTGTGGTGGTGATAGACCTAAAGACACAACTCTAGCCCTGCTCTCAGCAAAACCAGTGCAGGCAGAGCCCAGCCTGGCAAGCAGAGATTCACCTGCTTACCAGGGAGAATGGGGCTGCTTGACTGCCCCTCACCATTTATTTCTGGCATTTGCTCTCTCGAGCCTTATCACAATGGGATCTCTATTGCTTTCCACTGAGGTCCAGAAAGTTCTGGCAAAAAACCCCAGAAGCTCATGTCAGCTGGCTGTAACGCATGGGTCACAGCAGGACTGACCCAGCACCTCATCTGCCACGTTCCCACCGACACACGTGCCAACTCAGGTAGCAGTGTTTTGCCCTCACCTTTGACAGACGCAAGAAATAACATGTAGTGTCAGGGCTCGGAGGCCCCTCACTGCAGAGTTACCCTCTCTCCGAGCAGAGTTCGCCCCCCTTGCATCACGCTGGCTGTAGCCACACAGGGCTGTGAGATGTCCACACCAACCATGCGTTTATCACTTTTGCCTTACCTGTGCCAGGAGAGAATTTCTTCTCCCCACCCTCTGGGGACGGGTAGCATATTGCTGGATGCTCTCTCTCCCCAGATTACAATCAGGAAGTTGATTGTGAACACAGTGTTTAATGATGTCTTGTTCTACTGGATCTTACATAGTCATTAACTTTATAAAGAGATTTCAAATAAGATTACATTTCTCAGAGTACGAGATGTACCTACCTTCCTTCAGACTATCTGGAAACCAGCTGTATTATTAAGAAAGCATAAGCAGTTGCTTTGTGCTGTACTCAGGCCCACACCCGACAGCCACATCTGGCTGGAAACATGTGTCGCGATCAGCAGCCCTGAAGCCAATTCGGACAAGTCAAGTTTGTCCCTGAGCCGAGCATGGAATCACTGGGGCTGGAGGCTGCATGCTCTCCCTTGAGACTGGATTTACTGGTGTTTGAACTGTGCGTTATTAATGAAAAAAAATCCCTGTAGTTATTTTTGTATGATAAAAATCCACTTATTACTCTTGAGCGTGGCTCTTCGATACAGAAGGTTTTCTCTTGAAAAGTTTCAAAGACAACAGCTTCCTCTTTCCTGTGAGAAAGGCTTGCATCAGAAATTAAAGACAGGGTAATAAAAGACCATTGATATTACTCCATTGCAGTGATGCCCTTTCTGCCTAAGCCACTACTGCTAGTGAGCACAAGGTAAACCCTGCGCCAGCCAAGCCAGCTTTGCAGATGCTGAAGACCGGCGCCAGCATTACATAGCTTGAGCTGAGCAAGTGATCCTGTGACCGCTTGTGCACACAAGCACGTTTATACGTGCAAGCAGCTCCCCTGCGCTTCCCAGGAACCCACCAGGCAAAATGCGCCCGCCTGCACCACACGCCACGAGCTGCTCCTCTTTGGGCCAAATCCTTCAGAGGAGCTGTGCGGCTGCTCACAGTTTTTCCCCCGGGTCTATGGCGTGGCCAAGAACATCTCAAAAGCCACTGAATTTGGGTGCTAAGCCTGATGCATGCTTGAGTGGGACTACCAGAAATGCGAAGCACTCGCAGGCTCCTTCCTGTCACTTCCAGGAATTTCAGCCTGGCTGCCTGCGACGCTGTAGTGGGGCTCACTCCTTCAACCCACTGCCTTTGCAACGGATCCCCAGGAAAAGTATTTCTCGTCCAGTATGGTGGAGCCTTGCTACTCCCTAAATACCCCATGCAGGTAGAAAAAAGCCCCCTCTATGTCACATCTAGAAATCACGGATGGCTCTTTGTATTACTATTTTTGGCCTAGATACACCCTAGGAGCAGCACCAGAGCAGTTCAGGGTAGCCAGGGGGATACAGATCCTTACTTTGGTACCCAAATCGCGCTGCAGAGCCTCGCTGCTGCTGCCAGAGACACCGGCTTTGAGCATCTTCCTGCGAAGGGGTTATGTTCCCTGCCAAAAAATGAAGCCCCATAACTGGACTGCCTCAAACCTCCCTGCCTGCACACCTCTGGTTGGAGACCCTGCAGAAGGCAATTAGCACTTCTCTTACTCTAATTAACAGCTGCTGCAAACCCTCAAGTGGATGAGTGCCCTCCACCTCCTCCAGGCGGTCACACCGAGGGGCTGCATGAGCACCAGCTTGGTGGCTGGCACAGGGGACAAGGCAGAAAGGGCCTGAGCCGACCCCACCAAAGCCAGTGAAAGGGTCTGTTGGAGATGTTTTAGCATCACACTGTCTTGGTTTGGTTTTGGTTTTGTTTTTTTTTAAAGGCTGGGCAGGAGCAAAGCCCCGCGGACAGCACATCTTGCAAGCTGTGCTGAAGCCGAGAGCAGGCTGCAGCCCCTGGGCAGCGGGTGCATGTAGCATGCCCTCCATCCACCCTGTTTGTTTAGCAAAACACCGTGCAAGTTATTTCTCACCACAAGCTCCCGGGATACCAAGAAGCAGCTCCATTGTCCTCCCCGTTAAATTCAGCTATCCGATAGCACCTTACCCTGCTGCTCTTCCCCCCGGAGCTGGAAGCAAGGCTTGCTTGACAGCCCGCCAAGCGGGATTGCTTGCCACGGCA
>NW_008825156.1:1621934-1622307 GCF_000699105.1 Pygoscelis adeliae | reverse complement strand
GCCGCCGGGCCGCCCCGGGGGAGCCACAAAAACTTTGCGTTTTCTCCCTTCCATGCCTTTATCCTTGAAACTCTCATTTAAGCCTGAAAAGTCGGCCTGCAGAGAACGGCCTTTGTAAGATGACTCACGCAACTGCTATAAATTTTTATTATTATTATTTTTGGTACATGGAACAAAGCAGAGTGCCGGTGTATCCCTTCGCTTTGCAAAACAAATGCCAACCGGCAGCAGGTGCCCGCGCCGCTCCTACCCCGGTGTTCGACGGCAGGGTCGCTTCCACTCACCGCTCCGCGGGGAAAGCCCCGCGGGGGCAGCTGCCGCTCCTCGCCTGCCGACGCCTTACCCGACACTGTTAGCCACGAGGGGCCCGGGG
>NW_008825156.1:1611357-1620812 GCF_000699105.1 Pygoscelis adeliae | reverse complement strand
TACGGACCTGGCGGGAGGGGAGGGGGGAGCCGGAGGGGAGGGGGGGCGCCGCTTCCCCCATCCTCGGGGGAGCGGGGCACGTACCCATCGGGGCTCTCTGCAAATCTCTCCGCAGCCGCGCTCAGCCTGCAGTACCTCAGCGCCCTCGCTCTCCGCAGCAGCCAGCATCCCCTCAAAATGCTCGCCCCCCACCCCGGCGGGACCCCGCTGGCTGCTTTCCTCGCCGGGTTCACCCGTCGTCTTCGGGCTGTGGAAAGTGCAATGGTGTAAATGACTGGCGGGCCTCCGCTACCTGCTCCGAGGCAGCGGCTCCTCCTGCCCTCCGGGAGCTGCCGACGGAGAGGAGGCCCGAGCGACCCCGCACCTCCCCACGGCTGCTTTCTGGTGTTGCTTTGGAGGGGTGGAAAAAAAGAAATTAAAACCACTTGATGCTTCCGTGTTTCTGGAGTGGGAGGGAATTTTTTATCACGTCAGATTCTATTTTATATGTAACTTGAACTGCCTATGGGAACACTGGTGTATGAAGACTTATTTTTGTACAAGAAACTTTAGAGAAAAGGGGTGAGGAGATGGGTCTCTTTTTAGCAAGTCCTATTCCCTTGTTCTTGAACACTGCCAGCTAGAATGTTTTGGGAACATACACAGTTTAGATAAAAAGGTGGGGTTTTTTTCTCTCCAAACGCTTTAGTAAAAGACTGTAAAGTTATCCTGTGTCTTAATGTGGTGCCCGAGTTTGCCTGGTGTGAAGGTCCACTTACCTGAAAACTGAAGTTTTTTTTAAAAAAAAATGTATTGAAGGCATTTTTGTATGCACTTGCTAGGATTTCTTAAGTTGTACATATGCAGTTTTTAAGAGAGTATCATATTTTATGTAAATTGACTTTATAAATAAAAATCTATTTATAAATGGCTTCAGGGCTGTAAGATGCATGTATTTGCCAGAAATGCCCAAGGTAACTTCTGCCTGAGAGTGGGAGAAGGGGAGTAATGAGTGGTAGAGCAAGGAGACAGTTTTCCTGGATGAGGTTTCATGTGCAGAAGGGAATAAGGAGCAGCACAGCATAACCTCCAGGCTTGCTTTTTTTCCCCATTCAAGTTTTACGAACTCAGCACTTGGTACAAGTACTGCAGAGATTATGTATGGGGACATGCAGATGTGTATAGGAGACAGGGCAGGTTTAGTGCTGATAACTCCTTTCCAGGGCATGCAGAAGGTGCTGCAGGCTGTGTTGCACTTGCCTACAGTGATGGCAGAGTCATGGGAAGGTAAGGAGAGAGCAGGTGTCTGAAGTTGTGTTTGTCCTGGCAGCTACTCTCAGGAGTTAGGTTGGGGTGCCTTTATTCAGGGGAGCTGCATCTCTGAGAAGTGTCATTTAAAACCCACACATAATCAACAGTGTCCCACTCTGACCTACTCTAACTTCAGCTGCATGTACATATACTTTATCTAAAGGCAATAAGCAAACGTGAATTGCTCCTTAGAAACTATTGTCAGAGACTGCTAAACTCTGTCCGTTACTTTTGGGCTCATGCTGAAGAGCTGCTTCAGTGCAGGTGAGCCAGAGGTAAGACAGATTGCTGTGAAACAAAACACAGTGATGATGGCATGAAAAACTACTGCAGAGGCTGTTGCTTCCCTTAAATAGCTCTAGTGAATGTTACTAGTTGAATGGAGCAAAATGGGCTGGCCTATAGAAGATGCTGAGTGAACACAAAGCAGAAAGGGTTATTAAGATTGACCTACTTTGCAGGAACCGTGTGTATAATCTCTCTGCTGTGTAGTACTGGGAAGGTAGAAGTTTTCAGGAGTATGATCACTCGGCAGTCCCAAATTCAGTAATTGCAGTGGGTGTTCTGTAATCCGGATCTGTGAGAGTCATTCCACATACATGATTCCATTTGAAGAGAGAAAAAAAAACGCATGGGAAAATGCAGGCTCTAACAGCAAGTAGTATTTAAGAGCCTGCAAGCAAGAGCAATAGTTATTGTGCTTCAAGTTCATTTCCCCAAAGTTGCTCTAATAAACATGCCCTTTGAAAGGCCCTGGGAACTGAAGTGCTTAATGAATTGTTTGCAAAGGTTTTGCCCTGTATGGCTCTTCAGCAGCCCCACAGGTAGGAGCGAGAGCTGTGAGCTGACCTGGGTGTTAAGTGATCTGCTACGCTTGGCGGCGGCAGATAGGGCTGGTGGGGTGGGAGTGTAACATGGTACCTTTCCCCAGTGGGGGTTTAGGGGCTTCATACTCACAGATGACCTCCAAAAATTCAGTCAGGTATAAACCCATGCAGATTCCCACATACTTATTCTCAGCGTAAAACAACAGCATGCCATCTTTTCCAAGCAATTTAGGAAAATCAGGACTGCTGTGTTTATCTGCACAAGTATCCCATTATGGCAGAATGCATTTGTTTAGGGAGTTTTACCGCTGTTTGGCAGGGTGTTTGTTTTCCTTCCTTAGGAGCACTGATCATTTTTGTATTTCCAAAAGCAATATTTAGCTCTCAGTCAAGCAACTCCTGGCATCATTACTGGGTTCATGAGATCACCCAAGATAGTGTTGCAGAACATTAAAGCAGCACCAGCTGTAACTGTATTGGCAAGAAATTAGCTGTGAACAGTTTTCACTTAAGCAACATTAATATTAGGAAAAAGAGCTTAGTCAGCATCACAAGTTACCTTAATGCTGTCAGCCAGTGTTTCAGTAGAAACTAAATAGGGGGAAATCAGGAATGTACAATTTACTTTGAAAAAAACCAAGGTGGTCATGAATCTTCCAAACACTTGAGGGGAAAGAGGGTGCAAGGAGAAGGATGTATGCCTGTTTTAGAAATGCAAGATGGACAGAGGGACTTCTTTCCCCAACCATGGTGACCACAAGTCACTAGCAGATTCTCAGATCAAGCTGCTAAAGAGGCTACACCAGAGAGAAGGTTATTGAATCATTCTGTCCTTTTAAGAAAGCGTTAGGGAGGATGCAAGGTAGGTTCTTTGGCAGTTGCAGATACAGCAGGTACCTTCAGCCAGCCCGGCTCACTCCTGTTCAACTGCAGCCACCTGAAGAATGCTTGGACCAAGTTGAGAAGATTCCTGACTGTAAAAGCTCACACCTAGACCTCTCTGCTCCATTTATGCAAAATAGTGCCAGAACAAAGACTTGGAGATGAAAGCCCTCTGACCATGAGAGTCACCTGTAAGCAGCAAGAGTAACACCAGATCTGCCTTCTCAGCCAGGTGCTTCCCCTGCCTGGAGAAGCCACCTCCACATGACAGTGGGACTTTCAGTGTCCGGGTTAGCTGCCATCAGCCAAGGGCTGCTGTGGGGGCTTCCGGGAAGCCTGGGTGCCTGCCTAAACTGCTGCCCAAAATGCTTGTGGCAGGGAGGGGGAATGTCTCTGATAAGCACATTGTTTCTCTTTAGATGTATAACTAGAAATTCAGTGCCTAAAATGGAAACTCCAGCTCCCCAGGAAGACACAAACCCAGCCCTAAGTACAGGGCTGCAGGAGAGTCAGATTCAGGCAGAAGAAATACGCTGAGGAATTCTGAGAATTAAGAAAAAAAAAAAAGCTGCAGCAAGCCAAGGGCGCCAGGAGGCACAGGCTTGTCAATGTGCAGCTACAAAACACACTTCGGTAAACCTCTCATATCTACATCCACCGACGGGTTCCCATTTTCTTGTGCAGCATTTCACAGGTCACAGACATGTCTAATGAAGCAGAAACAAGTTTCAGGATAGTGCCAGGATTAGCTGCCCCTCTCCCTGGGCTGAAAGAACCCTTCAATTTTCAACCACGTTCCCTTCCTTTGGCATTTTGAGTTGCTTAGGCTGAAGCTTATTACCCAAAGCATATAAAGCCCAACACATGGTAAAAACAGTCCCTTGCAATGAACCATGCGTTATTGCACTGTAGTGTTTAAATGATGCTGTCACCCCTCATGGGCAACCTCAGGTTCAGCTCCATGGCTGCACTCCTTCCAAATTTCTTCACGTTATTAAAAAAATAATTTTGTAGGAAAGGGCTATGCATCCTACTTGAAGGCTTGTACATCACGAGAAGCACTAGGAAGAAGGCACGAGGATACCCTGCAGCATCTCCATGGCAGGATGGCATTGCTGGTCCTTCTTGCAGGGCAAGTGGCTGCAGCAGAGCCCCAGCACCACAGGGGTCTCCAGGAGATCGCTGCCTCAGAGCACATTAAGAGATGACAGTCCAATGGAAGAGGGCTTGCTTCTGCTCCTACCACCACATGTATCACCAGCAAACACCAGCTTTACCACAGATCATCCTGCAGAGGATGGCCAACGGTTGGTTTCAATTTATAACAACTCACTTTTACATTAACACCTTGTAAAGATCTTGTTACAGACCAAGCACAGCAGGCAGTGAGGCGAGCTTCTGCGTATCAGCTTGCGCTGCCTCCCCTCACATCTGTGAGGAGCAGCTGTGAGGAAAATACTTGTCTTGCCAGCCTTTGGTCTGCGTACCAAGGCTTTTTGCCTGCCACAGTTTGTGGCCAGATGGCTGTGTGCTAAGACTAGTCCCGAGGTCGTTTCACTTTTTTTCATGCAGGTCACAGAATAGCCAGCTAACAGTAACAATTTTCAGTCATTTCTTATCTGGATTGGATGTGGGCCAGGAGCCTGGGAGCGTGCGTAGTTAAGAGAGAAGGGCAGCCCCTTGCACAGTCAACAGCAGGCAGAGCTGGCCTGGCTTTGCCCAGTTTGGGCATCAGCCAACAAGGGTTCAGTTTTCTTCCCAGAAACAACCATCAACGAAGCATTAGCCAAAAGTATACCTGGGAGTAATGGGACTAACAATATTAAAGCAGCCCCAACTGTAATCACAAGTTGCACCCTTTAGAGGCTATCGGGCAGTATAACAAATGACTTAAAATCTTGGGGACAGCACGAACCCCTGGCTCCTTTTGAGCTCTCTGCATGCCCTGGCACACATGAACAGAGGAGCTCTGCCAGGTGCTTTCAGAGCATCCCTTGGGACCTCACCACAGGTCCCCAAGCCAGTCCCTGGGGCTAGCTCTTTGGAGAAGTGAGTGGATACTCCTGTAGCTGAGTCTGAGGACATGGAGGGGTTTTACACTTACCAGTGCTGTCTTTTTATTATATCCAAGTAATTTCTTCCATCCATTATTTTCCCATAATAAAGATCTACTGAGGAAGAGGCTAAAGCTAGTACAAGAACGGGAGAGGTGGCATAGCTAAGGCACTTCCCAGTAAGAGGGGCTGCTTTGCACCTCTGCTGTCACCATCATCAAGAGGGGAAAATTGAAGGGGAACATCAGCATCCCTAGCTTAGGGAAAGTGTGGCAAAAACATCAGAGACTGGGATTTCTACTGTATTTTAATGGAGATTCTCCCCTGTTCTTGAGAGCCTGCAATCAGAGATCATTGTTCAGATCAGGATAAATAAATCCTCATTTTCTGCAGAGTGCTGCTTGCCCCCTCACTCCTGTTGTCACCTCCCTTTTGTCCCAAGGCACAACAAGGTGGCAAAAGAATAAGTGAAGTGACCCACACAAGTCCTAGCATGGCTGTGCTACATACAGGTGAGGCAGGAGAGAGATCCTCAGAGAAACCCCAGCCAACTGGTAGGCTCCAACACCAGCATCCACACACAATGAGCAGGAAAAACCCAAGACAAGACAGACATTTAATATCTGCCCGAGTTATCAGTGTTGTTTTACAATAGAGGAGAAATAAACAGTCATGTAGAAGAACATGGAAATGAAAAGGAGAAACAAGTGCAAGAAAGTGGTCAGCAGTGGAAGGCATAGTGCATTCAATCAGAGCAAGAAACACAGAGAAATGACTTCAAGAATTAGGCCCCCACCCCCGCCCCCAACTCTATAAATGCTTCTGTTTACAGGTAGATGTTAGTAAGATCAGAGGTATAAACAGCAGAAAAGGAGAAACTTCTGGTAAGACAATTGTTTGGCTGCAGGGACCAGGGCAGCACTTCAAGCTTTGACCTACAAGCATCCACCTTGCTGCTGGAGAAGCCTCAGTTCTCTCCCCTCTTGATCTCCTTTCATCTCCTGGCCTCAGCCCCACCACTTAAAGCCTGCAGTACAATAGTTATCCAGTCACCAGACCCAGTAAATTGTGCTTTCTTTTTAAGTTGTTTGTTTCTGGGTTTTTTTAAAGGTGAAGAAAAAACAACAGAGAGAGGCATGATAGCCCCAAGGGGAATTTTCTGTTAAAGTCACTGCCAAAAGAATGACCAATTTGTAAGTGAAATGTTGACACTTTTATAACACAGCAAATATCTTTCCCTTGAGTGAAGCACTTCAATATTTTTTTTTCTTAAAAGGTGAATTTTGTCAGGATATTAAATACTAGGAGGAAGTGTTTGCAATACTGTAACACATTTTCTCTTTCTCTCCGTTTCCCACTTTCACACACTCAATTCCTTCAAGGCTCCACAAAGGAGCCACAGTCCCTTTCGCAGAACCGTACACAGAAAGAGCTGGTAAAACCCACTGGGTTAATAAAAATCTAGTTTAGAAGTATTAGTAAATACCATCATCCTCTTACCAGCACAGTACCTGCAAAGCCCTCCTCAGAGGCTGCTGGCTCCCACATCCCTGGCACCAGCTTGCCTTCAGCATGGGCTTGCTTATATTGAAGGGAAGCCAACTGGTGTCAGTGGAAGCGGCTGCTCCCCTTGGTGAAGAACCTGCGCGCGATTCCCTGCTGAGGGGGCTCTGCGCCGGCCAGCCGGCTGCCATCACTGCTTCTCCTTGCCTGGGAGACACCTGGCACCAGCACAAACTGGGCAATGGAGAGGGTGAAACGTGCTTTAAGCAGCTTGAAGTTTGCAGCGCACACTGTATTTGGGTCTGATTTGAATGGAGGCAAGGGTGGGGACCGGGTCTGGGTGCGCCCTGGCATGGCTCTGCACCATGTCCTTGCCTGATTCCCCCAAAATCCCTCTCCAGCAGACCAGATGACTGTCCCTCAAGCTGCATCCCCGCGTGCTGCACGGACCTGGGACGCTGCTGAGACAGTTTATACCCTTTGGTCTCTGGTCTTGCTAGAGGACAGCCAGTAAAGAGGAATGAGAGCAGAAAGGCTTTTGAAGTGGGGAGACCACAAAGCTCACTTAGGATGCATACACCACCAAAAAAACCCCAACCACCAGACAGTAATAACTTCAAACCAGTGCTGACTGGAGTTGAAAACAGCGATTTACTGGCAGAAAAAATAGTGCCTAAGCCAAGTTCAGACGTGGTATAAGCTGAATTTGACTCTGTTTACAATGCTGAAGAGAGCTAATGGTTGCCGGCAGGCAAGTCTTGCCATTAAAGAGACGCACACACTTGTTAAAGGGACGTCTGAGCACTCTTTCAGGCCCAGCAAAAATCATAACCAACCCCCTCAGTGCAGCAAATCCCACTGGAGAAAGCAACGGCAATGTCCATATCTTGCACATCCCATGGCCACTTGGGCCTGAGCTACATGGACAGGACCCTTGGTGGGACCTGGGGTATACGACAGGGGCTGCACTTGGTGTCTGTGTGGCAGAAATCACCCAGAGCTGGACAAGAAGCAGAGGACAAGGGCTTCTCGGGCTGCTGGGGACACAGGCTAGGGCTGGAGGTGAGGCAGGCTGCCTGCAAGTTGTTTTCTGCTGCATTTGGGGGGACAGGACTGGGGACCGTTCTTTGCGAGTGAACCAAACAGCCACCCGCATTGTGCTGCCGCCTTCCCATCCCAAGCTCTCACTACCGTCAGCCTTGACCCAATCAAGTAGCATCATCACTGTGTCGGTGCACCATTGCATCACTGCGTCCTTGTACAGGACATGATAACCAGGTCTTCCGGCTGCTCTCTTCAGCCACTGCGGAAGGCACTCGGTACAGAGACAGCAAGGAGCAGCTTACGCGTTGCTGAAGGAGTTCAGCATAGGCTACTTCATCCCGCTAGAAAGCCACACTGCACGGCTGGATTAGCCCTGGCTCTGGAGTGAGCTTCTGCATAGCCGTCGCAATAGTGGGTCGCGATGCATGCCTGCTTGAACACAAGCAATCTAAACAGCTGTATAGCTCTTTCCTAGCAGATTGTTATAAGCCAGAAGAGTTAAGATAAGTGCAAAGCAAATTTCTTGTGTTAATTTCTTTGTGCCCTTTTAGGTTTGTTTTGTTCTATTTTAATAAGAGAGGTGAGTTGAGACTTCTGTTGGAGAGTTAAAATAATTCACTTCAAGCATTGCTTGTTAGTGTGCAACAAAGCAAGTAATGAACTTCCAACTAAGTTCTGACTGAGCATTATGGAAGCTATTAGTTTGCCAGAGCTGATTAAGTTATTTATTGAAAATAAACTAAGTGGGGGATTAGTTGCTGCTTTCTTTCCCCTCATAATTTATTGTCTGAATGGAGATTTTTTCCCATGTAGCTTTTTTTTTAGTAAAAAGAATATATAGTGAATAAGAAGCATTTTGTAAGTGCAGCATTTGGGTTACAAAATTATTCATTTTGGGAGTTGTTTGGATGGAATGACTTTTGATTCCAAAATGTTAAGCATTTTATTGAAATTTCCAAAGTTCTGCATGGTCAAAATGTACACCAGACCATTTGCTGAAGCAAAGACTCCACTTTGGGTCAGCTTATTTTAAAATTTCAGTTCTCTGGAAATTTTGAAGCACCTCTGAATTATAGCATCAAAGTACAGCAATGACATCTGAGCTACCAGAAAAATCCTGGGCTCTGCCTGTTTCTTAACAAAGTGCTAGCAAGTCCGTGTTGGAAAAAGTCAGGCGGCCAGCCGAAAACCAGCAGGTTGGAAGAAATAACATGTATGGTGGGGTTTTGGTTTTGTTTGCTCACCTCGTGTCTTGACTTGAGGCAGTAGGACTTTGGACCTCCTTCCTTACTGAGGGGCTAAAAACGTCAAGGAGATTCAAGCCAGGAGTGAGCCTGGGCCAGTGAGGGGGAATGCCCCAGGCTGCAGTCACCCCCGCAGCAAGAAACTGCCCCCAGCAAACCCTGTAAGAGCAGCTGGAGGCATCTGTAGAGGTGTGGATCTGTGGGACAGCTTATCCCCAAACTCCTCCAGCCGTGGGGGTAGCCTTGATGCTCCAGCTTTATGCTCCTAAAGCATCTCAGAGGGCAGGGGCCCTTATGGCATAACAGCCCCAAGCACTCTGCCCAGGATTCAGCCCTGCCATAGGATTTGCAGTGCACAGCTTGCACCGGGGCCCAAAAAACCCATGCTGAAACACAGACCATGGCTCGTGTGTATGGAGGGGGTCTCCTCATAGGCTCCCCGGGCCCGTTTTTCTCCATTGCTGCCTTCGTCTTCCCCTCCCGACCTCTACTTAAAATTAACTTTGCATCATATATCGCCCCACTTTCTTTCTCAGTGCTTTCACTACAGGAAAAAAAGCTGGAAGCAGGAGGTGGAGCGGGGGAGTGAAGGAAAGAAAGAAAATGGAAAA
>NW_008825156.1:1606603-1611141 GCF_000699105.1 Pygoscelis adeliae | reverse complement strand
TTTCATCCAGGCTGCATCAAAGTGCCCCCGTCTCCGCGGGCCCTTCCGCTCCCTCCCCGGACGCACAATGTCCCCTTTTGTGGCCGCCACCCAGGCGACTTTTTCTACCCCATTTATCCCCGCTCCCGGGTAAATAAACCCCGGGGCGAGGGGAGGATGGAAGCTGGGAGGGAGAGTGCTGGCACTGGGGCAGATGCGCCCTTTTGCACCCCCACTTGCCCCGGTGAGGCAGGGGTGGCACCGGAGGCACGAGCACGGGGACGTTATTAGGGGGTGGCGCATCCCCGCGGGGGGATCAACCTACCCAGCGTCCTGCAGTGAGCCAGGGGGTGCAGAGGGCTTTTGCAGATTTGGCCCCAGAAGAGAGTGTGTCCCCTTTTCCACCTTATATAAATGCCCATAGCAGCCAGCCCTGGGAGAAGGGGCAGAGCCAGGTTCGGGTTGGGGTGGCCAAGGGCACTCTGGCACGGGCATGCGGGCCTTCGAGGAGCAAATATCCAGCCACAGCCTGCACTGGCGATGTTTGCTGGGGGAGAAACAAAAACATTTGCTGGTCTTGGCACAGCAAGAGCCTACCCACAGCTCATCCTGTTGTGCCTGTGGGCTGCTCACTTCCCTCCCAGCTTTTCTCCCCCCACACATTTGTTTCCCTTCAGTTCCTGCTGGTTTATCAATCTTTATTAGTCTCTGCTTGTTTTGGAGGAGCTCAGTCACCTGCTGGGGCTGTGGCCCTGCATGGAGGCTTCACCTTTGCTGGCTGCAAGGGATGGCAGTGCATCAGGGTTCCTTCAGCGAGCACCACAAACAGTCCCACTGCTCCTCTTTTTCCATTCTCAGGTCACCTGAGAAACACACATGGTCCTGCCAGCCCCTTGCTTCCCTGCAGGCAGGCAGGCAGCGAGGCGGTGCAGGGCACCTCACCTTCTCACTTACCAGGCAGGGATGAGTCTGCCCATAGGAAGCCGAACCCACCGTTGAGAGTGATGGCACAGCATTAGATGTGGTGAAGAAGGTGGTCTTGTTCATAAGTGTTTTCCACAGGGTTATTTTTCTCCTAAAACAGGGTTTAAGCATCCGCTGTCCTGGCATATAATGTTTAAAGCCAGTAAAGGTATTTAGAAGTGGTGCCCTGGGCCTGGTGTAGCTCCGCTAGAGGAGCGAGAGGCACATGTGTCTGATCAGCCAGAGGCAGGGCCACACTCACCACTGCTGAGGCTGCATGCCTAGGGCTAAAGCTCTGCATTAAATGGAGTCAGCCTTTTTCTCCAGGGTACTTAACAGACTTCAAGATCTCCAAGAGATGGATAACACCTGTGCCCTGAAGTTTTTACGGTGGGTATTTTCTTTTAGAAAACCATGAGCAGCTCTCTGCTTTGAACCCCGTATTTCCCAGCCCCCCCAGCCCGGCATGTGTCCCTGAGCAATCACAAACGCGCAGAGGCGCGATACAGTGCTCCAGCTATGAAATCTCAGTAAAAGCCCTTATTCTGCATGTTTGATGCTCTCAGGCCTTGACATTCAAGTGGCCGAGCCTCTGCTGAGCTCTGCTCCAGCTGTGCATGCTGGCTGCCCTGGAAAGGCAGGGCTGGGGTGGGTGCATGAACAGCTCCTGTCCCCCGGGGCAGTCGGGGACATAAGAGGGGCTTGGGTGGCTCACCCTGGGTGAGCATCTAGCTCGTGTTTCTTCACCGTCTTTATTTGTAAAGGGAGAGCTCAGATCCACATGGTGCCCCAGGTCATCCAAAACGAGGAGAATTCTCCACCCCAAAGTCCTTGTCTCCATGTGTTTCAGATCCTATTATGGCTGCCCAAGGTGATACAGTCAGATCCTAAATTAGCCTCTTATAATCTAAATTGAATTTAGACCCAGAAAATCCCCTGCTTTCAGATGTTTCTGGTTACACAATAACCCTGGCTCTCCTTCTCAGAGGAGTGAAATGGCAGGATTTTGAAATTCCTTGTTGGTTCATGTTTGCATATAAATGCTGATTTTATCTTTTCTGTACACAAAGTAAACACAAAGCTGTTTTACAATAATGTTGCCGTTGAAACATGCACCCAGGATGGCAAAACAACCCTGACTTAGAGATGTTTCCAGGCTCAAGGACCATGTCTGCCTTCAAACAAAGAAGCTGCCTGCTCTGAGATGCCCAGCCCACCCTCATCCCTGTTGATGCAGTTCAACAGGTAGATTTCATAAGGCAGGAGTAAGATCCAGAAGTAAAAGTGAGGCAGCGATGGTAAAAGATGTCGATTCACCCAGGCTGCCCAAGCTGGTGAGCAAGCCTAAGTGCAGGTTCCCGATGGAGCTGAATTTTTCCGTAGACCCCCGTGAGCCGTGGACTAGGCTGGAAGTGCCCAGACCCACTGCAACTGGGCAATGATGGCACTCACTTTAACAGGGACTTCTATCTCTTATCTTTTTTTAATGCCGGTCTACACAGGGAATGTAATTCAGATTAAAATAGGGGCTTGAAGTAAGGCAGCTATTGATGATTAACTCTCTGGGAGAAAACTCTTACGCTAAAACACCCTCACTGTGAAAGGACTAAATGCAGTCCTGGACAGGAGCAAAGAGAAAGGAAGAAGTGCTGCTGGGAGGAGATAACTGACATTGAGTAAGTTAATTCAACATAATTCCTGAATTACAGGGGATCAGAGATGGCTACACTTAAAAAACGACCATGTCCACAAGCCTGACAGCCTTAGTTATGGAAGGAATATCATAAAATCAAAGAAAACCACATTTTCTGATGATTTCTTCTCTGTCGGTGGATGTTGCAGAAACTCTGTTTGAAAGTCAACAGCCTCTGGTGAAAGAGGCACTCTTGGGTGCAACTGGAAAGGATAAAAATCCAGCCCAAATATCTCCCTTCGGCCATCTAGGAGTGTGGTGTCTAAGTTAGTCATTTGACTAGTCATCTACTTTAATAGCCCATGAAGACAGAGGCATTTTCTGAGAGCAATTCATTCTGCTTGCTGTAGGATGACTATTTGACATGGGATCAACCGCCCCTGGGTGATGCTCATCCCTCCTGACGGCTGTAGGTGGGTCTGTGGTGAGTGCATCAGTCGTAGCCAGCTTTAGGTGGTCACGGGTAGATGAGTTGCCTCCTGCCCTATATAGCTGAGTGCTCATGGAGGCTGAAGCACTTCCCCCCATCCAAGAAGTCATATCTGAAATAACACGTATTCAGCCCAAAGTTCACTGAAGTCCAGGTTGCTGTAGCTTTCAGTGGCTTTTGCATCATGTCTGTAGTAACGTATCTGAGGCAGTACCAGAAATGGACCCCGCTTTATTGCTGGTGGTCACCATACCTGATCTATAACATGGATCAGACTGAAAAAGGCCACAACCTCATCCACTGGCCATCAAGCCTTCATCTTTAAATGGCGCTAAATGCATCCAGCAAAAGCTGGGTAACATGTTTTTCATGTCCTAGTAGTCATATGGGATTCAGATGCTACTGCCTTTGACATTGCAAGAGCAAAACCTGAAAATGTCACACAGCTATCTCATGTGAAACAATTAAAAAAGTGAACTTGCAGGATATTTCTGTTAGAAACCACACTTTCCTCGTTGCTTGGACAAGAGACTTACGAGAAGGACTGCACACATTCTTGAGGCACTAACTCCTGTGGTCAAGGCCAGGGACATCAGGAGGTGGGATGAAGAAGACAACTGAGAAATGTCAGATCATTTAGCAACATGAGTTGTCCTGCAGCCCATGTCAGAAGCAATTGCAGTGGGACAAGCAAATCATCCCAAGACTTCTGGCACAGCTGCCTGAGCATGGCTCATACCTCTGCAGTGAAAATCATGGCTTGCTTCCGTAACGCAGCAGGTTACATTGCAGTGTGTCAAGACCTGCTGCAAGACCTTGCTATCATTTGCAGCTAGGTATTTAACGCTGATGCAAATTTCATTACTACAGGTAGAGCCTCAGCCTGTCTAGAAATATGAGCATCAGCTAGCACCAGAATGGAAGAAAAAGTATATTAAATTGTCAGGAATGATAGAAAATTCACATGCTGGTATCCTGTCTCTAAATGGAGTCACTTGCCTACACAAGCGCCTCATCTGACCTCACTTGAATGGTTTTTACTACCTTCATTGTTCCTATAAAAAACTCAGATAGATTTCAGTCCATAAAGAAGACGGAAACTCTATTAATTGCCTTATGGCTGTGAGACAAGCCCACCCCTACCTTGCCCTGAGCCCTCCTCCTTGCCAGAATCCCAAATCCTGATCCCTCACCGTAAGCCATGGGGAATTTCAAAGGGCTAAGAGACCTTCTCCTCTCTGCCTCCACATTTGTCCTTTGCATTGCAGGAGGGCATGTATATACCACACAGCGAGTGAAGGGACAGATACACTTCTCTGCCTTTAAAGAAGCCCTATCATATGTGTTTTCTGTAGGCGAGCAGATGTGGCAGCTGTATGTCTCCCAACCCACACTGGCTGGGTGTCACTGCTCCCATCCTGGTACCCTCTCCCTGTCCCTGCAGTCCCCCCAGTGCTCCTGCCTTACCTCCAG
>NW_008825156.1:1598431-1606479 GCF_000699105.1 Pygoscelis adeliae | reverse complement strand
CCCCCTCCGGAGCTCCCCGCTGAGATTATCGGGTGAAATGAGGCGGCATGCATATGTATGGGGCCCTGGAGAACAGGTCTCCTGGTCTTTTCGTATTGAAATGGTGAGGTCTCAATTGATCCTTTGAAGTTTGTTCTGCAGGGGTGGAAAAAAAAAAATGAAACCCCAGTGTTTTCCTTCAATAAGGGAAGGAGGATTGGGACAGTCGGGGTTAGTGACAACGGTGGTGCCAAAAGGAGTTGGCTCGCCTGCCTTGTGCAGGACATGAGATTTATTTGGAGAAGAGAAAGTGTAAAACCGTGGGGCAATTATCATAGGGGACAGAGTTTCACTTGACCTCTCCCTGTTTTCCCTCCTGTCTGGGTACTATCAGATGACCCTGGCTCTGCTAGTGCTGTACCAACACAGGATGAAATATACTCCTTGCTTTCAAGAAACGATGGCAATGATTTCTTAGTTTATTACAATGCCATTTAATGGCTTCAGCTGGGATTGTTCATCCCTGCCACAGAAGAAGGGTTGAAAGGGAAGGTGCTCCCATTTCTGCCTATGCCAAGTGCTTATATTCAGGGTTGCTCGGCTGAACCCAGACTGACATCCTTGCAAACATCAGCGTGGCTTGCCCCAATGCGGCATGGTGCACCTCGCGTGCTGTCGGGACGTATGTAGCGTGTCTGTAAGAAAACAAGCCTCCTGTGATTTTTTTCAGGTTCCTGGTTAAAATGGAGCTGCTGTCCTGAGCTCGGCCCAGCCTCAGCAGTGTGCATGGGGCTCCCAGGTGCTGCGGCTTGGCACGCTGCGGCAGGCTGAGGAGGAAAAGCCGATGAGACCGTTTGAACTACACCTGCACTTAACACCCAGCATTTCGCTGCTGTGCTCTGTGTTAACGCAGGGTATTTTCTACTTGAAGGTGTTCAAGGCCAAAGTTTACACCTCTGGGTGAGAGGGTTTTCTCACCTGCCTGTCTACGCGGTGGCAGCTCATTGCTGGGGTTTGAATTTCTCGGGCAGGCAAGGCTGCCAGTTCGGGGTGAGCATCCGATGCATCACACACCAGCTGTGGCAGCAGGGGAGTGTGTGAAACAGCCAGCACCTTCAGTAGAGACCAACCCAGGGCTTGTAATCCCAGGAGGGAAGCTCTGGTGGGAGAGATCATGCTCTGGCAGGTGGGATGCATTTCTCCTTTCCCTCCTCCAACAGTCCTTAGCGCTCCCTCATTTGCTTATAATCACCAAGAGGCTTTGTTGGTAAGAAAGCAAGCTGCACGTGCTCCCATTAGAGGTCCATGGGGCCCTTTTTGGTCTTGTCCCTTGCTGATAAGTATGCAAAGTAACAAACGAACTGCAATTAATAGCCAAATCCCTTTCAAGAAACAGCCTCATGCTCAAGCATTTCTGAACAGTGTTTTGCCAAATATTTGTCTGTTATTTGAATGGACATTACGAACATTTGGAACTGTGTTGTTCAAATATATATATATATGTATACATGCAGTCCTGCATGCATGCAAATGTTTATGCATCCAGTCAGTGTTTTCATGCTGAGGAGGAGGAAGGCTCACTTTGCTCGTGGATTTTGGGGGAGCCACTTCGGTTAGCATCAGTTCAGGGGACGGCCTCCAGCATTAGCCTGTTTCATCTTCTCCAGCCACCCCATCCCTCCTCACCCTGGATCGCGGGTGCTTCAAGGGTGCCATGGGGCTGCCCCTTGCAAGTGAGCACTGGGGGGGAGCGGGCTGACTTGCCACCCAAGGAGCCCGCCAAAGAGGCTGGAAAAGCAAGGCCGAGCGTCACAACGGCACCCGGGGAGGTGGGGCGAGGTAGGGAGGGTGCACGGCTATTAAGATCTCCCTTCAAATGTTATTAAATAATATTTTGCTGCTGCAGCACGACAGGTGTGGAGGCGCAGGCAGGTAAACACAGCCCGGAGCGGGGCAGCCTGCCAAGTCTGTTTCCTTACATAAATCTCTCCACTTCAAGGTATGCAATTAATCCCGGCTCCAGCCTCCATTCACCACAGACCTTCTTTGTACACATGATGTATTAATCACCAGAAGGACTTTTGCACCTCTGCTATCATCCTGGCTTGCAGGCTGCTGCAAAGAACTTCTAGGACCAGCAGAGACCCAAGGACGTGGTGGCAGAGGTGGGTTGGGGATGGCATCTCACACCAGACAGCCGGAGGATGAGCATGCGCGAGTGTGTGGGTACATGCACGTGTGGCTGTGCGTACCTCTGCCATGCTATGGTGTGCTGCAGCCCATCTGATGTGCATTTTGCCAGCAGATCCCCTGTTCCACTTTCCCTGGAGACAACGGATGTTAATAAGTAACAGCTCCCCACCCTGGGTTTTACAGGGGTGATTACAAGAAGTTCTCATTAAAAAAACAGGAGGACAGCAGATCCCCATCAGGAAGCCTGAGCCTGCAAGCGCCTGCATGTACGTCTGCATCCCTGGTGTACCCAGGCAGCTGGGTGAGCCACAGCCCTATCTCCTGCATCTCAACAGAGGGAGAGGGCATGGCTGGCAGACCGGTGGAGCCTGCCCGCACCACACTGGTCCCCAGCACCGCCGTCCCGGCCCTGTTTTGGCAAGCCCAAACCCTTCGTGCTGCCCAGGGTGAGCTCTGCTGGGAAATGCCTCTGGGGCCACTGCAGTGTCCAGCTTGGACTGAGAGCCCAACGCAGCCAGGCACCTCAGGTGTCAAGAGCTCTCTATTTTCCCTTATATTCCCCATTTTGCCCTCCACAATGCATGCTGTGTATGTTTTACTTCCCTTTGTGAACAGGTAGCAACAAGACCCTGGGAATTACATGCTCACCTGGACCCTGGCGCCAGCTCTGATGGCCCCTCTGGTCCATATTTCCCCAGTAAGCCCTGCAACAGAGCAGGGCATTTCTTGGAAGCACAAAGCATTAGGGTGATGGCAGAATGAGGCCAAGCAGGAGACACCCGAGTGCCGGCCTTGCTCATCTGTTTGTCCCTCCACCCTTTCGGCCGTTGATGCTGCCCACGCTCCTGGCATGGCTGTCCCTCCGCTCTCCTCCCCTTTGTTACCTCCTTCCCAATTGCCTTAGGAAGGAGCCCAGGACCTTGAATTTACCTGGCTTGCCGTTGGCAGGTATGGCCCTATAAACCTGCACTGCGATGGCAATGACTGTGGCTCGGATTGGGTCAGCGGGGAGGGATTTGGGGGAAAGGAGAGGGAGAGGGGAGCAGATGGCCGGCACGGTTTAGCGTGTACCCGGAGCGCTCCTATCTCCAAGGCCTCGTAAAGATTACAGATGTGCTTCTTCAAAGCAGCAGAGATTGGAGCGTGGGGCAGGCAAACGCCCACCCTGCTCCTGCTGGGGCCGTGCGAGCCCGCGGGGATGCCTTTCTGCCTCATCTGCTTGCAAGGGGTCAAGGGCTGAGCCTTCAGCCACCCCGATAAGTGGGGTGGGAGGGAGTCGTGAGCAAGGCTGTAGCTCCTTGTGTGCTTCTAGCCGTCTCAGCTTGGCGTTCTGTGCAGCCAGCGCAATGTCCCTGTCCAGGAATACATTTGCACGGGGCACCTGGGTGGCAGGTCTCCTGCTCTGGAGACTTTACCCAAATGCTGCCCAGAGCCCCTCAGAAATCTGGCTGTGACCTCAGGGTGAGGACTCGACACCTAATGCTTGTGGCTCCCCAGCTATACCTGAAGTGTTTTTGGACGTTGCCAGCCAGTGCCTGGTTTATGCTGGGGAGGCTCTGCAGCCCACAGGTAACCCTTCCGCTCCTGAACCTGCAATGCCCCTCTGCAGTGCTGTGTTCCTTAGGGGAACCACGTACGGCATACAAACGCGTGTCCCTTGCTCCAGGGGGCTGCCAGCTTCTCACTTCAAGCCATGCATTATTTTATGAGCCTCTTTCTAAGCCTGCTCACCCAAAAGTTTTCCACTTCTTTTCCTTTGGCTCTAATGCTTGTCCCTGGATGTACTCAGCCTCTATTCCCGGCAAGGTAAATATAGCTACCGGGCTTCTCCAGCTGCTATTTCTCTTGCCATAGCCTTTCTCTCGCCATAGCCTTTCTCTCAGCTGAGAGGCAGTCTGCAAGATGCTGGTTCGAAGTCATGTGGTAGGAGCTTGAGGGAAAAAGAGACTTTCCCATTTGCACAGTGAAGACTTGCCTGCCCCAGCCGCGGAAGGCAAGGCACGGTGCGAAGGCAGAGCACCAACAAACCAGCCACTCACCCCAAGATAAAGCTGCTGAAGACTGACATTAATTAAAAGGGGAGAACTTTTTTTGTTTCAGCATGTTTATTAATTATTATGATGACTATTCACAATTTATATTGTAGTAATGCGTACAGGTCTGAATTAGCAGTGTGGAGTCACTGTGCTGTCCAGTGAGCAAGCACCCAGGTGGGCAGAGCCCCTGCCCTGAAGAGGTTACCCACGAAAACACTGTGAGCTCAACGCAGCTTTTCATCCCAGATCCTGACAAACCACCCGCAAACTGTTCTTTGCACCTCTGGGTGCACCTGAACTGCCCTGTTTTAAGCAGCAGGGGACAGAGGTGTGTCCATGGATCTTGTCCTGAGGACCACGCTGGACCACTTCTGCCATGGGGCCACCAGTGGGGACCCAGGGTGGGGGAGACCTACAGAGCTCACTGAGCAGCTGGGAACTACCTCCAGAAAGGACAGAGTCACCATGTCACCTATTTTTGCCAGAGTCATTAGTAGCACAAAGGACTCGTATCCTCAATGCAATGTTTTCTCCCCTCAGGCTATTTTTCACTGGGTTGTGATGCAGAGGCCACAGAGAGGAAGAAGCAGGAAAAAAACAAAAAAAGAAAAAGGAAAAACCGAAGAGGCATGACCTTCTAGGCCCTGCAAACATTGCAAAATTTGGGAGCCACTTCTCTCCCACCATGGGAGCCTTTTCTCTTTCCAAACAGGGCCAAGACAGGAGCAGAAAGCGGGAGTGGATGCGAGGACATCACGGTCCTCTGCAGCGCCCTGTCACCACTGGTTCCCATGCAGGACAGGGTGACAGGGAGCACCTTGGAGGTGAGAGAGTGGCGATGTGGCTCCCTTGCAGGGCAGGAGGCAGCCGGGGGATGAGCGAGTGAAGCCCCACAGCCTATGGCTTGTAGCCCTGGGCAGTGGCAATGGGTGACGGCTCCTGCTGCCTCTGGGGATTGAAATAGCAATCCCAGAGCTTGGGAAATGGCAGAGGCCAGAGCTCCTGCTACTTTCTAATTTCTTGGGCATCACTAATTAAATTGGGGGTGTTTCCTCCAGCTGCTGTCCATCACTGCTGCAAAGGAAGGCAAGCCCTTGCCTGGCACCCTTGAGCAGTGATGGAGAATTGCTGTTGAATTCCAAAGCTCCTGCATTTTGGATCGCCTATTCCCCTGCCTCCCAGCTTCCCAATGAGTTGCTGCTATTTAAAATCAGGCGATGGCCTTTGTGGCGTGCCCAGGACAGCGGAGGAACCTGGAGGGCGCTTGCCACTCTCAGCACTGGGGCTATGCAGGCACCTGCAAGTCCTGCTGCCGCTGCCCTCCTTGGGGGGCTGCCTGGATGCTCCCCACTTTCCCCCTTCTCTCCCAGGGCCAGCCCTCCTGCCCCAGGACCTCTCTGTCCCACAGGGTCCTGCCACCCCTTTCAGCTGAATCTTCAAATCAGAGCCGAGAGGAAAATGTTATCAGCCTGTACCTTGAGTCCCTCCAGAATAAATAGCTGGCAAGCCTTGGGAAGCTGTCTAGTGAGGCCATCTTGAAAAAAAGCCTGAAAATGGGAATTTTCCTGGTTTTTGGTGATTTTTATTTCATTTAAGTCTGGGAAGGAGAATACAGCTGTCCCTGTGCCCTGGCTTTTGGACAACGTCCTTGCAATTGGGGCACTGCTGGGGAAGGAAGGGACATGGATGCTGTGTTAGTTGGGATCTGCGGAGGATGAGGCCAGGAAAGAGCCCGCAGGCCCCTAGGCACAGGGCTGCCGAGTGGCTCTGTGCTCATTCATCGTGCATCTCTGCATCCTCAGGTCCCCTGGTGGGACAGAGCTGATCCCAGCAAGGGGGCACCCACCGAGTCCTGGGCAATAGCTAGGGACCTCAGGAGAAAGGGGAGTAAGAGTATGCATGCCCTCTCTCTCCTTTGCCTCCCTTTGTCATGCTAATGAAGAATTAGTTTTTTCTTTTGAAGTCTTCCTCCTCCAGCCCCAAATAAGCTGCCTCCTCACCCTGTCCCCCCTCTCCCACCACCTGAGCTTTTCAAGCTCAGCTTCTTGACCCATGCCCAGCTCTGCACCACTGGCCGGGAGCTGGAAGATCCCTCCTGCTGCCTCCCTTGCACTATCAGGTTCAACCTGTTCAATTAGTGGTGCCCCAGGCGCTGCAGGTTCCAGCTTTCTCTTTCTGCTTCATTTAATTTGAACACACACACACCCCCCTCTCCCTCCCTCCTCCTCCCTGCTCACTTCGAGGCCCCGGGCTCTGCGCTGTGAAAGGTGCAAGGCAGGGCATCACTTACACACCTGGAATATGTTGCAACAAGCCCAGCAGCCTTTTACAAGGAAGTCTTGGGCCCAGACGTTGAGTGAGAAAGTCCTTTGCAGAGCCGCCTTTCTTGGGTAAAAAAACGCGCAGCTAAAACCCATCCACCAATTTCCATTGCTCCTTGGGGGATTGGTTTTCTGCCCTGCTTTCTTCTTTTTTGGGGGGTTTAACATTCCCCTGTGCACACGTGGAGAGCCAGCCAGCCGTGCATGTACAAAAACAACATACGCGCCAAGGGAAGGATTAGCTGAAACTGCTCGCTAGCTTTTTTTCTGGTTTCAAAAGGAAGCTGCTATTGAAACACTTCAGTTGCTTGCCTGGTTGTGGAGACCCTTGTAATGGGCACCTCTCTTGCCCCGTCCTGACACTGGCATGGAGATGCCTGAAGAAGATGCAGGACGGCTGCTCAAAAGCATAGGTCCGACTTGCCCAACTGTCCAACCCCAGAATTAATGCCTCCGCCTGTGGGGTGCAGCCTGGAGGACCCCTATGTTCCTGCCAAGGCTGGAGGGAGCTCCCTGAAAAACCTTACAACATCGACAGCTTCTCCTCCCAGAAAACACCTACCCCTGAGACCCATGCAAATATGCAAACAGATGGATGCACACTATATATATGTAATGCACCTTCCCTGGCATCGCCGGGCAGAGAAGCAGACCCCATGTCGTAGGCAGGGTCCTTGTCCCCGTTGCATTGTCACACAGGGCTACAGAGGAGGCTGAGTCTTGCTGTTTCCCTCTGTGTGTGCATGTGGGCAGCACTATCAGGGCTGGCACGGCTGCTTCTCTCCCCTGCTGTGACCAGCCGAGGAGGTGGGAGCTGCGACATGGCAGCTGCCTGCCTTGTTGGTCTCTCTTCCAGGTGTTATAGCTACCTTCCTCAATGAGGACCAACATCTTGGTCTGAAAATGAACCTATCTGCTCAGCAAGAAATATTTCTGCATTGTAGCCAGCCTGTTTCAAAACCCAGCTCTCTGCAAAAAGAGGGCGAGGACTGCAAGAGTAAGGCTAAATAAACAATGGGCAGGCACCGCTGGCTCCGGCGTGAGGAGGGATGCTGTGACCGTGCGCAGTGTGTTGGAGCAGCGCTGCTCTTGCCGGGGGAAATCTGGTGGTGGTGGGTGGAAACACCACGTGCTTTGCGTGAGCAACGCGACCTGACAAGCAGTGCACTGCTGCCAGGGCCTTCGCTCTGCCACGGGGGTGTTCGGAGGCACTAGGCTGAAGGGGGTGACTTTGAGCATCTGAGCCATGCAGTAATCCCCCACAAAGGCATAGCCCTCCGTGCTCCGGGACGAGTAAGAAATGAAACTTAGAGCTAAAAATAAAAAAAAAATCTGACCCATGAAATTGCACATTCAGGTGCTGCCCAGCGTTGGCAGGAAGGAACTGCAGCTCTGGGGAGCTGCTGGTGGCTTGAGAGCCATTTCCCTGCCTGCAAGCCCGGCTGAGAGCCTTGGCCGACCGGAGGAGCCACCTGCAGCTCACTGGGCAGTTCTTTGCTGGCTGCACTAGCTACAGGCC
>NW_008825156.1:1580618-1598312 GCF_000699105.1 Pygoscelis adeliae | reverse complement strand
ATCAACACAGCTAGACGTATTTTGCTGGCAGAAATGCTGGCTGCTGGGCTAGGACCAATGGCAGCAGCAGCAGAGACAACGACTTGACCATAAACGAAGTGACAGAAAGTCATTGGGCCTGTCATTTTGAGATGAAGATTTAAACATCGCTCTTGCTAAAGACCCAGCTGGAAATATTATACCAGTCTGTGTAAATCTCTTCTCCACTGCCACTACGCCGAGCTGTCCTGCTCAAGTGGTGACTATACATTGCAAAGCATAAAAACTTGCATGTCTCATTTTGTGCTGGGCAGTTTCTCCACATGGTTTCTTAACGCCTCGGGAGTTTATTCTGCAATGTGCCATTTTTTCCTACCGATCAACTTAAACAGTTGTTTGTTTGTTTATTTTACAGGCAGAGAAATATTTGGCTGAGCTATACTGCTGCAACAGTTTATCCAGAGCATCCTTCATTGTTTACCAGAACTCAGTGACTGGGTGGAACAAGAGTTCAGCCCGGCGACTGCTGCTTGGGAGCCCAAAGGAGGAGCTGAGTGGATGCAGATGCCATTCAAGGTTGCCTTCCCCCTGTGAGTGTGTGTTAGTGAGCACGGGCTGCTGCTGAGCAGAGCCATCCCCAGCACGTGGTGAGGGTGAAGTTGGTGGGAATTTTTACAACAGATTTCAGTGCTGCCAACTTATTTCCTTTTTAAAGAAAAATGAGTGATTGTTGCCTTTTGTCTCAACCTTTTGCAACCTTCAAACGCTGCCTCAAACCTGTTTTGGCCGCTTTCTGTTTTGAAACGGTGAGAAGATGGCCATAAAGCTCTCTATAATCTGTCTGCCTCACCTGGTGACTCACTCCGAAATGCCACAGGCCTGCGGCAGTGGCTCCGTGGTCCCTGAGGGTGACTCAGAGTGAGGACCAGGCGGGGGCGGACGGGAGCGAGGAGTGCTCCCAAAGCCTCACCCCTATCCGCCCAGCGCCTGGTGGGAGCAATGGGTAGAAATGTGCACCCAAGTGAGCGGATTTGAAAGGCAATAAATGCTTTTAATGCAGGAACTTGGGTGATTTTCTTTTGGTAAGTCCCTGGTTTTGCTATACATACTTCTTGGGAAGATGATACAGCCAGCTATCTAATTTTTCATGCATTTTACCATTAAAAAGGCATGCTTTTAAGAGGGTTTGAAGAAAAGAGGCTGTGCTTATTCCATTGACCCTGTGCTATCTCTTTATAAACATTGCTGAAAGATTTCTATGGCCAAGATGGGTAACAAAGGCAAGTGAAAGGCTCTGCAGAGCCACAGCTGGGATTTTTCATGCTCCAGGGAGACACAAGCATCCCGCATCCCCCTGAAGGCTTTAGTTGGAGCTGCCCCTCTTGTTCTTACGTCCTTCCCCTCTCTTTCACCTGGGACAACCCGTGCTGGTGCTCCCCAAGCTGGAGGAGGAGGGGGAGAGGAGGAGGATGCTGGTGCAGGGCGGGGCTGGAGGAAGAGGAGAAGAGGAAGGGCAGGAGCGACAAGGAGGGGGCAGGCAGCCTGAGCGCACAGCCAGTGAGAGGAGGAGGGTGGAAGGGGTCCGGCGGGTGTGGCGGGGGTCCGCAGCGAAGCGGAGGGGACGGGGAGCAGCCCCTTTCACATGAAAGCGGCTTTTCAGATGGAAATGGCGGGGTCAGCAGCAGCCCTTGGACAATGGCCCCCTTTGCTCCACTGCCTGCCAACCACAAAGAAATGGAGGGACGCTGCCGGAGGAGCCCCTCTCTGCTCTCCCCCAGCCTGGGGCAGAGCGAGGGGCTGAGCCCTGGCGGGGCTCCCCACTGCTTCGCAGGCTGCAGCCGGACTTGTCACCCAGGGCCCGCAGGGCATGAAAACTGGCTGGAAGAATGCTAACAAGATGGGGGGAGGGAAACCGGAGGGGAAAAAAAGAGGGAGAGAGAGAAAAGCCAAAAGATTTCAACACAAATAATCTTCAAGGAGTGTTCTGTAAACAAAACGGAGGGCATTGCGCCAGGAGCACCTGCCTCTCCGCATTGACATTAATTGTTTGGGGAAGGAGAAGAAAAAAAATTCCTCTTGCCGCGTGTGCGGCCGTGTGCCCGTGCCCCAAGCAGCTGGGGAGGCGAGCCGGCACGGGGCTGCGTCGTGGTGGGTGCTGCACGCCCACAGAGGCAGGAGGGGATGCGATGCTGGGTGCGGGGCATGCAAGCAAGTCCGTGGGTGCTGCGGCAAAGCCAGCCCTCGCACCCAAACCCATCGGGTGCCAGCCCCACATCTGCTCTGCCTTCCCTCCACTGCTTCATTCCTGGGTGATGCATGAAGATCTGCATGCTTTCTAAAGCTCTTGGCGGTTTAAACCTCTTAGCGTCTTGTATCACTCTTGGTTCCTGCTATTGTTTTCTCTGCATGTACTGTGTGTAATCCCTTGCTGGGTGCTGCCAGGCTCCTGACCTCGCAGCTCTCCTGCATTGCTGAGTTCCTCGGGCACAAGTTTTGTCCTGTTCTGGGGGTGGCTATAAAGGAGCTGGAAGGCTCCTGCACCCACACAAGCAGCGGAGAAGGATTAGACCGTGCACGAACAAGTCCCTAATCATCCGGTTTGGCAATCTCCAGGTGAGCCACCTCACCCCTCCTGGCGGGGAGTTACTCTCTGGGTCTCAAATGTGTGGCACCTCTGGTAAGGAGCACCAGTGCTTGCAGGGGCTCAGGGGCGGATGATGCTGTGGCAGCTCTGGTGCTATTTCCCTCCCCACTTTCCAGCCCAAAACCTGTGCCAGCCTTGGCTGAAGAGCTCTCTGCCTCTCATGAGAGTGGACCTAAAGCATTGACACACCAGTGCACACATTTTAGGTTGAGATCGTAAGGGTACCAGCTATGCACAGCATCTCCAAGCAACAATAATCTGTGAGCTGCTTCTTCCCTTTTAGCCTTGAAGGACATCAAGGCACACAGGGTTATGTGACGACAGCAAGGATGTGGGTGGCTGGACACGATGCAAATGCAGATGGGGCACAGGGCTGAATCCTTGTCCGGTGCTTGGAGTGTAACCGAGGCTGCCAGAGCTGCCTCCGGGGCATCTCTTGTCTCCCTGCTTACACAAATAACACTTGCCTGAGGCACCCAGCAGGCCCAAGCAAAGCTATCCAGAAATCATCCGCTGGTGCTGATGGATTTGTTAGCTGGTGTAAACGGTATACTGGTTTCATCTGAACACCATGGGGCTGATTACAACTTGCTAAAGAGCTTTTCTGGCTATTACATTCAAAGATCTTCTTACAGATGCAACTAGTACCAGCGAAGAGTCGGCGGCTAATGCTTGTTTGCTGCTCTACCTTGGAGCTGGACTGTGTTACAGAATTTTGCAGGCATTGCTCAACTGCCATGAAACAGCACATCAAAACCACTGCATTTGCTCATCTTATGCACGCAGAAGAGTCTGGGTAGCCTGTATCACTGGACGTGGCTAACCGTCCAAAAAATCTGGTTTGGCAACTCAAGCTGAAAAATGACCAGCCAAGGCCCTATGGTGTGGAGCAGTTCTTGTAGTCCTTCCTCGGGGGAGGGAAATCTGCAGCAAAATTGTATTTGTGGTGGCATCACCCACCTTAAAGTACAGTTACATTGGTGCAGCAGAGCACAGGGAACAACATAGTGCTCTATTGGTATTACATTAGTCCGAGGTTTCGGCATTGATCAGGTCTCCGAAGCTGGAGGAGAGCTGCTGGAAGAAAGTCAAATGTCTCCTGTCCCTTGCTTCAAAACTAGGTTTTGTTATTTTATGTCCAAGCTTTTAGTTTTCTATCTCAAACTTTCTCCTTTTGATAGTTACCCATCCTTACTTAGGACACTCACTTTCTTGGCCTGCTCATCAGTCTGCCTTAACTTTTTTCTCTCCTGCCTAATGTCCTCCTCTGCACAGCCTAAAAGCGCCTCTCCCCGCCCCATCACTCCTCTTTCAGGGATGGCCGTCCTACCCCATGCCCTGGCGTTAGATGATCCCCAATGAATTGCATGTCCCCAAGCAGTCAGAGACCACGCTCGGGGCCCCCAGCTGACAGCAGGGACCCATGCAGAGCTTCAAGCCCCCGCAAAAGCTGGGGAAACCTGCATATTTGGGGGGGGGGAAGGCCGCCTGCAGCCAATGCCTCCTTTCCCCCATCCCGCTGACTCCCAGTTTAACCATTAACAGGCTGGCTGGCCCCACCGAGACAATGGTCTGTTTGTTTAGCACCAAGGGAGCTTGTATCAGGGGCCTGGCAGATTTATCAAAGTGGAGTGATTAGCTCTATTAGAGAAGGGATTTGTGTAAACAAAAAGACAGGTGCAAAGAGACGATTCCAGCTGGCAAAAGCTTCACAGAGCTTGAAGCATTTCAGTGGCAATAAAACTTCTTCCAGGAAACAAGAGTCAGACCAGAGAGAGCGTATGTGTTTTTAACTTATTCGTCTGGCCCTCCCGACCACTTGTCCTCCCTGGTCCAGGCGAGGGGGACGTGGCCTTTGGTGTCCCCACGTCCCTCACCACTTCCCTGAGTTTGCAGGTGTCTCCAGGCTTTGTAGGTCTGGGTAGGGGGAGGATGGGTTGCAACGCTGGTGCGTGGTAGTGTAAGGTCGCCCTTGGGGACATGCCACTTGTCACTCCTGAGCCAGATGATGGATTCCACTTTGTGGTGGGAAGGCTAAACCCCGTCCCGCTGTCTCAGCGGTCTTCCTTCCTTCATCTGGGGAGGTATTCCCAATCCTCACCCCAGATGTTTCCTGCTGGAGTGATGCTGGACCACTATGGTCCCATCAATCGTCAGCAAAGATGTTTGGCATTTGCTTCACCTGTGCAATGTGACTTGTTACAAGCCTGGTGCCAATCTCTGCAAGAAGGGATGAAGGCTGAACCCCAAAAATGCACGGACCATGACCTATCTTGAGAGCTTTCTTTGGAAACAGAAGTGGAAAGCCCTACTGACAGCATGAATACCATAAGCTACTCGTTCAAAATACCTACTTCCACTGCATTTACTAATTTACCATAATAACTGCTCTGAAATTATTATTCAGTTTAGATTACACTGAGACCAGAATAAGCATGCTTTTTATCCCCATTGCCAAAGTGGATAAAGTTTACTCCTAAGAAACACTTCAAAGCAGAGCAGGCAGCTCTTCCAGGCCAGCTCTTTGGAGCATTGCTGAGCAGGAGCTGAAGTTTTGATTGTGAAAGGTTGTGTGAGTGAAGCAAATCAAAGAAACAGGAGAAACCTCACCATGGGCTGAGCTTCTGCTTCTCTGATTTGAGATCTCGGCAAACCTGACCCAGGAATGATTCAGAGAAGTGAAATTTGTCACCCCCAGCTGCAGTTCATTGTCACAGCAGAGGACCGCTAACATGAGTCTGTCATTTTTTTCTTCTGCAATAATCTTTTCTGCAATAACAGATACATTTTCTGCTTCCCATGCTACCTGTGTCCTTAAGGGATCTCTTCAGAGGAGCTATACTGATGCTATAACATTTTACTGAGTGTGACATGCATGAAAATATTTCTTCAGACATGTTATACTGGCTAAGTATGTATTAGCAATGCTAACTGAGGGCTGGGTTTGCTAGCTGATTCAGGCCCATATGGCAGCTGAGTACCTACTGATCTTTTCAGAAGCCTACTAGATTATAATCTACATTTTTAGGTACTGACTTGTCTGTGTCTTTAGGCACCCAAGTCAATACTTCATCCCTTAAACCTCTTTTGAATGCTCCAAAGGCTTCTAAAGCTTTGTTGTGTGTGCGTGCATACGTATAAAGTTTCCTACATGACTCAGTTTTAGAATTTTAAGAAGTCCTTTAAAACAATCTCCCTCCAATTAACCCCAAACCTAGGCAATTCCCCATTGCACGCATGTCCTGCTGGGCTAAGGGAGAGGCAGGTGCATCCATGGGCAGGCAAGGCTGGAGGGTGGCAGCGCTGCCCACCTGGGCGCAACTCCAGGCCCGCTCCTTCACTGCACAGAGTTGTGGTGCTTAAGGAAAGGCCCCAGCAGCTTGGTTATACTGGTGCAATTTGGTGGATGAAACCTTGTCTACAAAGGGGTGAAACAGCTCTATTATAAATGTGCTCAAGCCCTCCTAATGGGATAGTTTCAGAAAGATCCCTGTACTTGCTCTGGTGCCCAGTGAAAAATCCAGCCCTAGGGGTGGCTCCTGAGACCTCTTTTGCCCACAGGTCACTGGTGTGCCAAAAGTCTGCAAGAAAGGTGCCACACTACACCACTGATCTACTACATGACCTTTGGGACCTCATTCCACCTTCCCCTGCCTTGGCTTTTTTTTCATACCAACAGGGATGATAGGGTTGATCTCTGCTTGCAAAGTGGCTGGAGATGTTTGGGAAAGCGTGCTCTATAAAGAGACTTCATGAGCTATTGCTCTGCTCGCAGCTGGCCACACTCATAGCTGCATTCTTCGGCTGGTTGGAGGTAGTGTTTATCACCAAAGGCAGCTATAAAATAAAACCCTGGGGCTATGTTTTCAAAAACAGGTGCCTCAAATGCAGTCACAAAATATGCACATCCCAAAAGAGAGCTGTGCAGCAAGCACTGGGCCCTGTGCACACACTACCCTCATTGCTTGAGCAGTACATGTTTTGACTGCCCAGTCTGGTGTCTCTTAAAGTTACCACTTCAGAGTCCAGCTTCTCTCTGAAACATAGAGTTTTGCTGAATGGCGCTCTCACTGCTTCTGTGTCTCTGTTGCACTTGCTGTATGGATGACTCGCATGTTTGGGTCCCTGGATGAGAATGATCATCATTTGTCCTGCTGCATTTTCCCCCCCTAATGGTGACCTGCTAACATCTTGCTCCATGCTATTTCTCTGTTTATGGGATATGTGGGGCTAATAGTGGCACCGATGCTAAAAACAACTCTCTAAGCCTAAACAGGTCCCAGCATGTGATTTCCCTCTACCAGGTCTGTAGTGGTGCTTTTTGCACCTTCCTTCATGCTAATACTGTTTCACCACCCCCGAGTGTGCATGCCCTCTCTTCTCCCTTCCCATCTTGCTGATTTGTGACCATTTGCTGTTGTTCATCTCAGCTGAAAACCGAATGGAGAGTAAAGATTTGTGTGGGGGAAATCAGAGAGGTTCAGGCAGTAAGAGCAGAGCTGGTGTCAAACCAAAGCATGACCTAAGAAGAGCCGTGGTGCTCATGCTTTCCACCCAGCAAACAAGCCTCTCTCCTGCTTATAGTGAAAATCTTTCTTGTAGAAGTGTTTCTGTTTTACCGGTATCACATAATTTGCATCGACAACGAGGAAGGTCAGTTCCACTTTGTTGTGGCGTTGTATAGCTGTTCAAAACAGAAAGCTCAGAGACTCTGCTCTTGCAGCAGCCTTCAAGGAACAGAGCATATTTCACCCCATTAATGTGAAAGCATCAGTTCTCTTCTGCATTCAAATGGCAAAATAGATCCAGCAGCATGACAGAACTATCTGAGGGATCTTCGTTTATGCCTCTTCCCCAAGGGTTAAATAATGGAGATTGGCAAGAACAGAAAGAAAACCGGGCTTATGAAAATTCATGCAATTATTTCTTGGCAAGTCATTGCTACCATTTTGCTTTTGGGTCAGGAAGATGTAGAAAAGCTGTTGGCTGGGCAGAGACCCTGCGAACCTGGGCTGCCGGCTGCCTTGCACACCCCACCAAGGAGTCCGAGCATAACACGTCGTGGTGAAGAAATGGCATGAATGGCAAACCTGTGATTTCCCCTGGTCTGCACTCCTTCTGGGCTACGCTTTGCCAAGGGGGTCTTTTGTTGCACCATCAGTCAAAACCTCAGTTTGCACAAAGGCAGGAAATGAAAAGGAGGAGAAATCAAATGAGGTGTTCTCTCTATGGATTCTCAACAGAAAGGCTCGAGTCCTCTCTGCCACGTAATCAAATCCATGCAAATGCTGGGCGTCAGCTGTGTCTAATGGTGGCTGTTTCATAGAAGGACAAGGCACGGTTTGCTGAAATGTGCAACAGCACCTGTACGTTATAACCTATGGGTGACCTGCCAGCAACATCAAGAATTGCAATGCATGTGCAAAAGGTGCATTTTGCATCGCCTGGATGTCACAGATCACATTGCTTTGATGAAAGGACAGTGGGAATCCTGGGTGGGGTCCTGGAGGTGAGTCAGAGCTGACATTGCTCTGGCTGGACCTGGGCTAGCTGAGAAGATGCCAGTGGCCCTGTGCAGCCTGTGCTTGATACCCAGTAATGTAACGTACAGGTTGGTCATGTCTTATTCTGAGTGCAACTCATGCTGCTACCTCCATCTCCCTGTTCCCACAAGGGATAAATTTTTGGCAGCCTGTGGGTGCAAGTGAGCTGTTAGCCTACACTCACACAGGGTGACAGATGCGACTTGGGACCACACTGATCTCTCACCGCAGTCAGAGGGCTCCCAGCCTGGGATGCCCCTTGATCTAGGGCAGCTCTGCTGCAATGCGTTACTCGTTTCATCTTGCCCGTGCCAGGCAAGATGATTTATACTGTTTCTAGGAATGGAGCAGTGCAAATCTGCAGATGCCTTATTTCTGGGTGCCCTATTTGTATTTTCGTCTTCCTTAGGCAAGGGCAAACAACAAAGTGGAGACTGAGCCTGATGCAGCCTTTCTCCTTGAAAGCCATCCCGGTGCTTCCCAGCAGCACGGAAAGGCAACGAGGCTCCCAGAGCCCTGCACACCTCTTGTCAGGAATATATGTTTGTGTGGAGAGGTACAAGTGCTTCCTATTTGGTAAGTGCTCTTAAGAGCTGATTAGAGCTTGCAGACACCCACAGAAATCCCTGGGAGGACAGAGAGGGAGCTGCCACCCGAACCCCTGCTACTTGGGATTAATTCGTGCTTCATGTCATGTTTCCCTCACAGAGTGGCAGTGGCCCCGGGGATTCATCCTGTGCTCACTAACCTGCCTTCTGGCCCCAGCCTGCCGGCTGGCCCCAGCTCCACTCCTCCTGCAGGCAGAGCTGCTGCCTGGCAGAAGGACCTGCCCCCGGTTGCTCCATGGCCCCAGTCCTGGGTTTCCATCAGAAAGGATCAGCTGTGATGTATGGGCTGTGGGTGGGTAACACAGCAAATTAATACCTTTCTCTTCACTGCCTCGGAGGGGTGAGTGTTTCCTAGCATCCTAATGGTGCCATCAGGATTTGCTATAAGAAAACAAATATAACAATACCAACAGCAACAAAAACCAGTGCATACCTAAGGGAGAACTGACTACACGGCTCATGTGCCATTGCAGGCTGTGAGAGCCCTTCAGGGACACCCCTAGACCTCAGGCACCCCTGGGGACATTTGTGGTCCTCCTTCTGGGAGGACAGCCTGGGTCCCAAAGGGCACCAGCACTGCAGCTTTGTGATAGAGAGGCGTTGGGCTGCTCTGAAACCCTCCTGCCAGGCACTTGCCACCTTTAGGGGCCATACGAAGACCTGCTCAAGCCATGATGATTAGGAAGAAAGACTTTAACAAGAAGATTTGAGTATGTGGGAAGACACGGAAGTTATGAAGGTAAGAAAGGGTTCCCTAACTATCTTTTATGTGCTCGCTTATAAGTCTGGGTTGGTTTGTTCAGATGGTTTGTAGGGGGTGAGCATCAATGATTGCAATGGCCTCTGCTGGTCTTGATAAACCCCTAACTTTAGATCATTAATCTTTCCTTTCCTTTCCTTTCCCCTTTCCTTTCCTTTCCCCTTTCCTTTCCTTTCCCCTTTCCTTTCCTTTCCCCTTTCCTTTCCTTTCCCCTTTCCTTTCCTTTCCCCTTTCCTTTCCTTTCCCCTTTCCTTTCCTTTCCCCTTTCCTTTCCTTTCCCCTTTCCTTTCCTTTCCCCTTTCCTTTCCTTTCCCCTTTCCTTTCCTTTCCCCTTTCCTTTCCTTTCCCCTTTCCTTTCCTTTCCCCTTTCCTTTCCTTTCCCCTTTCCTTTCCTTTCCCCTTTCCTTTCCTTTCCCCTTTCCTTTCCTTTCCCCTTTCCTTTCCTTTCCCCTTTCCTTTCCTTTCCCCTTTCCTTTCCTTTCCCCTTTCCTTTCCTTTCCCCTTTCCTTTCCTTTCCCCTTTCCTTTCCTTTCCCCTTTCCTTTCCTTTCCCCTTTCCTTTCCTTTCCCCTTTCCTTTCCTTTCCCCTTTCCTTTCCTTTCCCCTTTCCTTTCCTTTCCCCTTTCCTTTCCTTTCCCCTTTCCTTTCCTTTCCCCTTTCCTTTCCTTTCCCCTTTCCTTTCCTTTCCCCTTCCCTTCCCTTCCCTTCCCTTCCCTTCCCTTCCCTTCCCTATTAGGGATATTCAAGCAGCTTTACTTTACTCCTGCATATCAGCAGCCAACCTACAGAGAAAGGTATGTGACGGAAGAGGAGTGTTGCAACCTGAAGAACCAAGCTGTGATGGATGGGTAATACTCCTTATGCCAGAGTGCAGCATTGCGCCTGCCAGTGCAGCAGAGCACAGCTTCTGTGTAGAGAGGGCATGTTCCTGAGTTCCTCTTCTATGCCACAAAATCACAATTATACTCATCGCTTGGTGCAGATGTTGGACTGGAGAGCCAAAGCTAACACGTGGAGGCAGCAGCTGCGGGGCTGAAGGCCACCAGGGAAGAGGATGGCAGGGTCCTGCTGCACAGCTGCAGTGATGGAGACATTGGCAACACAGCTCTGGTCTTGTGGGTGTAAAGGTGTCTGAGTGAAGTGGTGGTCCTTACTGAGGCAGCAGCCAGCCTCTCCTTGCTGCAGCATGAGTGCTTGACCAACTCCCTCATCCTCAGCAACCAGAAACCCCTGTGGGCCCTTCCACCTCTGTCCCTCCATGAGCGGCTGTAAGTCCTTTTCATATACACCTGCTGTTGGCTTACCGTCCTTTTTTGTTTTTATTTTATTTTATTTTATTTTATTTTATTTTATTTTATTTTATTTTATTTCATTTCATTTCATTTCATTTCATTTCATTTTATTTTATTCCAGGCAGCTCCCCTATGGTTTGGCAGAATCTGCAGTGAACCCTGGCCCATCCTGGGGTGGGCGGGTCCCGTCTGGTGAGGGCTTTGCTGGGGACCAGCTCCACACTGCTGGTGGAGCATTCCTAATCCACCCTTTCCATAGAGGCGTGCATGCCTTTTGTTACCTGCCAGAGAAGCGGAGGAACAGGATTGCTCAATTAACATATATATGTACCTTGGCAGGGCACCAGCCCGAATCGCTGGCTCCACCCTGCCTTCCCTTCCCCTTAGCCATATCGCTTCCCCCCTCCTTCTTTGACATACCATTCCTCCTCTCTATCTAGGCTAATCTTCATCAGTCATTGCCCTGATGCTCTCCTGCTCTGACACGCTCCGAGTTTCAGTACAATTCCTGCGGCAGGTCGTGTCACGTCCTCTCACGCCGGCTGCTTTACATGGATCCCTGCCGAGGCACCGCACAGCCTTGAGCAAGACTTCTTCTGCTCGCAGTAATTTAGGGCGTCTGTCTTTATTGCTGGCTGTTCAGCTCCCCGGGAGGAGGAACCAGGGCTTTCGGTTTGCTTTGGAGAGCTGGCTAAAACGTGGCGCAGGGCAGAAACCAGCTAGCGTGTTCCAGCTTGAGCTCCTGCCTGTGTGATTTAGACACTGAAGGATGCAGATTTGTTATTTCTGGAATGCCAGAGAGTTTCACTTGGGGTGTTTTTTTGTTTGTTTTCTAGAAGGGCTCAACTGATACCCTGTTTATGGCCAGCACAGGACCATGCTCTTTTGAGCAAAAGGGGTCTGCTTATGCAGTGCTCTCTGCCACATGTACATCACTTCCCTCACCAGCTCTATGCAGAGGCAGTGATTGGGGCTCTAGCAAAAGAAGGAGCCAGTCTGTGCCATTTGTTCCTCCCTGCACTTCCTATCCTGTCCTGCGCTGTGCTCCCCTGCCCACCGCAATCGGTCCTCCAATCCTCCAGGCCACACCAACCCTTTTTCCCACCCTTCACTTGCGCTGTTTCAGTACATCCTTCGCTGTTTGCTTCATATCTTTGCGGGGTTGTGCTTTGTCATGTTAGATGACACCTTGCCTTGTCACCTTGCAACTCAGTTGTGCATATGGCACATAAAGACATGCCACTCTTTTTCTGGTAAGGGGTCTGTGAAGATCTCCCCCTTGTCCTCTTGAGTCACGTCCTGCTGGTGGAGGTGAGTTTTGCAGAGCACCGAACAGTGCGCTGCACTGAGAGATTGGTGATGGGGAAAATCTTGGTAGTTTTGATTGTGCAGGTGAAGGAGAAGAAGTACCTGAGCCAGTATGAGGAGAAGGCTCCCAGGTCTGGAGGACACAGGGGTGAAACATCTCCCAGTATGGGCTGCAGGAGCAAATGAGGAGGCTCACTGAAACCAAGCAGGAGTGCCTGAGTCCATGATTGCCCTGGCTGCTCGGTTAACATGCAAAAGAGATCGTGCTGCCTTTGTGTTTACATCTGGTATCACTTCCCCGGGCAAGTCGCAGGGCTGGGCAATGCCCGGTGTCATGGGCTGTAATCTGCGGTCCTTGTGCTTTGTTACATAGCGGTTACGTGAGCTGATATTGCAGGGTGCTTTGAATACTAACAACATGTTTGCATGTTATCTTTTGCCCTAAGTAATTGCAATGGACCTGACAAACAAGACGTGGTGGGAGAAGGCTGCCCTGGAGAGAGGACACGCTGCATGGGGAGGGGTGCAGCCATGGAGATGGGGACCTGTCCTTACCCTTCGGTAAGTTCCCAAAAGAAGTTTGGAGCCAAGCTGAGAAATATAATCAAACCAAGTTATAAATATACCAAATTATAGCAGTCCCACTTTAAATTTCCAGGTGTTTCTTTCTTGGTCATGTTACCACTGCTGGTTAGCAAATAAACTCCTGTAGACACCAGAAATCCTCTTTCATGAAGGACTTTGAGTTTCCCAAATCTGTGCCCTCTCTGACTTGGAGCTGTTCTCCCTGTGATCCTTTTAGCTCAGCTGAAACCTTCCACATTTATGCTCTTTAGGGTTTTATCTCACCAACAACATGTAAAACTCCAACCCCAAACTGCAGAAGGTGGAGCAGGTCCCAAGCCCTGGGGCCCCTGGCTGTCTCACCTGCTCCATCAGGGGAGGGAAGGAGCAGAGCAAGAAGGGAGAGGACACCCCATCCCTGATGGGCAGTCATTTTGTGCCTCCCCCCCTTATTTCCACCCTGGCAACCAGAAGTTACTATTATTTTAATTAACAATAAATAAGAAAGAATGAAGTTCTGAATCCAGGCATATAAAAATGCTTGGCCAAAAAGCAGAAAACAGAGAGAAATTAGTTCGAGGAACTAATTTCCTTTCATGGTGACAGTTTTATCCCCTCCTGAAAAGAGACAGGCAAGAGCAAAACATGCTTAGTGCAACCACTAAACCACTAAAAAGGCCAACAAAAATTGGTTGCTTAACAGTTGGTCTTCAAATAAAGGTGGAACAGAGCCATGCTTGCTGCAGGCCCGTTCCCCTATCTTTGCTCACGATGACTAAGATGTTTATCACGCACTAACCCCAGAGCAAGTTATTGCTCTGCATGAGCAATGATGACCCTAAGTCTGGCGATAGTCTGCAGTGGTCTTTTTAGACGCAGTCTTAAAGCCACCCTGATGTCGGTGCTCAGCTTAGGGTCGCCGGACCAGCCCTGAAGACCTTTTGGGACCTGCATCCAGCCTGGGCTGCAATCCCGATGACAAGGGACCCGTTGAATCCTGCTCCCCTTGTGCCTGCTTGAGTTTTGGCCAAGCCTGGGCAAGGAGCAGCCTGGCTCTGCCCCCGGCCCCTCTGCTCCCCCTCCCTGTGCGACTGGCCACTGCCTGGCCCCTCAGACGATGGGGAGGAGGAGGAGGAGGGCATTAGGCAAATATCCCCAACTTCTTAAGATTCCTGCTCAATGAGCACATTTGCTCCATACTGCAGTTTTGCCCCCGTATCAGTAATCTTATCAGGCTGAGCCTGCCTCTGCCACCTGCAAGCAGAGATATCAGAGGGGGGAGCCATAAACCAGTTTGTTTTAAGTTCCTAGGCGCTAAAGTCAAGAACGAGTTTCAAAGTGAACTTATCATTTTATTTTTGTCATAAAAAAAAAAAAGAAAAGGGATAAAACACGACCGGCTTGCTTTATGATTCACTGATTGCAGATGTTTCCTGTCGGGTGCCCAGGGTGCTCGGCTTTCTGTTTGCCACTACCAAAAGGCGAAGGTGCTTGGCACCGTTTTGGGCACGTGTCGTGCAACTGTTGAGCCACTGAGCCCTGCACACCGCCTCCCCAGGAGGTGCCAAGTGCTATGGCTTCACCTCTCTACGTGCCTGCATGTGCGCAAAAGGACTTTTGTATCTGTACTCAGGCTAAAACCATGTTTCCAAAAGGAGTCATAGGGACTAGCAGAAGAAAACAAGGTGTGGTATCATATAACTGCCCACTGCCACTTCAAGTGGGTTTTTAAATATTTCCTGGCCAACTGCTCAGACGTCTTACTCATACCAGGTCTGGGCCAGATCCTGACCAGTGAACGGGCAGAGGATTACACTTGACCTCACCTGTGGGCTCACCAAGTCCTGCAGCCTGGGAGCCCGGACACTGTCCAGGGGTTCAGTGGTGACCCACTCCTGACTGCATTTGTCTTTTAGCCTGGCACAGGCTTTATCACATCCAGGCACAAACTAATATCCTGGCACTATCTTCATCATTAAAGAACAGAACAAAACATAAATCCCTTATTTCTACAAATATATTACAAATATGTAGGACCTCGAGTATTTGAAAGTAATCTTGACCAATTCTGTCATACCTTAAACAGAAATCCCAGAGAAGACACATGCTGGATACAGCATTGGTGACATGAAAAGTGTGATTTATCTCTCTTTTGGCTGTTTATCTTGTGGATACCAACAGCATCACATCCAGGTACTGCCTACCTCCCTCATTAAGCATGCCATGCCTGTGTCGAAGGAGTGTAGATATGTGGTATATGGAAACAATGCGTGTTTCCAGGCATATTTTTGGCTGAGCAGCAAAGCTCAGCATCCCCCAGCAAAGCAACACAGCACACATATACACCCGGTGCGTTGCCATCAAGGGCAGTGCAGTCTGCATGAGCACACAAACTCATGTGCCTTAAGCTCTTTAGCAGGGTCTGCCTGAGGATGAGCAGTGGCAGGGGCATGCAAAGCTGGACAGTGAAACAAGGAGGGGATTTTTGGTATCCAGCCCTAACCGCTGGCCTGTGCCTCTGCCTGGGCAGGCACGCTGGTGCCGAGCTGCTGGGCTGCAGGTACGCTGGAGCACTTGCAACCCCATGGCTCCACGTGTGCACGCAGAAGTTGCCTACGCGGGTCAGGATGAGAGATGCCAGCCTGATTTTGGAGGTAGGGAGGGAGCCTCTTCATCTCAGGGATTGCTGTGAGCTGCCTTCATACACAGGCTCAGGTCTGGGAGCAAACCCTTCAGATGAACACACGGCTGAACACATCATTGAGTTGCCCTCTCAACTGAGAGCCAAGACCTGCATCCAAACGCTGGCTTGCTGCTGTATTTGAAGGGGGGGGGAAACCCCTGAGACAGAAAAATGTGAGGCTCTAAGGGTTGTTTTTCCCCCTCTTTCTCCCCTGCTGAGCCATGAGGACGCGGGGTAGCTGGAGGCATAGCTTGCTCAGGATCTGTCAGCTCCCCAGCCCTACCCTGTGCTTTAAACAGGACAAACAGGTTATGACATTAAAGTTTCAAAACCTGGGGGGGTTCCTTGCACGGGAGAGGTTAACGCAAGGGCACTCCAGGCCCCTGGAGAAGGGGAGGGGATGCTTTCAGGTTTGAAATGCAGACGCAACTTTTCCAAAATCGGAGCTGGCTCAGAAGAAAACCAAACCCGCTCTCCCCACCCACCTCTCTCCTCCGGTAGCTCTGTGAAGCACTGTACCATGGCAGGCAGAGGCTTGAAAACGCATTGCCTCAGGCGAGGCTGTATCTCACCCTGATCCAGCAGCCCTGGCTGGGGCAGCCGCCTCCAGCCTGGGGCCAGGCTTCATGCACTTGGTTGGGGAACGCTTGAGCATCTAGCTGCCAACCAGCTGTGGGGGGGAAACTGCGCTCCCCTCCCTGAGTACCATCTGAAACAGCCCAAATGTACCCAAAGATGCATAGCCTTAAACCCACAGTCTGCAGAGATGCTGCCGGTCAGGTCTCTGTGCCATTCCCACCACCACAGTGGAAGTGATGCTGGAAGCTAACGGGCACAAGCAGGTCTTGGTTTTATTACTCCAACTGTGTGTTGGCATGGAGGGCTGTGGGCAACCCGCAGGGGTGCGAGATGAGGGGTTTTAATGGGATTGAGAGGAAAGCGTGTGCCCTGGGAAGCAGGGAGGAAAGGTCTTGCCCCTGGGCATAAGATCTCTTCCCCCCCATGCCCCGAGGGCCTTGCAGAACCAGCAGTTTATGGAGGGTGAGAGGAAGGAAAACTGCTTTTTGGCTGCCCCATGGCCTGGGGAGCCCCTCAGCTTCTGCCCTTGCCTCCTCGCTGCAGGTCTGCAGCACAGGGAGGGCACCCCCAAATTCAGGCTGCCTCCATGGCCCCAGGGCAGCACCTGCCACCATAGTACAGAGCTGCCCCGGCAGGGCCAGCTAGCAGGAGCTGCGTGCCAAAGCACCTCTCCGCAGGGTGCATTGCTGCACCCGCTCCGGCAACCCCAGAGCAATCTGCAAAAGAAGCACGTTCTTGCTAAAAGATGAGAAAAGCCTTCGAGAACTTGGAGAAGTTGCTTGCGAGCACATGGCCAGTGGCTTGGGAACTGCCTGCGCTGCCTGCAAGCGAGGGAGAGAGGAAAAAGCAGCTTTTTGGGACAAGAGTAACCACTAAGCATGTGCATTTTGCAGGCTGCAAGAAGTGCTTGTTATACTCCAGCAGCACCCGCGCTGGACTTTGTTTCCTTAAAACTGCTCGGAGCCTTCCTGTGGGATTTAATATACAATTTTACAAGAGAACATGATGTTTTCACTGGTATACAGTGCAAAGGTGCATGGCATTAGGAAAGTAAGTGGTGTGCATGGTCCCAGGGCTGTTTGGTGCTCGGGGCATGGGGCGTAGAGTGGGAAACCCCCAGGGACTCCTAACAGGAGGCTAGCCATGGACCTGGGCTCCCTCCCAGCTGTGACAACTCCAGGAGGTCCCTTCCTATGCTCGGTGGCAAAACAGCATTTCTTAGCCAACGGAAGTGCTGTGGGTGGGTTTCCCTTGGCTTGCTTCAGCCATCCCTGGGCGCGGGATGCCGTGCATGCACCTCTGAGCATCCCGAGCAGCCCCAGCTGCTCTCAGACCCTGGCGGCGGAAAGGACAAGCAGAGAGAAAGCTGCCACCCTGCTCAAGCTCCCCCCACTGCCCGTGCCCCCCTGGCTGACAGGTCCCCAGGCCCCAGGAGGGTGACACCCTGACATTTCCCCTTCCTCTTCTGTCTCCAAGTGTCACTTCGCAGCACAGCCAAGGAGCTGCCAAGCTCCCTGACCCCTGCGGTGCTTCGGAGGGCGCCCACCACAGCCGCTTCGCCCGGCGGGAGGGAGTGAGAGAAACAGGGGCAGAGCAGGGAGGGGGGATGGAGATGACAGAGGTTGGGAACCCCCCCATCTGCAAGCTTTCACTCCCAGCCATTGTGGGAACTTCCTTATGGATCTATATATTTTTTTTTTTTTAAATGTTTTCTTCTAGCTTCTGAAGCCCTCCC
>NW_008825156.1:1577674-1580551 GCF_000699105.1 Pygoscelis adeliae | reverse complement strand
TCTATATTCTATATATTTTTTTTTTTTTAAATGTTTTCTTCTAGCTTCTGAAGCCCTCCAGTGCCAAGCTGTCATTTTGCTCTTTTAATCGTATTTTGTGCCTGTGCTGCTTTCTAGGCAAATCTGCAAGCTGCTTCCAAGCCCTCTCAACACTTAACCATTTACAGCCAGAAAGACATGCTGAGATGTTTTTCTCCTTTCTGGAGGACAGATCCTTCCCCGCTTTTGCCTCCCTTTCAGAAGCTGCTGGAGCTAGTGCTACAGTTGCAGTTTAGTTGCAGCAAGATCCCTGTGAAGGGGTGGGGAGAGCATTTGAAGAAGAAAAGAAAGGCAGTCCTCAAGGACACCCCCTTGTGACTCCCGGTTTAGTTCAGATCTAGGGCCAAGGGAAGTAAAAACTAAACATTCTCAAATCTTTGCTGTTCTTGGCAGGTCTCCAAAGGGGGACAAAGGCATGAAATGGTGGTGTGGAAGAGAAAGCTAAAATGGATTCAGTAACATGCATTTTCTGTTTGTCAGGTAGCAGTTACCAGAAGCCCCAAGAAGAGGTACCCAGCTCCTGGCATCCCTGTGCTCCTTCAGCTGGCTTTGCTCTGGTGCAAGCTGTACCTTACAAGCAGAAATTCCTGAAGCCCAAAGATCTGTCGGATCAGCTGGAAGCATGAGCCCTATCCAACAAGCCTAGGGGCAAGGAGGCAGGATGCTATTTTAACCCAGAAGACGCTTTTACGCACAGCAATTGCTTGAGCAATCTCCAGAAGTGGCACTCAGCTGCCCTGGCACATTTGCAAGTGCCAGGGACATCCCACCAAAGAGACATTTCAAGCAGAGACGATACGACCAGAGTGTGTGGGGCAGGAAAATATCTTCTGTGCTTTTTGCTGTTTGCATTGAGTCATATAGAGACCAATGTGAGCACATACCACCTGCCATAGGGTGATATGGAGGCTGTCCCTCAGAGCAAGGGCAGAGTAGTGCTGGAAAGAAGCTCAGACCGTGGAAAATGAGATGGATAGCTGCTTTGGGTACCCAAGTCTCATTTTTAAATGATGAAAGAACTGCCTCTTTCCAGATGGAAAGCAGGTAAAGAGGTGGCCCTGCTGCCCTAGGCTTTTTGTGCAAGTAAGCAGCTGGCAGGGCAGCAGAGGAGCCCTCCACTTTGTGTATCCACAGGGACCCTTGTTGCTGTGTGGAAGAGGGGGAGCTCATCTGGAGCTGGTGGGAAGCAGAGCTTCCCACACCAGCGATGCCCATGCTAACCCATTTATATGCTGCAGAAAGAGGGCTCCCAGGGACTTCAAGGGAGCTGCTCCAGTGCCTGGAAGAGATTTGGTGGGATTTGTACCTTCCCCACCTTCCCCCTACTCTCACCCTCCCCTTCTTTCAGCTACAGCTCTCCTCTGCAGAGAGGTCTCCGCAAAGGACCACCTCTGAAACGAGACGTCTTGCTGCATCTGCCTGTCAAAGTCACATCCGCTGGCTGTAGCAGCAGTGACATTTAATGCTCCTCAACCTTGCTAAGAGAAACCTTTGGGTTTCAACCCATCGCATGGATAAGCCAGTGGGCTTATGTTACCATAAGTAGGGGCAGATGGTGAGGACTAGCGTGTTGCTTGGGTATAAACAGCGGCAGAAAGTAATGAGCAAGATGGTGTACCGGTGCTGCAGGAGACCTGCTACAGGCATTGCCTGTAAAAAACGCCTGTGAGATCCAGGATGAGTTTGCAGGGTTGGTAGTTAGATTAAAAATGTTCTCCCTCACAGGAGAGGAATTTGCCCTGTGGCAGATCCCAGCCTCTTGCCCTGCAAGATGCACATGCGTCTGGCTATGTAAAATGTAGCTGGGCTGCATCCTTGCTTCGAGCAGCGGCAGGGCTGGGACACACGCCTGGGCCCCCAAACCACCACACGCTCCCCCGCTGTGCAGCATCGCTACAGCCTCTGCTGCCTTCCCACTTTTAGCTGTGCCCCACACGCTTCTCTGTGGACCTGAAAACTTTGCCTGCCCCTCTGACTCTAAAGTGAACAGGTCCTGTTTACTCTTCATTATAATAATTAATGCTATTTCTTTTATTACTGGGCTACCTAGAATCTGCCTTCGAGGGATGTATTAGAGGAGATGATGGCTAAACACCCGGGATAGGACAGGCTCTGCCCTGCAGACTTGGTAGCCAGGGGCGTACATCTTCCTTGACTTGGAAATGTGCAGGTCACACTTCTAATTGGCTGCAGGTGCCAATTTGGTAAAACACAGTTGTTGAACACCGCTTTATGAACATGTTCCTCCTTTCGGATTCTGTTTCCCACTTCCCTGAATGAGTCACAGATAAGAAGACCTTGCCAATGCTTGCCTGAGACTTTCCAAACCCGTTTATTTTGGTTTCGTTCTGGTCATCCAAAGAAAGCACTGCTGGGATGGAGATACTCTATGTGCAAACACATATAGCAAGAGCAGAGCGAGGGCAATGCCTGTCTTTGGACGCCAGCCTTTTCTACAGCAAACCAAAGCTGCTACATCCAGTAAGAGTATTTTTAGCGAGCCCTGAGTTGTGCCAGGCCTTTCTTTGCCCTGTTATTGGAGCCCTGTGGCAGCACCTGAGCTCTTTGCTCTCCCATAGAGAGGGTGAAGGAAAGGAGCGCGTGCTGGGGGCAGGGAGAGCGGGGGGTGACAGTGTGGCAGGGACCCCCAGCTGCCTCTCCCGGAGGAGCTGCACATTCATCAGCTGGGGCCAACACTATGGGGTGACCATTTGTCTTCTCTCCTGGGCATGTGACAAGGGAGCGCATGCTTCCCAGCAGGCCCTCTGCTCGGCAGAAAAGACCGTGTCACTCTTGCATTTGCGGCGAACTTGATGTAGTTTTCCCTTTCTTGCTTCC
>NW_008825156.1:1575866-1577605 GCF_000699105.1 Pygoscelis adeliae | reverse complement strand
AAACAAGCCGCGCTTCCCCCAGTAGCTCCAACAGAAGAAATGCAAAGGGATGCGGAGAAACAGCCTGTGCCTGCCACAGCCTGGCAAGCCTGTCTGTCTGCCAAAAATGGCTGTGGGGTATCCTACAATCCTTCAAGCACTAAGACTGAGACTGGGAAATGCTGCTACCAGCGAGGAACAAAGGTGTGTGGTGCCATAGCAGGGCCTGAGAAATGCATCAGTGAGTGAGAAGGGCTCAAATCCTGCAGTGGTGACAACAGCATGGGACAGACTGGGTGCATGGTTAGAGCTGACTGCTGGGATTGAAATCCAAATGGTTAAGACAGCCTTGAAAACTTTGAAGCATCTTTTAAAAAAACCCAAAACTTTGAAGCCAACAGTAGCCCTGGTGCCTCTACCAGCATCCTGGCAGAAAACATGCCCTCTTGGGCAGCTGTGTGTTTACAAAGCACCAGCCAGTCCTGCTGTGTTAGCAGAGGGAGCTGCTGTGGCCATGTAGCCCCAAAGAGAGCAGAAACCAGGAATATCCATGTTCCAGGCAAAGGCTGCTTTTTCTTGGAGTTCAGAGGGCAGAATAGTGGGTTGTGAAGGGCCGGGAGCATCAAGAGAGGAGATGTAGCACTGGGCATGGCTCATGGCCATCACTAAAGTGTCCTTCGGGGATGTGTCCAGCTCAGCACTGCTCTCCTGAGGCTGACCAAGGGTAAGGTGGCTGGCCTCATCGGGGCAGCACTAACCAGTGTGGGGCTTTGCTGTGACAGCCAACAGGAAGGGACTAAGGGGTGTCTGAGATGTAGACATGGGTGCCCACATCCTGGCACCGAACTCCTAAACGGTTGACTGTCATGGCTCAGTCCCTTGAAGCCACCCCCCCTCCAAGGGAGGGGAGGGAGCCAGGCTGCCGTGATGGGTGCCAAAAACCCCATCTTCCCTTTCAGGGGTAATGGAGGAATGGAGGAGTCACCAGGCATCCGGGGGAGGGACTGCTGTAAATCATCGCCCTACTATTTTCTTGAACAACTTGTCACCTGTATACCACCCATCTTTCTGCAGGTCCCCATTGATCAGAAACAATGGGAGCCCAGCAATGGCATGGGGTGCCCGGGGAGGGGGGAAGAGCAGAGAGAGAAGAACTGGCTGAATTTTGTAGGAATTTTGGTTAAACTGAATTCAATTCAAAACTCCTCAGAGACTTTAAGGCAGATCATCACAAACAGATCACCGTCAACCTCAGGAGACTGCCATAGGATTACCAATACTTTGTATTATATTTTAGAAGTCTGTCACTCTTGAAGTGAGAAACTCCTTCCTTGGGTTATTTTGCCTGTGAAAATCATTCTGCAAGTGCGAGCTGTGCCCTAGGGCGTTTGCAGCATGTAAATTCAAAGGAAAAAAAGCACTGTCTTTGTACCTTGCAGTAAACCATGAAATGCTTTGGGTGTAGGCTGGTGTGGGCCTGGAGAGGGGCTTTCCAGCTGTACCCTTACACTGACAGCAAGAATAGCTGCAGCCTCCAAACAGGGAGACCCAGATGTCACCCGGGCCTGTCCCTAACTCTGCATGGTGTACTGCTCTTTTAGCAGAGGGGCTCCTCATTTGTTTGTCATTAGCAAGGCTGGGTGTACGGGGGGCAGCATCGCTGCCTCTCAGGAGTGAGTCTGCCTGTGTTCTCCCTCCTCCCTAGACGGACCTTCAGCTCCCTAAGGCACGGGGAACCGGCAGGAGGGCTGTGCGGGGGA
>NW_008825156.1:1560774-1575622 GCF_000699105.1 Pygoscelis adeliae | reverse complement strand
GGGCACAGCTCACCAGCCGTGAGGGATGGGAGTGAGACGTCGCAACACTCAGTGCCACGCAGAGGCCACAAGATGATGACGTCTCCCCTTTGTGCCCCAGCATTTCCCTCCTGCCCGTGCCCCATCTGTCACAAATGCCCCCCTGCCTTTGTCCGGCTCCACCTGGGCAAAGCGTGTGAGGTTCAGATGTTGGCGGTGGAGCCCCAAAGCAGAGCACAGACTGCTCACACAGCAACCTTGGCCTCGCAACAGGCGGGGGGTACCTGCCAAAGGAAGCAGCCCATAGGAGCAGGAAGATTTTAGCAAAGGTCTCCCTGCTGCTGGGATGGCACCTTCCATCCCCTGCTTGTTCCCCTGCACCTCGCAGCCCCTCATGCTGCACCCTGCTAGAAAGTCACTCGTTCATCATGGCCAACTCCTTCCTGATAGTTTCAGACATGCAGAGATTGTCCCTGTCTTGCAAGGGTCATCTATTTAATCTGTTTTCCATCTTAAAACACACTACACAGAAAACTACAGATCTCTGAGTATTCACTGCACCACCAGTTCATTCCCTGTCTGCAAAGCTTACCAGTCACCATCATTTTCTTTCAGACCACTGGTTAAGGTATCAAACGGTGTTGGCCACAGAGGATGCCATCCTCTTTTTTACCAAGTGTGCTTTGCTTTGGGCTAGTTCTCCACGGTTTTTATACTGCACAACTAACTCTTCTTTGCATTTTACCTCATCTCCCTAAACAGAAAAGCTTTCAGCCTGTCATCTGGGGTACCTTAAATTAAGACTACATTATTTGAAAGGGCTTTGCCATGGGACTGCCCCAGACCAGCCTGGATGCACTGCTCCCCACAAGGTGATGGTACAATGAAGACCTGCCCTTGCACCAGGGCAGCGACCCTGTCTTTTTCCCATAAAGAAATCACGTCTTCCTATTTTCCTGCGCCTCCCAATTGCAGCTGCCTCCGGTGTCACTGCGAAGTGCGACCAAAAATCTATACTTCTTCAACACCCTGTGCATCGCCCAGGAAAGGGCTAATAGGAGAGGCAGACCACTTGAGAGGCCGATCAATAGACCCGCCTGATTTTGATGGTAGGTGTCTCACAGAGCGAGGCGCTGTCTAAACTCTCAATTTACCCTTCCCTCGCCTCTCCCCGCCTCCTGACAACTGCAATGGTTAAGCACTCTTCAGCATCTGTAAGTAGACCGCTGCCTAATAAAAGGCTGCAAAATGCCAGCACATCCCTGAGCCACTTCAGGAGGTCACTCTTTAATGCTGAAAAGAGATGCTGTGGAGGGAAACTGCCCCATACCTCCAGTTATAAGGAAAATAGGGAAAACAGGGAAGAAAGGAAAAAGCAGTTTTTAAAAAATACATTAAGAGGAATAGGGGGTTTCAGACATTTTACAAACAGTTTCAGGTGAAGCCTGTGACCCCAGCTTTTCTGAAAATGAGGCCCAGATCAGTCACTTCAATACAGGTGTCTGAACTGAAGCCTTTTTGGGTGGCCTGGGTTTTGACCGTGGAGAAAGGGAGCGGAGACATTGCAAGCTCTGCCCTGTCGTGGGGCACGCTTGGCTTTGAAACCATTCCCTGTCCCCTGCCGTGACATATCCCAGGGCTGCAGGTGGGGCTGATGGGGAGGAATCGGCAGGCGCCCATCAGCAGAGATTATCGACAGTCACCCTGAAGTGAAGCAGAATCCAAACAAAAGCGTAAAAAACAAGGGAGAAAGAGGGCGAACGAATGTGCTGTCATGAGCAGACGAGGGACAGGAGGCTTCTGCGGGCTGGGGCTGCGCGTCCAGCTGGAGTCAGCACACTTGGCTTCCTGGAAATTTGGCAAGGGAATGAGATTTCAGACTCCCTCGTGCCTATCTCCACCCATTAAACAAATGAGTGTTTACTGAAAGGAAGGGAGCTGTTCCAAGTCCCTCTTGTTTCAGGAAACCACTTCTTCCTTACGGACATCTCCTGGTAGAAGCAGCTGGCAGTGGAGAGGAGGAGACAGACCTGAGAGCTGCTGAGATTTTGCAATCCTCCTTTGATGAGTCCCCCTCCCCAGGCAGAGCTTGCCTGGTGTGAGGACCCACGGGAGCAGCTCCGGTTTTCTGCCTCCCGGTTCAATCCCTGGCTGACCACCAGCAACCCGCGCTGGGGCAGAGGGAAGGCTTCGGAGGAAGGGTAAGGAGAGACTTGCAACATCATGCACATTTACGACCAATTCCTTTTGCGGCTGATGAATCATGGTGGAGAAGGGAGCTGAGAGGATGGTTTGGATTTCTGTCCTTCCCGGATCAGAGTTCTTTGAGACCTAACAGAGTTTTGATATCACTGACTAACAGGCAGGGTGGAGATGTCTATAGGACTTAAAATCTGCTTTGCATACTGTCCTGGTTTCGGCTGGGATAGAGTTAATTTTCTTCCTAGTAGCTGGTACAGTGCTGTGTTTTGGATTTAGTGTGAGAATAATGTTGGTAACACACCAATGGTTTAGTTGTTGCTAGGTAGTGCTTACACTAGTCAAGGACTTTTCAGCTTCCCGTGCTCTACCGACTGAGAAGGCTGGAGGTGCACAAGAAGCTGGGAGGGGGCACAGCCAGGACAGCTGACCCAAACTGGCCAAAGGGATATTCCATACCATGTGACGTCATGCTCAGTACATAAACTGGGGGAAAGCTGGACGGGGGTGGGGCCGCTGCTCGGGGACTGGCTGGGTATCGGTGGGCGGGTGGTGAGCAATTGCATTGTGCATCACTTGCTTTGTATATTCTTATTATTATTATTACTATTATTATTAGGAATTTTATTTCCATTATTAAACTTTTTATCTCAACTGACGAATTTTCTCACTTTTACTCTTCCAATTCTCTCCCCCATCCCACTGGGCGGGGGGAGTGAGCGAGCGGCTCTGTGGTGCTCAGTTGCCGACTGAGGTTAAACCACAACACATACAAAGTAGGCAAAGAAGGTTTCTAGACCAGCTTTAGCTCCTGTTTTAAGGCCAGTTGGCCCTCAGAAGGAGATTTCAGGTTCAGGACCATCTCCCAGACATCTTCAGGCCACCAAGTCTCAAGAAAACACGATAATGCAGGTTTTTTCAGCCATGCACGTGGGAAAGTGGGCAGAAAGAAAACACTTCTAGTGTCCTGCACAGCTGTGGACACTGGGAGAAGGGGATCTGCTTTTCAGGTCTTGCTAGCAAGAATAGAAGCCCAGAGACCGACCCACCCGTGGTCAATCCTACCACCTACAGCGAGACGGAAGAAACTAAGAGATTATGAGAGCTGGTGAGGCACTGGTGGGAAACACAACCTGTTTTGCTTACTGCGTGTCGGAGGCCTGATGGGGCAACCATTATGCGAGACAGGGAAGGGAGCAGCACATGGTGTTGTAATTACAGAATAGCCTTAGAAAGGATGTGAATATGACTTTTCATGCTCCTATTGAACAGAAATGCAGCATCTTCCTGTTCTAGGACCTCCAAAGCACCTTGCAGAGATGGACAAATATCAGCCATCTTCTGGAGAGGCTCTGGAAGGAGAGGGGGAGCCTTCTCTGGAGATAGCATCAGCCACGTGAGCCATCGTTTCTCCTGGTCCACCTATGCCAGCAATGGCTGGAGGATGTGGGGGGAGGCTCCTGGGCCATGACTCATCTTGGGGCCCAGCCTGGAGCACTGAGTCACTCTGTGGCACCACCAGTGGAGCTGACAGGCCACCACGCATGTCACAAGCAGCAGCCGGTTGCCCTTCCTCGTGCTCGCTTGGCCCCACCATCTCTCCATCCCCACGGCTCATGGCTGCCCCGCAGGCATCGGGGACCCAATGGCACCGAGCAAGGAGCCCTGTGGTTGATCTGGTAGCATGTAGATCCCACTGGTCTCCTTTTGGGCCTTAGTCACCTCTACAGCCCCAAAAAGGACCAGGGGGACTCCTCATGCCCAGGAAGAGCTTAAAAGTTAGACTCAAACTGAGGTTAGCCTCCATTCTTCAGATGGTCTGTGACACACTGGATGGCCAGATGATCATGGTGCCCTTCGGAGGGACCTTGGCAGGCTGGAGAAGTGGTCAAATGGGAACCTCAACAAGTGACAATGCAAAGTCCTGCCCCTGCAGGGGAATAATCCCACGCACCAGCACATACTGGGGGCCAACTTGCTGGAAAGCTCTGCATGGAAGGCCCTAGGGGTCCTGATGGACATAGCTGGACCCAGCCCCATGCAGCTGCTCTGCCTGAGCAGAAGGCTGGACCAGGTGATCTCGAGATCCCTTCCAACCTCAACCACTCTGCCATTCTGGGATCATCAATGGAGAGAATAGAAAAAAAAAAAAATAGTAGCTCTTGAAAAAGATCCTCTTGAAAAACCCACCTGAAATACCTCCAAAATGAAAAAAAAAACTCAAACAAAAAAAAAGAAAAAAAAAAGAGTCTCCCTCCCTCCAGCTGTTAACTGGTCAATGCACTCTTCAGTCTGCTGGGAAAATTTTTATATAAGGACCACTTTGTGCTCTTGTCAATAATATGGCACCTCGCTGCCTTCTTCGAATTGTCACGACACATCAGAGTTGCTACTGGATCATCTTGGGGACATGGTCTTCCCTGACAGAGGAGTTCAAAACACATTCTCACCTGGCCAGCCCCAAACATGCTATAAGAGCTGCTTGCACAAAAGACCTTTCAAATAGATCTGGACCAGGGGGAGGTGTTAATTTGGGAAAAGAAGAAGCTAGGAAAGATGCTCTAAGGATAACCAGTCTAACCCCGGCACCCAAGACACCGTTATCGCTCTGTGCCTAAGCTGCACTGCTTTGACCATGCTTTGGTGGCTGCCTGCTGCTCTCTAGGAGAGAGAATAGTGCCAGAAGAGGAGGTCTTGTGCACAGCCAGTGCACAGCCATACGCCACTGCCGGATCCCCAGTTGTGCTGGAAGAGAAGAGCATGCTCTTTCTCCGGAGCTTTATTCTCAAGGAGCAAAATGGTGAGCAGCATTGGATTTCAGCCTCGGGTGTCCGCTGCCTGGCAGCTGCAATTGCCATGGGGACATCCCAGGAGTGGAAACAGGTACCCCAAGTCGGGGGGGACCATGAGATGGAGATGGAGACCAGGTTTTCTGCCCATCTGAGGACTGGCGTGATCTGCATTGCCCCTGTCCTGGATGATGTCTCTGAGACCATAGGCTGTCATGTGAGGAAGGTCTGGCACTGGGAGGGGGGATGATGAGGGTGGGATGGTGACCCAAAACAGGCAGTGGGGACACACCAGCTCTGCACCATTTGCTCATTTAAGGTGCCTGAAGGCGTTGGCCTCCCCCAGCAGGGACACAGTCAAAACAGCACTCGCTCTGATCAAACAGGGGCTTAACGGAGACCTTCTCCAGGCACTGCTGGGGCTGAAAAGCAGCCCTGCGTCACGGGGCACAGGGAACAACAGGCAGCTGTCTCTGCACCCGCCCTGCGCTGCTTATCGGCAGGGCAGCGGGAGCATCTCCATTTAGGGATGTGTTTGCTTTTCCTGACTGTGGCAGTGTGATAGGGGCCGCAGCAAGATATGGGGGCCCCGCCGCTCCCACCGCCAGTGTCAGTGCTATGGATGCCCGTGAACACAGGAAGACCCTCACTCCTGTCCCAAACCTCTACTGGTTCAACCCATGGCCGTGTGCCCACCTTCTCTGTGCTTTCAAATGTGTCTGCACTGCTTAAATTTGTCCAGTCCACCCTACCCTAATCTCCATCACAGGGGGTGGGAAAGCCCCCTTACCACCTCCTAACCCCTCCATCTCCTTGAAAAAGAGAGAGAAATGCTTGGATTTTGCTCAGTCATTTGCAGAACCCCAGTGCCAGGGTGAGAAGATGGTCCTGCATGCGGTGCTGGGATTGCATCCCAGACTCGGCTCCCTCAGCTCCCTCCCGCAGCTTCCCCTCGCCCCATCCTCAGCAATTTCTCGGCCAATTTCAGGAATAAATGGCTGGCTAATGGCAGGGCACTGGAAGGGCTGATCTGGCTCAGCATGTGCCGTAATGACAGATTATCAGGCACATTGATCCTGCTCCCATTTCTGAGTGCTGGCGAGAAGGCTGCAGCATCCCACAGCCCCCAGAAACCAAGCACTGTGGCAGCCTCCCGGAGCCTGTGTGCCCCGGGGCCACCCTGGGGCATCCTCTGGGGCATGGAGGGCTTGCTCAGGATGACCCAAGCTTGGGGCTGGATGCCTGCTTTGTGTTGTCGTGAGAGGGACTGACTTTCTGCATATTTGATGCCCTTTTGAAGCACTGAAATGAGGGGTCTGATGGGGTATTACTTACCTGCAGTGCTGTCCCTTGCCTGCCAGGTGGTTTCTGAACTGATGGAGAGCTTTGATTAGTGCATGTTCTCCCCCAGTGCTGCCGCACTTGCATCTCTTGGGGATCAAAAAGTTCCTTGAGCTTTCTTTAAGGTTCCTTTGTGGAGATGCTACTCAGCATCCCTACAAAATAAATTCTATTTTAGTATACAGAAAACTACTGTAAGATGCAATATGTGAGGACCCGGAGGGATAAGTCGAGTACAGTTGTGCTGAAGCCAATGGGGTAAGTCTTTTTACACCCAAAGTAGTAAATTTCCCAGTATGCTAAAGCTCGTGCTGAAGAAAAATTTGGAAAAGATGACAATCCAGTGAAAGATCCTTGCTTTTTTATCATGGGAGCCTTTGTTCATCCCAGTCATGCTAAATGACTGACTTGGGAAGCGGAGATTTGATTACAGTCCTGAAGAGCACTGGATCTGTAACAGCCAAACAAACCGTAGGAAAGTGTTAAACTAGCCTTCTGCCATCCCATTATCAAAAAGAAAAGAATAAAAAAGGAGATAATCCTTGTTTAAATATCACAAGCAGCAGCTGAGTCAGTGGGAGCTTTAGACTGGAAATGTCAGGGAGGAATTTAGATTTTCAGAGCAGTTGCTGCTCTGCAATTATCATAAGTCACTTACAAGGACCCCTTGTCTCTCGTTGCCCTCAACCACGCATCTGCAGGGAGGGGGAGCAGAGACAAAACACATGGCCCTACTGGGGACAGATAAGGGAAACGAACGAACACCATCCCACTAAAGGCACAAGGCAAATCCCTTCAGGCTATGGCCAGGCTTCTGCCACTGTGCGGGTCAGACGTAGGTGGGGCAGAAGGGGACAGGGAGCTGGGGGAAGGCAAACCCACGGGAAAAGCAGGGAAGCAATATGAGAAAGAGGAGATGATTGCTGGAGAAAACCACATGCTATCTCCCCCCAGAAAGGCATTTATTTGCTTCTGGTGATGTTTTGGGCATAGGAATGAGAAGGGAGACGGAACAATGAAGATCTGGGGGGGGGTTAACCTGTTCTTCTGCGGTGCTTTTCCTCTTGTACCAGCATGCCTCGTTGCCATCTAGCACGTCCCTGATGTAAATTAAATAAGTGAAAGTACTATTAACTCTCCTGAGGCAGGCACTGCCTGCACCAACAGGGGAAGGGCAAAGGATGAGCACTCAAAACACATAATTTCCACCACATTAAGTGATGCAGAGACACGCATTTTCCCAGCTGGTACACATGGGAAGGCTAAAGACTTCCTCTGCAGGGATGGTGTTTTCTTACCTGTCTTTTCTCACTAAAAAAGTGAAGTTTCCAAGACCAGCCTTGGCCAGGTGCAAGGTAGAAGGACCTCAGCCATGCTGTCCTGGCAGGAATTGGTAGGGGTCTACCCTGTGTTCCTGGCTGGGGACAGTAGGTACCCTTGCTCCGGCTTTGTGCTTTGTGAGATGGGTCATCGCAGCCATATCTCCTCCTGCACAGCACGTGGGCTGTGCCATCCCCATTAGTCTTACGTTGTCCTCTCTCTGTGTCCGATGGACACAATCTTCAAGTGAGGTACCTGTTCTGGTTAGGACACTTCAAGCAAAGAAGAACATGGCTTTCCTGATGCCCATTGGGCTTGCTCACCATCACTATTAAAAATGTATGTCCTACTGCTTACTTGAACTTTTCTTCTTTGCCTAACTTTCAGCTACTAATCTTTTTGTTCTCTTCTCCACTAGATTAAAGGATCTGTATATGTAGAGGACAGTCCTATCATTGGGAGGATAGGAAATGTAATCTCGTAGACCCTGCTTTTCCATCGCGTCATCCTAGTAGCTTAATGGCAGAATTACTGAAGTCAGGCATATTGTACCAGTATAGATCTCAGACTCTTTTCTTTCTTTACTTTCCATGACTGTGGATCAATAAAACATTGTTGATACACCGTAAAGCTCCAGAAGAGAAGCACAGGGCTTTGATGAGTCATCCTCTTAAGCCTGCTGGGTAGCTTGCCATGGGTGATACATTTACATTCACCCTCTAAAAAAGAGAGGAAAATATTTCTCATGCTTTTTCCCATGTATTTACTTGAAGACTACCTGTTAGGAATAACAGATCAGATCCTGAGCAGATGTGAATCAATAGGAAAGCATTGACTTCACTGTGAAATGCTGGTGACAATTTCCAATTCAGAACTGATTGTGTCTCCATAATAGATCTCATCCATTCGATGCTGAATGCAAAACACCTTTCTGCCTATAAACAGAACGATGAATAAACATTTGTATGAAGTCAATATTGTGACATTTTCATAGGGCTGAGACCCTTTGTCTGACTCGTAATGCTAAAATCACATCAGACCTTTTGTTTGACAGGCAGATGGTTTTTATCCTCCAGTGCCTGAGGAGAGAGGCAACAGAGTGGACAAGAAGTCGGCGATTTTCTGTTCGTGCGGAAGTAGCTCTGAGCTGCATTTCACTGGTCTACCTTGCTGACCTGGAGCTGCTGTTACAGAAGATGAGAAAGGGGGTAAGAGGAGGGGGAAGGAGATGTATCTATGTCAAAGGAGTGACATGCTCATGAAAAAGGAGAGTGTTGGGCAAACACTGACAAAGCACTGACGGAAAATCCTTGTCGTCTTCTAACATAATTTGCTTCCACAGCTAGAGCAGTGATGGATGGGTGACTGGGAAACTGAGGGAAAGCAACACTCAGGGGAATGGCCCAGGAGCAGATGTGGGATCCAGACTCGTCCAAGCCACACTGTTCAGCCTTGTAGTGCAGGTCCTAACAGTCACAGGGGACTGGTGGCAATGGGTCAAAGTCCCTTCTGGTCCTACACCATCAGCTCTGGCTGTGCTAAGACCACAGCAACACACAGTGATGTGTTTCCAGTCCTTCTGAAAGAGTGATGGGAACTTGCTTTGGATCCCTCAACATGGCTTGTCTTTCTTCATTCTGATGCCGCCATGAGTTAGATAAATTACTTCTTGCTCCATGGCGTGGGTGGATGAGCAAGAGGGTTAAACACATCAGGCCAGACACCATGGTCACTAGCAGTGAAGAGACTAAGCGCCCCAAAGCCCACTTTCAAAAATGACTTAATACAGTAGGATGGGGACTTAATGAACTTGGCAATAAAATGGGGACATGCCCTCAACTTTGTCTTTTCATCTAGAGAAAGAGTTGGAGGATCCAGGTCACTGCAAACCTCTTAGTGCTGGGACTTCCAAGGGTCTGGAGAAAAAATGAGCAGTAGCATGAGTCCCTTTTCCACATGTATTCAGCAATGCAAAGGCCTGATGGGCAATCAGACTACAGGCAAGACGACTGAAAGGCAGCAAAAGCCAAATATTTCCATTGATTTCTGCATCTGTTGCCCACTATTAACTGGTTCTTCGCAGCTGAAGGTTACAGCAATTACCAGCCTCAAGGCAGAAGACAGGAAACAAAGGCAGTGAGTTAAACGACTTGCTCACGGCCATGCGTGAGCAGTCAGAAAGGCAGCCCCGTGTTTTCTGCGCTGGTTGTTGGCAATAAGATTAGTGCCGGACATTTGATTTTTCTTGTCATAATGTTTCTGATGTTTTCAGGCAGTTGTTTACCTGTGCAACCTTTTTTTTTTTTTTTCCCAGAAAAGCAAATTCACTGTCAAACTTAATGTTCAAAAATTTTGTGCCAGATCTCCATATGATAATTTTGGTTTCTGGAGGGTTTTTCCACCTCTCTGGAAGCTCCTAGATGCCTCTTTAATCTGTCCTCCCTTCTCAAAAGGGCTGCATTTAATTAATTTTTTTTTTTAAGAAAGCTGACCCCAGGATCTGGGAGTAAAATATTGGATATCACAGACATAAATTAAAATCACAAGGACTGGTAGTGCAGAAGGACACCTGTTGCAATACACATAGGCTACCTTTCCACACAAAGGTGACATTCCCTGATGACCTTGTTAAAGAACTTCTCTACGAGTTGAAATACAGTGGGCCAGAGGTGTCAGCAATTAGTTTTACAACCCCACAAGATGACATGCTCCAAGAGACGGTGCATTTTATTCTGCCACCTGCTCCTGACTGTCTGCTTGCTGCTCACATTTCCAAAGAGAAAATTGCTCCTAAGTGCTTCCCCATTGATCTGAGACAAGATGGTTGTTTTGGATTGTGCTGTGGCAGGTGAATCATCAATAAAATATTTCTGAATTTTCACTTGCCTGTTCCACATCCATTTCCTGAAAGAGAGAAGGATTGCTGCTGCGTTTGTTTCCGAAAACTCAGGGCTAAACTTTCAGTTCCTGGGGAGAGGCTGATTTCTTTCTCCATCCAAGCAGCCTCCCTTCCCTCTGAAAACCCTTTCCCCAAACCATTCACTATTTTGCTGGAAATCAGGTTATTTTCCTCTGAAAAGTTGATTGCTGTAAAAACTTCCCAGAATTGCATTTTCATTGTTGACCAACGAGAGATTTGATGAGTTTTAAGGCAAAATTTGAGCAGCATGAGTACAAAATTTTGAATCTGAATGTGGAGATGAAAACAGACTTGTGAGACCAGCTGGCCCCATACTTCAAAATGGGGGGCGGGAGGTCATTTTTTGTGGGTAATAGGAAAATTCTCAGATTTAGCTAAAACCTAACCTGGCCTTCTGAAATGTGAAATCTCGGACACAGAGGTTTGCATTTAGCTGTTGAGGGTATTGGCCTTGATCCTTAAGTCATTGGTTTGCGTCTGTGGAGCAGATGTACCCTGTACACTACACTGTGAAAATGTACTGACACATAACAAGGCAAAAAGGCACTAGAGGAGGTTGCACAGCTCTGCTCCATCGTCTCTAGGAAAGTGTATCTTCTGCCACTTTTTTTTTTAAACATAATTGGCTTTTTTGATTTTGCCTTGGGATCTACCCACTGGCTGGAAGAACAACCCCTGCACTGGGGCTCTTCGTGTCCCAGTGGTCTCCTCTGCAGTGGGGGGAATGGAGGCCCAGGACCCCACATCTGGCCTGTCCACCGGACCAGGTCTGAAGCTGCTAAACCTCATCTGATCTGGCAGAGCGTTTCTCCCGGGGTGGCAGGAAACATCTCGCTGCCCTTACTGAAGAGCTAGCACATCTTTGCTGCTTGCAGCCCCCCTTCCCCTGGGTTCATCAGTTGTGACAGAGCGTAAGTACGAAAGTCAGTGTTTTCTAGATAATAGGAGGCTGCAGAGTTAAGAGGGAGATGAGGATTTTAATTATCTTTTTTTTCGCTCCTGCCACTGCCCCAGTCCTAGGGAGGCTGCAATGACATGGAAGCCTGAGGTGTCATTATGGGTTATTAAACTCTTTGCGGCACTCAGGGCCGTTGAATGGAGCTACAAACAGAGAAAAGAAAAAAATATCTCTTGGTGGAGCTGGCTAACCCCCCCAGTAATTGCTTCATGTGGCAGACTGTAATTATTCAGGCTGTGGAGAGGAAGAGGGAGAGAGAGCGGGTGAGTGGGAGAAAGAGCAACAAGGGGACCTGGGCACCCCACATGGCCATCAGGGTTGCCTTGGTTGTGATGGGAGATGGCAGCTCGCCCTCACATCAGCGTACACCATCCCTTTCTTTGGCCTTTGGTGGAACACTCTCACAGTGCAGACCCTGGAAAACCAGCATGGAGATCTCTCCAGCTCCCATGATGAGGGATGGTAATTTGGCAGATGGGGTTTTCCTCTTGGTCCCCATACCCGAGGTGCTCAGGAATGGTGATAATTGCAAACAATGCTTGAGGATGCACAATGACCACATGGATCCAGCCAAAGAAGGTAATATCTTGCTCTTCTCTCTGCACTGCCAATCCTGCATGCAGTGGCAGGTGAAATGAGCCTCCCGAGGACCAGCAGCGCTCTGCACCTTAATGCCATTTCTGGATCCTTTTTGGGTCTGCTTTACCCTTGAGGGAGGCACAGTCAGACCTGTCCAGTTTATGAGCTTTTCTGTCTGGGGACTAGTGCAGCAAAGCATTGTCCAACAGTGTTTGCTGTTTCTGCTTTATGTCAGATTAATCCCTTAAAACACACAGCTGGATACACATGGCACCCGCACACATTCAAGGACGGTTGTGTGGTTGGAGTGTGAGAAACAAAGCAGTGATGGAGACCCATCCATCTGTTGTATTTCCTTCATAAAGCTTCCTAAAGGCTCCTCTTCTTCATTAGCAATTCTGGTAGTTAGTCAAACATGACAAAAGCTGAGACAAGCCTGGCTTGGTTTAACCAGACAGGCTCACACCCCCCAGAAGTCATGTCTGATAGCAGCAGAACTTAAACATGGGCCCAAACAGGTGGTTTCTAGAGATGTAGGCACATGAAGAGATGGAAATGTCCAAGCTGTGGGTGGCCTCCAAAAAGGTGGGACTTTGCCTGGGAAGGACACAGGTGGAAAATGTGTTAAGGAGCTTTGCACTGGACCAGCTGGGAAAAAGCAATGCCTGTCCTCTTGCAGCTATGCTGATAACACTGCTCTGAAGGACGTCCACCCACCACCCACCTTCTGGCCCAAAATGAGAACCTGCTGCCATGTGGTTTCTCCCATCTTACCTCCTCTGTCAGCTCCTCCAGGACAGGAGAACCAACCTGATTTTTCCACTCTTATCAGAGGGAGAAAGTCTTACCATCACTCGTGGCAATCTGGAATTTTTGCCCTTGGTTGCATGGAAAGCAGGACTTCACTTTGGCTACACGGAGCCTCCATGCTGAAGAGCATTTCCATACAATGCAAGACTCTCATCACCAGACAGGGATGGGGGGTGACAGATTAGCAGTGCTTAAAGAATAAAAGAGTAGTATGCCTAATTTGTCATCCATATAAAGAAGAGGGATTAAAAATCAAGGGCTTTGGGATGAGATAACTAAGTAGAAGAACTGATGAGCTTAAATGAAGTACTGGATTTCACAAGAGAAACAATACATGAGACGAAAGGAAAACAGAAAATATATTCAAAGAAATTCCATCTATTCATACAACAGTCTTGAAAACTTGTCTGATGTTATCGGCGCTTTTTAAAGCCACTGTTTGTCAGAAGAGCCTTCATATGTGATCTCTGAATATGTTACAGCCTGCAGGAAGCCTAAGTGACTCTTTCTGTTCCCATATTTATTAAAGTACTTTACCAATTTTCACAATTCTTTACATGAACTGACATTTTAAGGCTATCCTTTCAGCAAATTGATTACAAATTTGGATAACTGGAACTTGCTTTGATGGCTGATTTTAGGTTTATCATCCCTGGCAAATGCTGTTCTAAAGAGACCTTTAAACTATGTCAGTTAGCAAAAATAAAAGGTCTAGCAAAATGGTTTCTCTTTCTGATTTTAAGGTAAGAAAACAGTATGAAGGAAAAGAGATTAAATTCATTAAATAATCTGAAATTTGTCTTTGTCCTAAAATTGAACTGAAAACCTCAAACAAAAAACCACTGAAATTCCATATTCTACATGCTGTTTTAAAGGTAGTGCAATCTAGAAGAGTTCATTCAGAATTAAAGGTTTATTTGATAAAAATATTCAAATGCAATTCTTGTAACCCTTCTCCTACCCAAGTCCCTTTTTCCTTCCCAAATGAAATCCCAGTGAAGCTGACCCAATCTTGGCAAGGCCTTTCATTGACAACGCTTATATTGTAACAGCGTATCACACTAGCAAAGTATCTGAATAGCTTTAATTAAACATTTCTTGAGTACTTAGCCTAACTATGGCTTTCTAACCTTAACACCTTTGCAGCTTCATCCTAGACTATCTGACACCACCATTGCATGAAATGGCCTCGTGCGGCTGTAAAGCTGCATAGGACAACTTCTTCAGCAAAGCAAACAGGCAATGGCTGCAAGAAGCATCTTCTTTGCTTTCTTTATAAGTTTACTTTACTGGCATTAATGGAGTTACAGAATCCCCAGTGAGGGCTCTTCACTATTGTATAACATGAAAGATACGTAAGCTTTATTTTAGTGGCCTCATTTGGAGTTGGTTCTTCTTCCTGCCAGTCTTCATAGATTATCTTCAGATGACCAATATGGTCTTAGTTTGCTTTTAACTCATATTTCTGTATGAGATATACTTCCTACATACTAGGAAGCACTAACAGCAGAGTGGATTCAGTCTTCCTAAGGCAAGACACTTGCAACCTAGGACAAACCTCCTGCTTGTTTGAAGGAGCTGTTTCTGACAGTCTACTGACTTACTGCTTGTCTTTAATCCTCCCTGTACCAGAAAGGGTACTGAAGATAAACTTAAAAACCCACAAAAATCCAATAATTTTTCCCCTTGGTTTCTGGAGAGGACCAGATCTCTTGCAGGGTAGAAATCAGGATGAATTGCTGTGATTGACTTCTGCGGCATCGTCTGGGGTGGGCATCCCTCTTCACACTCTGTGGCTGTGATTGGGGTAAGACAGAAAAGTTCCAGCATGGGAATAAGCATCATACTGCTTGAAAGTCCTGTCTATGAGATCCCTGAGAAAAGTCTTGCTTCAAAAAAGTCAGGACAGCATGGGTGGCAATCTGCATGAGATCCTAATCTTAAGTTTCATGG
>NW_008825156.1:1550865-1560700 GCF_000699105.1 Pygoscelis adeliae | reverse complement strand
CCATAGTCATCCCCAAAACCCTTTGTTCCCTTAGCTAGGAGGCAATCAATTTCTGAGCAGGTTGGCGAGCCTGGCTGTCGAAGACAGCTGTCACTCTTTAGGTGACAGCGGTCTTTCAGTGGCAGCGCAAAACAATGCCAATGATCTTCTGTTCTATGCACCTGCTGGAAAAAACGGGCTCAAAAGGGTTGTGAAAAGGTGCAGCCTGCAGCGAGCACAGCTGGGATGCCTGGCTAAGGCGGCAGCGTGGGAGTGAGTGCTGGTATCTCGGAGCAGTGTTCCCCACACTGCAAGCTTGTCCAGCTACCATGGTCCACCTCAGTCAGTGGCACAAAAAACATCACCCATAGGATTGTGTTAATTCGTATCCCCCAGTAAGGGGGTCCCCAAGGCCACCCCAGCAGACAGGATGCAATGCTGCTCCTTGCCCACCTGCTGGGCAGCGGGGATGACTTGGGACCTGCCCCTAAAATGTTTTCTGAGGAGATCCCGCAACACCAGGCAGCATTCCCCTCCATCAGGTTGGTGGTTTTTTGTCTTGTGTTTTGAGCATGCAGGGTTTAGCAGAGGGCAAACAGAAGGTTAGGAGACTCAGAGAGGATTAGGGATGAAATTAAAGCAAAAGCAAGGGCTGCACTCGGTGTGCGAGGTGCTACCTCAGGGGAGGACGCAGAGGCTGGGGAGAAAGGAGCCCCGATGGCTGCTTAACTCCTTCCTCTGGTTTTGACCGTACTGAACAGCAGGGTGTCCTCAGCACCTGCAATAAGAGAAGCTGCTCCACCTGAATTAATATTTTTTTTTGGCTCACTACTGGACCAAATCTTCAGCTGCTGTCAACTGCTCACTTCAGCTTCAACTTCTACCAACCTCTAGCCAGCTGGGGCTTCCCAAGCTGCCTTGGTGGGGCTGGCAGCGTTGATCATGCTGTCTGTTCTCCAGTGTTTGTAGGAGATGGCAAACATCAAGAGCTTTGCAGCCTCGAGGAGGTCAACAGGATGTTGATCCTCCAGGGCTTTTGGCACTGCAAAAATCATCAGCATGCTGGCACGAACTCAGCTGTCCCACTACAGGAAGGACGAGCCACCAACGCTAACCAGGTATCTTCAGCAGATGTCTTCTAAAGCAACGCCATGGTCGGCAAGGTTATGGGTGAGCTCTCCGGCAGTCAGCCAGTGAAATGCCACTGGCTTTCCCACCGCAGGGGTTTGTGCCAGCTGGTGGCCTGTCCCCAGTGCAGTGGTGTCTCACACGAAGCAGGACTGTGTGTTCCCACAGTGCTTGTTTGGCAAGGGAGAGCTGCTGCAAATCCCCCAGGAGCAAAAGGCCGTTTTGCTCACGGCAAAGCAGAGTCCTGGGACGGGTCCTGAGCTGCCACCCGCTGTCACAGCCCCAGAGGTCCTTGGGCATTTCATCTCTTAGGAATTACTGTAAGAGGAGCAAAGCCCTTGGAAATGCAGGACTGAGAGGGTTTTTTTCCAGATTATTTTCTTTAGAGCCTTTTTCATCTCTGAGGACTCAAGGGGCACAATTCTGTAGTCCTTACATAGCCAAACCAAGACATGAGGTGGTGGGAGAGCACTGAAACACACAGCGTTTGCAGGGGCCAGGTGTCGGGAGGTGCGTACGTGAGAACAGCATGCAATCCCACGGCTGCCTTGGGGGAATCAGTGTTATTTTCCTATTCATTTACTGCCTCAACGACAAGGCAAACATGGGGAAAAAAGAGCTAGAGAGGGCTGAATCTCTTCCTTCCTTTGATTTTGTCCTTTCATAGATCAAAATCCTTTTATGCAACTCCCAAAGCTGGGAAAGCAAATGTGTCGGACTGAAACACAGCATGAGAGTGAACTCCATCAAGAATAAGGGGGGGGAACAGAGTAGAAATCTTTTGGGCGCAGGCAAACAGGTGGGGGGAGCGTCTGGTCTGCGAAGGCAGGGTGTCTGCAATCTTTGTAGCGATTAGATTTAATGGGACAGAAACGTTTCTCTCCTTCACGTCCCCTCCTCCTCTCAGCCCGAGGGGGAGAAAGGAGGGAGGTGGTGATGGGGAGGTGGCGGGGGGGAGAGAAGATTTGAAAGAGTCTTTGACGTCAGCCCTGCCCTATAAAAAGCTGGCAAGGAGCTGGAAAGCGGAGATCAGAGCTCGTGGAAGAGCAAAGATGCCAACCCCGAACATCTCCACCTCTGCAGCCAAAGGCTTCCGCAGGGCGGTGTCGGAGCTGGACTCCAAGCAAGCCGAGGCCATCATGGTAAGACAACCCTACCCCACTTCTTTCCCTCCCCCTCCAAAAACTGCAGCCTCTCCCATAGCTATAGGCAGAGGCAGGCAGGGATAGATGGACCAACACTGCCTTTGTGGGAGTTCCCCCACATGGGCACCTCTGGGCTCCAGGCTGGCAGAGGGAAATTACCCGAACAGTTCTCTCTACATACTGGTACGTGTGAAATGCAAACATTTAGGGGGATGAAAGCTTGAACTAATGCAACACCCTCCCCCCAACCAAAAGCAAGGTAAATAACCCATAGACCTAAGACAGAAATAACAAGGAATTCCCAGCATGAAAGGCAATGCGAAAATCTTAATGCTCTCCTGATTTCAAGGCAATAAACTGCAGAGATTTCACCTGTTCCAGCATAATGAAAAAGCGTGGCTGTCATTTCAGACAACATACGAGGCACAGGCAATTAATCAGTTTGTTCGCTGCTGCTGCATCCGCAGTTTTGCTTTCTCCCAGCACATCCTTCCCCTGTTTCTGTTCCCAGCCCTCCCTTGATGTGGTCTCAGCCCTGGGTTTAGCCTGGGGAATGCTTCTGCACACACCAGATCTGTATGTGTCAGGAAAAGGAGAGGAAAACTTCCTGCTGCTTTAGAAAGCCAGGTCTGGCCAACCCATTGGGCTGGCTGAAGGGACAGGGACATTTCACCTCCTAACCCAAATGCCAGGGCAGGCGGGAGGAGCCTGGAGACTCCTGGCACGGGACAGTCCTGTGTGTCAGAGATGTGGCCCGGCTGTGGACAAACTTGGAGGAGCCAGAGCAGCCAGTGGCAGCGGGTGCACCAGGAGGGGACCCCCTCGGGATGCTTGGCAGGAGGAAACCTGGGAATCGAGCTGGGGTAGGGAGCAGATGTGTTTGCCAGACACCTGCAGGGTGACTCCAGCCGGTCAGTTATAGAGCTCCCAGTTTCCCTCCCCTATGCCCACTGCCTTTTTCACCCGCTCTCCTCATAACCCTGTGTGATGCTCTGATTCAGTAAAATCAGCCACCACATAGGCAGTGAGAGGTGTTTTGGAGAGTGGAGTGTGCTGGAAAGGAAGGGAAACATTTAGGAAACAAGGAGGTAAGCTTACTTTCTCTAATAAATGGAAATCAGGGAAGGCTTCCCTCTCACACAATCATTTTCATTCTGGCAAAATAATGAACATTTAAGTGATTCTTGAAAACCCGGTATTTTCCAGGCTGCTCATCAAATCAGTACTTGAGACACTCGTTGCTGTCTGGAGAAGGGATGAGTGTTTGGTTGTTACACACTCTAGGGTGCTGCTTCGTGTTCGATGGGAAACAGGCCACTGAACGAAGGGGCCAGAGGAATTAGGGTTCACCAGGTGTGCTGGCAGGAGCATGGCAGCCTGCCTGGGGTGAGCGGCTCCTCCAGCCTGGTGCGGACATAAAACCTCAGCCCATCTTTGCGTCCCTTCTTTGAGTGGAAATTCTCAGAAAAAAAAAAAAAAAACAAACCTTAGCCCTGTTAGGATCACTCTGAAAGCAGGCTGCATGAAAGGCTTTGCCCTTTGCTCTCACCTAACATAGGAGCTCTCCACAATCCCGTTACTTATTTTGCTGGCTTGTACCAGGCAAGAGGCATGACTCTGCATTTGTGTGTGATGTCATGTGTCCCCGGCCCTCGTGGTGTCGGCGTGACCATGGGCGATCGGCCACCCAGCCCCTGTGCACCACTGCACCAGCTCCGGCAGGTCTGAGGTGTTCCCTTGCCATTAACCACCAGAGACCAGCACCTCGTTGCAGGGGAAACTGCGCAAACTGGGGGGAAAAAAAGACCTTTGCAATCCCAGAACTTATCTACACTGGCAGGTATTTTACATGTCAGCTGGGCCAGCCAAACATCAAACTCACACTGTGGAAAAATCTTTTGTTATGTATTTAGTTTTTCTGCTGCTAATAGTTTTTACAGGACACCCTGGGACTGTAGCTGGAGCACGGTTTGGTTACAGAGCACACAAGCAGAGCCAGGCAGGAGACAGCAGTTGGAGGCAAACCAGCAGGAAGGAGCACCCAGGGAAGCAGGGGTGGGATGTTACTTTCTCCAAGCTGCAGGGAGGGAAATAGTCTTTACAATCCTTGCTGCAAATAATGAGCCAGGAAAAAAAAAGTCAAGGTACTTTAACTCAGAGCACAGTATTTTTAATGACATTGCTTAGGCAGGGCACTCTGACCTGCAGCAAATTCAAAGAAGGAAAAATGAACTAACCCTTCATAAGAGGTTAATGACCGTATCAGACTCAGGCCCCAGTTAGGCAAATTAATGCTTTGCAAAGTCAAATCAAACTTCTCACTGTAGCTAGATATGCACCCAGAGAGCTAGTCTGCAAAGCAATTTGGAAATACCATGTAACAGTGCCTTCCAAAGAAAGGAAGGCATTTATCATGAGAGATCAGTTTGGTTAGTTTATATGCCAGATTCCTGATTTCCAGCAAAAGGAGGTAATACCCCAATGAGCATAAATGTGAGGGGCTGAGGAGAGGACGATGAGATGGGAAGCATGCAGCCAGGCAGCCTCTACCCAGCAGAGGAGGCAGCAGACAGGCAGACCCCTCCCAGCACGCTTCTCCAAAGGAAAATTCAGCCTTTTTTTTTTTTTTTTTTAAATTTACCCACCCAAAACATGCCAGCATGGAGCTAAGCAGCTTCCAGGACCCTCAACAGGGACCAAAACCCCCCGCTCCTGCCCGCCAGGGGCCACCCAGTCCCAGCGCATGGGTCTGACTGGTCGTGGCTGTCTCTCCCAGTGCAGCTTTCCAGCCACACAGGTCTTCTCACTATTTAAACTCCTTCCAGCTGGATTTTAACTTGATTTACAGCCTAAACATGGGAGTCTAATTTCCCTCCTCTCCCCCGCTCCACCCCAGAAGTAAAATCCTGCTGCACCTCTGCGCCTCAGGGCACAGTGTGATAAAAAATCCTTAGCTAAACCACTGCCTGGCTTGGGACCACTGCAGAGTCCACTTACCGTGGCTAGCACAAGGCTGTTTGCCCTCCTTATTGCAGGCACTTTAAAGTAAACACAAGCTTAACTTTAAACATGGTAGTGATATAAAACACACGCTTAAAGCTGAGCACGTGCTCACAAGCTTTTAAAAGTTATGCCTCAGGATACTTATAGATGTCTTCTCTCTTTGGGCATGAATACCGTTGATTTAGACAAGCAGCAATATGTGCTTATTTGTTAGAATAATTTGTTTTTCTGTGCCACAAGGAATAAAGGGGTTGAGGATCAGCAAATATCATTTCAGAGGGGTATCTTTATTAAAAAAGGACCGGATAGAAGTGTGTGGGCTGGTGCCTAGATGTGCTGCATTTTTCAGGCTGCATTTAAAATGTCAGCTTACACCGCTAAAGCATCCAAGAGGATTTTCACAGGAAACATTAATTACTGATGGTGGGCTTTGAAAATCAGAAAGAAAATGGGCTTAGTAGTTGAGCAGGCTGTCTTTTTAAAAGGAAGACATTCTCCAAATTTTCACAAGGTAGGGAAGACACTGCTTGGTTAGCATCTATCTCTTTTCCAGATATTTTCAATGTAATCAGAAATAAAACTGCAGCTAGTCCCGCTCTACATGCAGGTGCTGGATGGCTTTATATGCTGCTCCTTCTTCAGTGCTGCCCCAGGTTTCTCTTTGCAAGTTCTGAGGGTTTTTCATCTGGTTTGGGTATTGAACACAGAAAATTGGAACCAGCTGAGCTGCTTCTAAATGGAAAACTGATTGTAAAAAGACCAAGAACAAATAAGTTAGTATATGAGCTATTTGTATAACAAAAGAAACAGCAGTGATGGAAATAGTTTGTAGCTCACTATAAATATAAATAAGTGACCTAACATGACCCCAGGCACAGAGTTGCAGCATTTTAGGTGCAATCCCAAGTAACAGAAATCTGCAGGAGTTTGTTGGGACAAAACAAATCTATAGATCAGTGGGAAGAATTTATTTTCTGGGGTATATGGATGCGGTTCTGATTACACTTCAGTGGGCAAGCATCTGCTTAATGTCAGAAGAAAATGTCACATTGGATCCTGGGAGCAGTTTAGCTAAGCTGCCCTGCTAATACACCTGCAAACGATGTTTCCTGGCCAGGCCACAGCTGTGGGCTTCAGCTGTCCCTCATAGCATATCTTTTCTCAGATGACTTCACATTTATCTAATGCCTCTCCACTTGAGTTCATCAGACACCTCAAAACTGCATAAGATGGTTTCCAATTTTTATTTTTTGAAGGATATTGAAAACTGTTGCTAGGGAAGGTGAGGGGAGAAGCCCACTCTCTAGTCATGGTACAAGGATATTTTACAGATTTTTCCTAAAGCTCCACATTTCCGAAAGTTCAATTCTAAAGCCTCAGTCCTCATCACCTTCCTCTACAAAGCCAGGCAAATCAGTCCAACCTTCCCCTTCTTCCTCTGCTGAGACACATCAGTCACACCTCATCCAGCTACTGGGGATGTCTCTGATCTCCCCTACAGCTCTGTCAGAAGTGTTATTTATTTCTGTTCTGCCTTCAGTCTCCGCGGTTCATTGGTAGACGTCAAAGCCTCATTGAAGATGCCAGGAAGGAAAGAGAGGCTGCAGCTGCAGCCACTGATGCTGCAGAGTCTACAGAGACCATTGTCTTCGAGGAGAAGGATGGCAGGGCCATGCTGAACCTCTTCTTCATGCTCAAGGGAGCCAAGACTTCACCACTGTCCCGTGCACTTAAGGTATTTGAGGTGAGTGCCTAACCTGTTGTATGGGACTCAAGGAACACACTACAGGTTTCATGGCTGTTCTGTGAGAAATATCACTTCAGTCTACTAAAGAAGACTCAGGCAAGATCTGCCTACTGCAAATTATCAGTTAATTGTCTGATGTCCCCACAGTCATGCTTTGCTCATGCCCCAGTGTGACCTCACTTTCTATCACTAAGAATGAGCCATACCTCTGTCTGGTAGTGCTGATAAGCTCTGGAGTTAACTTTGCTTAATTACTGGATCCAGCCACATAGTTTCCCACCTACACTCCACACCCTTGTGTCTTGTAGCATACTCTGACAGCCCCCTCCACTGCTGAGCACTTCAACTTCATGCGCAGGGGTCCGATCCCACATTCAAAGCAAACCGTGTGCCCTGCATGGTTACAGACCAAACCCACCTTACTTGTGGGTCTAGGCTTTGGCAGTCTCTGAATGGCATTGCCACATTGGTCCTTGGTCAAAGAGTTACAGGAACAACTTCACCCTGGGTGTAAAACTGGTATGTTGATTTCAGAATTACCTCCCTACTTCAGAGATGAATTTGATTTACATGTTAAAGGTTTTGTTGGTTCGCCCCAGAGATGTGCCCTGTATATGGCTTTAATACCAAGGAAAACTGGTAACTAATTGAGCATTTTCCCCCTAGCTAGCAATATAATGTTGCATTATCTAGGATCTCAATACCGTGTATGGAAAGACTGAGATAAGTGCTGCCTATTTAAACAGTAATCAAAACATGACAACTTGCATTTATGTAGTAGATTTTCATCCAGAAGGATTCAAAAGTGTTTTGCAAACTGAGGTTCTGAGATATGTTTTATCTACAGTAGTTTAATTTCATTGACTTCAACAGTGAGAGGAGAGGACAATTTGTTCCTATTAATCAGTAACATGGGTTGTGAAAGGGGCCTCTGGAGGTCTCTAGTCCAACCTCCTGCTCAGAGCAGGTCCAGTCACAGCAGGTTGCTCGGTGCTGTGCTTGTTGCATTTTGAATATCACCAAGGTAGAGATCGCACAGTCTCCTTGGACCCCTTGAGCAGTGTTTGACTGCCTTCATGGTAGAAAGCTTTTGTTTTTCTTTTTAATGTCCTTGCTTCCAGCTTGTGCCTGTTGCATCTTGTTCTCCCACTGTGTACTTTTCAAATGAGTCTGGCTCTGTCTTCTTTACACCCTCCCACCAGGTACTAGTAGACAGTGAACCAATCTCCCCTGTGCCTTCACTTCTTAAGGCTGAACAAATCCAATTCCCTCAGTCTTTCTTCATGTAACATTGTGCTCCATCCCCCTGAACACTTTGTCAGCTATACCTGCTACAGCACATCAATGTCTTTCTTCTACGGGACAGGGTACTCCAGATGTGGTCTCCCTCATCCCAGAAAGAGAGGAGGAATCACTTCCCTTGACCTGTTTTCTACAGTCTTGCTACTACAATTCAATATGTGGTTCGCCTTTCTCATCACAAGGGCATGCTGCTAGCTCATATATTAATACACATGGTAATTATATAACACCTTCTTCCCCATGAAATGCAACCACTTCTGGGGTAAAAACAGATTACCAGCAACACTATACAGCAAAACCACTACCTAACAGCTGTAAACATACAAAAAGTGTGGGGTATAAGTATTTTCCTGAAATTGCAGGGCATTCTAGCTATTCATTGCCTATGCCGTACTATCTCTGATAATCTTATGAAAAGTGTTTAAGATCTTCAGCAATTACAAAACATCTTGCATCTCCTCTAATAGGGCTGTTGCAAGAAAAGCTGTTTTCTGGGCAACATACGGTTCTTGTCGCAAGACTGAAAGAATCTCTAAGACAAGATTGTCAGACAAAAGCCTTGGTGTTGCCATGGCTGGGGTCTCCTTCCTAGAAGTGCACAGTTGCCAGATAAGGCATGAAAAATCCATCGGTGTAACATTTCAAATGCAACAGACTGCTTAGCCGGTATGAAACATAGAAGTGTAGGCTCTTGTACTTGGTAGATTTTATGATACACTGCATTTAAAGTCTATAATTTAAACAATTTTTAAAAAATGAAGCAAGAAGCAGGGGCAGCTTATGTTCAAATATTATTTGTTTCTTCCTGGAGCAATTTACTTGGTGCATCAAGAGCTTTCCTAGTAAAAAACCTCTTTGAGCTTGTCGCAGAGAGAGCTTTAAATATAATAAAAGACAAGCATGTCAAGCCACAACAGGGGAAGATTCATTTCCCAGATCCCTCTGGCAATGCAGGTACAAGATATGAAAGCAGACGGGCATAATGACATTTGCCTCGTCATGAACCAGGCTGCAGGGAAGCTGGTTTCACTCTTCTGTATGTGTTACATGCAGCCAAAGCATAGGTAATGCAATCATGGCTGTCAGATTAATGCAAAGGTATTGATTGTTGAGGGGACAATGTAATAGTGAAGTTGGTAGGTACATTAAAAAACACATTCCTAAATTTAATTTACCTGTGGCATCGCATCTGTTCCTTCTCATCTTTCTGCCTCTGATTAACAAAAGAAATCATGTCCCTTCCTCTTCCAAAGATCTTGCAGAAACTTTGGAGAGGTTGGGTCATTGCCCAGGGACTTGGGCTTGTACTGCCAGTTTTCACTGAGCTAAAGAAAATATCCACAAATCTACCAGGGCCCTTCGGAAGACTACAGACTCCATTTTGCCTCCTTCTTATTCTTTAGGGGAGGTCAGTTCTGATAATGAGCCCAAATGATACCGGTTCTGATAGCGAGCCCCAAATTAACGCTACTGCAGATTGGTTACGGCTCCAGCCCCCCGGATCAGCACCATGGCCAGCGCCCAGCCCGCG
>NW_008825156.1:1511626-1550846 GCF_000699105.1 Pygoscelis adeliae | reverse complement strand
GCCGCCTGCCCCCGCCCGGGCGGCGCCCGCCCCTTCTACGTCATCGGCAGCCCCTTCCCCCCCACCTTTGCCTGAGATGGGAGATTAAAAGAAAGGGGGTCATAGGAGGTGGCATTTTGCCACATCAGTTTCCCCCCTTGATACGATCTTCTTTGTCACTGTGGAAGTCTTCTGTTGATAGTTATTGACCAGCCCCACTGGTTGTCTGTCCAGAAGGAAAAACTGTGGAATTAATGGATAAGTGTGTTTAGCCCAGTAGGGGAAAAAAGTGAAGAAGAAAAAGGCAAGGGGGAGTCCTTCCCAAATGTATCCATATGGACATCTTTGGGAAGTACCAGCAGGTGTTTCAAGTGTTGTTTAATGTTTTTGTTCTCCTTTTCCATGTCCCAAAAGACGTTTGAAGCTAAAATTCACCACCTGGAGACCAGGCTTAGCCGAAAGCCCCGTGAAGGGACTGCTGAACTGGAGTACTTTGTGCGCTGTGAAGTCCACAGCTCTGACCTCAATACTTTCATTAGCTCCGTCAAGAGGGTAGCAGAAGACGTGAGGACCACTAAGGAAGACAAATGTAAGGAACTTACAAACTGTTTCACTTTTGTGGAGAGGCTGAGCTGTGGAGACAGGGTGGAGACTTTGTTATTCCCAGAAAAGGGGAAGGGCTGCTGACTTTGAGCAAAACAGAAAAGACTGCCTCTGGGACACCTGAATCCTGATAGCTGCTTCCCTCCTTGCCCATTTCTCAACAGACTCCAGAGTCCATAGCCCATTCTTCTGGTGCCAGATTGAAAAAATAGAAATAGGAGATGAAATTTCATGCTTTGTTCACACCTCTCCTACAGAGTTCTCCATCCCTACTCCAATGTTTTATATTATAAATGTAAAGTAATTTCCTACCTATGTGTCAGGAACGCTGTACAGATCCAGCACTAAACTACAAGACACTCCCCATGCCATCCTGTTCTGAAGACAGGGTGATTCTTATTGTAAAATATCTCTAGAGATCTGCAGTGATCGCTCTACAACCAGTTGGACCTCTGGATTTGTTTTTAATGTGAAGTCTAGAATCTTTAACTAAAATCCAATTTTCATCATCTTGTTTACTTTTGTCACAAAATACTCTGCTGAGAGATGGGCAAGGAAATAATGAGATGCAGATCATGGCATTAGACCTGACTCTAGGACAAGAGCATTCAGACTGTGGGACTACTGCCTGGAAGGCACAGCTGTATCATGTGCTGTTTGTTTGTGTCTGCATCTGGTAGACCAGGTCAGATGTATCTTATTCAATCTCACAACCCCTTCTCAGCAGGGGGTGCTCCACCTTCACTTCCACAGACAGTTTTTCTCTTTCTCTCTGCCCACAGTTCATTGGTTTCCCAGAAAAATCTGTGAATTGGACAAGTGCCACCATTTGGTCACCAAGTTTGACCCTGACTTGGATCTGGATCATCCGGTGAGTTAGTCTGTGTGGGCACATCTTCACAGTGGAGTCTTGAGCCTTCCCTCAGAAGCAGGGAGCTGGAGAACACCTATTAGTGCAGCTGATCAGGGAACTGTAGTGTAATCACCACCATCAGAGAAGTTTCTCCAGCCAGTGATGAACTTTGTTGGATGAGAAATTTTAGTAACTGATTAAAAATCCTGTCTCTGTTCCTATTTGTCATCACAGGGCTACTCTGACCAAGTATATCGCCAGAGAAGGAAATCGATAGCAGAAATTGCTTTTCACTATAAGCAGTAAGTTTCTTTCCTAACATTTGATAATGCCATGTCAATGCAACCTGTTGGGAAGTCATTGTGCTACCTGCATGAGACTTCTCTTCTTTTATTTTTTGTCTCCCCATTCAGCCTTGCCAGCTCTTTTTGTGTCCCTCTTCTCTCTATGTATTCCAGTTTCTTCTTAATTAAAAAATGTCTGTGGTCATTAATTCATACATTCATAAAGCCAGAATAAACCTCCTGCATAACAAAAACCACATAAAATTCCATCAGACCTCAAATTTCATTTTGAAAAGTAGCATCTCTTTTAGAATGACATCTAGTTTCAACTTCAGTGTTTCAAGTACTGAAAAAACTACCACGTGCCCAGAAAACTTGTTCCAATGGTTCATTATCCTGGCTGTGAAAAAATTTGAGTTTTATTTCTAAACTGAACTTCGGTAGCTTTAGCTCTCACCCAATGGATCATACATGCCTTTCATCTGCTAGATTGAATTCTGCTATCAGATCTTTTTTGCTATGAGGGTATTTATAGGCTAAATGGTTCACCTCCTAACTCTCTCTGATAAATTAAATAGATTCCAGTAATGGTCTCATCATTGTCTTATATAGATTTAAGACTATCCTTGTAATCCTAGTTAATACTCCTGTTCTGATATGTGCAGTGATAGCACTCAGCCTCTTCACTACAACATCAAACAGAGCTCTAATATTCAGTTGGGTTTGTAAAATATTCCCTAGAACCTATTCAGTAACACTGCCTTCCACCGTAGCATCTCCCTCTCCGAGCAGGACTTTAAATGTAGATTTCTGTAGCGAGCTGTGCTGAAAGCAGGTTATGGAAATTATATGGGTCACCTTCTTGAGCTACCCCTGCAACTGGTGTGATCCCAGCATGGTTTTCTGCTCTGTTAGGTTTCATGTTCTTTGCAGATTTGAAGCCCAGAATGTAGATATTGATGTTTTTATCATGTACTAATACTAAATGCACAGAAAAGCCACTGGGCCAGTAAGAGAGTCCTGAGGGACACAGGAAGAAATTCTGTCCTAAGATAACACACCCATTTAAGATTGAGGTGCTGGAGCGTGTCCAAAGAAGGGCAACGAAGCTGTTGAAGGGTCTATAGCACAAGAATTATGAGGAACAGCTGAGGGAACTGGAGTTGTTTAGCCTGGAGAAAAGGAGGCTCAGGGGAGACCTTACTGCTTTCTACAACTACCTGAAAGGAGGTTGTAGCGAGGTGGGTGTTGGTCTCTTCTCCCAAGTAACAAGTGATAGGACGAGAGGAAATGGCCTCAAGTTGTGCCAGGGGAGGTTTAGATTGGATGTGAGGAAAAATTTCTTCACCAAAAGGGTTGTCAAGCACTGGGACAGGCTGCCCAGGGAGGTGGTTGAGTCACCATCCCTGGAGGTATTTAAAAGACGTGTAGATGTGGTGCTTAGGGACATGGTGTAGTGGTGGACTTGGCAGTGTTAGGTTAACAGTTGGACTTGATGATCTTAAAGGTCTTTTCCAGCCTAAACGATTCTATGATTCTATGATAAGATGTCCTCTCTCACATCTCATCTGCAGGTTAACATTTATGAGCCACTGTGTAGCATCCCTTCAGGCTGTTAATGGAAAAGGAACTGTGCTTTATCGTTGTAATACGGGAAAATCTCATTTGTTCAAATACAGAACAGAAGGATTTAGGAAATACAATTGCTAATTATGATGCAGAAAAGGCAAAAGTGTCAGTCTTCTTTAGTTCCCACTTATATCAATGTTAAGATTTTCTTTTCTTGCTGTCCTTAATCTTACTGACAATATATTTTTCTGCAGTTCAAATGCATTTAGTTTTCCTTATTAGCTGCTTTTATTTCCCAACCACTGACTCATTCTTGGAGCCATCGGTCCCCTGAAGTTCAGACACATGAAATTCATTTATTTTCACACAAAGTTTCAATTTTTTTCAGTGAAAACCATTTTTTTTCTGGAAAATATTATGCCTGCTAAGCTTTTGCTCATCCCTTATTCATTTATAACCTCTGGCTAGACTAACTCTTTCCTCTGTGTGTATGTATTTGTTGCACCTGTATAAATGACCCAGTACTAAGGCTTTGTCTTTCCTGTCACCCCCTTGTTTGGTTTAAAGAAGATTGATCAACACAATGCAGAGCACAGAGCTTCTCCGAAGTGCTTCCTTCTCAAAGGGAAGAGGATTGTGGCTTGTGCTCTGCTGCTGTCAGTAACGGTGCGTTTGCCTTACAGCGGGGACCCAATCCCTCATGTGGAGTACACAGCGGAGGAGATTGCTACCTGGTGAGCACTGATTTAATCTGTGACCTTTATTGGCTCCACCATTAGAAGTTGGGAACCAAAACCTGAACAGTTAGGGTGTGGCCTCGAAAAATGTATGAGGAGTGCAAGCATCCTACTTAATGATTTGTTATAAAAAACAGTAACTCATTGCATGGCGTTTTATGGTAGGGACTGCATTTGGGAAAGCAAGCTACCTCCAAAACAGTGACGCTCTGTCTCCTCTCTTGGGGTTTGCACTGAGAGCACTTTCACGCTGCAGCCCTCAGGAGTTTCCTCCAAAGGAGCCTCCCCAGAAAGCAAGGTAGATTATTTGGAATATTGGATAATTGCAGCCTCCCAATAAAGGGCAGTTATCATAGCTGCAGAAAGAAGTATGAGACCCGTGGTGAATATCTGCATGGTACCTCACTGGCCTCACTTAGGAAAACGCTTCCTTTAAACATGATTATTTCCAGGAGTGTCACTGCAGGAGTGTCTCTGAAAACAAGGCCAGCTCATATGAGCTGAGTACACCGGCTCCTAAGCAAGGTCATCTCCTGGTTATATTGACTGTCTTCATAGTGCAACTTCAGGAGCTAACCTACAGGGAATATTTTAATTCCAGTTAATACCTTTTATACAATCTTCTGACCTTCAAGGTCAGAAATAGGTCTGTGCAGATACAACTGCTGACTTTTCAGGCTCATTTGAATGTATGTCTGTATGTTTACATACCCCTATCAATGTGCACAGACATAGACTTAGTGGTGGAGAAAGGCAAAAGGACAAGAAACCTAGAGGTGTGAGTCCTTGATAGTGTATAACCAGAGGACAGGAGAGGACTAGACACATCAAGCCACTGAAAGTATGCCACCTCTCGTCTTGAAGGAAGGAGGTATACAGCACCCTGAAGAGCCTGTACCCCACCCATGCCTGCAAGGAGTATCTCGAAGCTTTCAATCTACTGGAGAAATTCTGCGGCTACAACGAAAACAACATCCCTCAGCTGGAGGAGGTCTCCCGCTTCCTGAAAGGTGGGTATGAGCCTGGGGGACCCAGGCCCAGGGTCTGCCAGGGCTCCAGCATAGTGGTGGCAGCTACAGCCAGGAAACCCAAACCCGAAGGAGGAGCGTGTGAGCTGAGATTTGGGAGGAGAGCTGGTGGAGGCTTGTGCATTGCCCACAGAGGACAGGGGTAGACCCCAGGTGGTGGGGACTGCAGCTAAACACAGTGGGCTGCAACTGAAGGTCAAGCCCATAGTCAAATGATCCCACTGAGCACCCAAAGAGCAGATGTTGCTCCCTAGTAGGAGCAAAAAGATTAGGCTCTTTAGTTTCCAGCACTGATGCTTTTGCTGTCTGTGCTGGGAACACGGGACACCAGCACAGCCCATGGGCCATGCACCCCCGCAGAGATGGTATGCACTGTTTCAGAGAGGACCGGCTTCCAGCTCCGGCCAGTGGCCGGCTTGCTGTCAGCGCGGGACTTCCTCGCCAGCCTGGCCTTCCGCGTCTTCCAGTGCACGCAGTACATCCGCCATGCGTCCTCGCCCATGCACTCCCCTGAGCCGTGAGTATTGCCTGACCCCGATGGACTCCCCTGCCCAGACATCCCACCTGGTCAGCAATTAACCTTGCTCCCTAACGGACAAGCTCTGTCCACTGCTGACCATGTTTTCCTCCTTCCTCCCTGGGCATCGGCAGGGATTGCTGTCACGAGCTGCTGGGGCATGTCCCAATGCTGGCTGACAAGACATTTGCCCAGTTCTCTCAGGTAAGGTAGTTGTCTGCTTCCTTGCCCCCGAGAGGGCAGAGTACGAGGTGGGAACCCAAACTGACCCCAGTCTTGCCACCTAAACCCTTATTGTTCTAGGATTTATTTATATTAAACATGATGTTCAGGAGCCCTAGTGATGGACCGGGAACCCTAATACAGAGTAAAAATATCAGATTCTGCAGCAAAGCGTTTTTAGTCAGAGCCCCAGCAGATGCATGGCAGCACAGGGCAACAATATCTGTTGTCTCAAGGCAATAAAACAGAGCAATCCATGCATGAGACCCTCAGAACAAATCTGTCCTGACGTTCGCCCCTTCCCTTCTCTTCCCAGGACATTGGGCTGGCATCTCTGGGAGCAACTGATGAAGAAATTGAGAAACTTGCAACGGTAAGTTTTCCTCTTTGCTGGATGGGGGTCCTGACCCCTCTGCACATTTGAGGTGTCAGGGGGACTGGTCCAGCCTGGTCTCCCCAGATTTGCAGGCTTAGAGCCCCTACCCGAGCTGCCCTAGCCCTGCTCTTTCACAATGACTGTGCAGAGTGGAGATCAGTTAAACAGCAGAGTTCGCTCGCACATTAACCCAATCTTCTCGGGCACCAGAGTATCATCGAGCGTTGTATTTCTAATGACAGCACTGCTGGGACTCTTTGGGATGGGATTAAATGACATCCGCTTCCTTTGGCTCTCCCTCGGCAAGGTGACCCATCCTGCTCCAAGGGCACCGAACAGCAGCACTGCGCAACAGCTCGGTGTGCAGAGGACCAGCCCAGGGACACAGTTTCCATCTATCCTGGCATGGCAGAGCTTAGCTTAGCACTTTGCCCTGGCAGCAATGGGTGCAGGGTAGGAAGAGGGGACAAAGTGCCAGGCGCCCATTCATTTAGACAACCCCAGACCCCCGCCGTGATGCAATGGCTCAGAAGTAACAGGGAGATGAAGGTGAGGAGCTGTGTCCCCTATGCATTTTTCTTTCTCCTTTCACAGCTTTACTGGTTTACGGTGGAGTTTGGGCTCTGCAGACAGAACGGGATAGTCAAAGCCTACGGAGCTGGGCTCCTGTCTTCCTATGGGGAGCTCATAGTAAGTCCCAGCATAACTTGCCTCTCTGCTCTAGACCCTATACAGCAAAAAACCTTCTTCCTCTGCACAGCTCCAATGACTTTGCCCGGTCTGTTCTCCACCTCTGCCTATCACATATGTGCTCTCTGATCCCCTTAATTTCATGCAACATTTTTCTGCTGTGTCCATAGCACTCCTTGTCAGATGAACCAGAGGTGCGGGACTTTGACCCCGATGCTGCTGCTGTTCAGCCCTACCAGGACCAGAACTACCAGCCCGTATATTTTGTGTCCGAGAGCTTCAGCGATGCCAAAAATAAACTGAGGTAGGACTGGGCAGTGAGGGAGACCCAAACAGAAGGAAATGAAGCTATAATATATTGAAACAGGGCTTGACACCATGGCTGCTTTCAGTTCAAGGTCTCAGAAGTACTCTGGAAACTGTTGTCAGGTCTTTCAAAGTAAAGTCATTCTCCAGTTCCTACAGGGTCCAACTTCAGTTCCTTGGATTTGCCCAAGAGCCCCCCAAAAATATGCTGGACTCAAGGGCGTGGGTGTGGAGGAGTGGGATGGAGTGGGAGGCACTCTCGGAGACAAGACTGTGGGAACGAGAGAAGGGACAAATGTAGCTCATCTGCCTAGTTCTCATAGGAAGGAATTACAGACTATCTCCAGTTCCCAGGGGAGGCCAAGCAACATAACAGAGGGCTGGTGGTCCAGAAATTGGAGACGCAAACCACCCACCAGGACCCGCTCTGCTTCCTTGCTGCAGAAGGGCCAAGTGATACAGGTCAGGTACCAGCTGTCCCTCACGAGAGCATCTCACCAGCATGTGTCTTTCTGAAACACGGGCTTCTGCGTCATGTAGAAGTTTGCTCTGTGGGTGCAAGTTTTAGGAGAGGGGTGAAGAGCTGCCTAAAATGGTGGCATTCTCTGAATTTAGGATGCAGAAAGATATTTGTCTTTCTGAGCAGCTGCTGGGCAACTTACCCATTTATCCTTCAACCAGCAAAAAAACCCCAGGCATCATTAGTAGCTCATACACAAACAAAAAGATTTGCTTGATGGGGATAGATTTATCCATAGAAAAAAAGGAACTTTTGCTTCCTAGGCTGGTTAACATTGATTAGCAGACCCCAGACAGCATCCCACCAGTGTAATTGGGTTTCCCCATCCCATGAGACTGCAAACAGGATGGAGAGGGGCAGCTCTACCCACGGACATCTGTTCAGAAAAGCATTTTCTTGTCCATACCCAGAATTGTCCACAGGAGGAAAGCTCAGTCCTTTAACATTTGACTGACAGAGGAAAACTTTGCCAATACCATGTTATCTTAGCTTAAGAAAGGGATAGGATGAGATGAAGTATTACACAACGTACATGACTTCACAGTTCCTGCAAGTGGGGTATTTCATATAAATAACATGGTGAGGACTGCTATGTTTCAGCTTCTGCTTTTATTACCCTCACTTACACCGTTCATACAACCCGGAATCTAGCTGCTCAAAAGCAAGCACCTGGGGAGCCTGGCCTCTCTCACACACTAGGCTGCTTTAAAAAACAACTCAACTGTTGCCTAATGAGTCATTTCTTTGCATTTAAAAATGAAAAATACACCACATACATGGTCAAGATCAGGCTAGAGGGTTTTGTCAGTGACAAGCACTGTAAATTATCCTCTTTAAAGAGCTCAGAGACCACACAGATGTTACTCTATGAGGTGAAAACATTAAAACATCTATATTTTTTGCATTACTGGCAGCTGCAACCATGGACTTGATTATCAGTGTTATCCCTCAAGAAAAGCCTCTTTCCCAGAAAGAAAGCTTTCCACCAGTTTTCTAGGGTGGACGCCCCACCCCCAATGCCCTTCCAGGCACCCATGTCATACATGTGTGCTTCAAAAAGGTGTCAAGTGAACACACCCATGTTGGAGGGTGAGTTTCTAACCATTAGCAGCTGTGCTATGAGTCATCACTGTGGCTGTTAGCATTAATAAGTGAGGTGAGCTAGGCCCTGCATGGGAAAGCTGGAGGCACTGGGATAAGCTGTGTTGTTTAGGAGGTGGCCAATGTGAGTATGCAGAAAACTCCTCTGTTTGCACTTGTTTTTGTTTCCCTGCAAGCGCTAGCCTGCGGCTTTAGCCATGTTGCCACTTGGCCCTGTCTGGAGCTGGTGGTGTTTTCCCCAAACCCTGGCAATTCAGGACTAGGCTTCCCTACGGCATGCAGTACCAGCCGGAGGAGCATCTGAGAAACGGATGTGCTTCCCCAAGCCCTGCGCCAGAGCAAGCTCACGGTAGCCACAAGAGGGTACCCTAAGCTAAGCAATTCAGGAGCGAAAGGGTAATGCTTCAGTGGAGGTGAGGAGCGTGCCTGTTGCTAGTGCTGTTTGTCCCCTCATCTTTTCAGCATGAGATTGTAGCCACGAGTACCTAAATGTAGATTCCCAGCTCCATATTTACACAGCCACTAAAGAAAAAAAAAACCTACCCTTGTCAAGTATACAAATCTTAGTGTTGGAGGTGAATGTGAGCAACTCTGGTGAAACCTTACCTGTGATTTGTTTTCAGTTGACTGAATACTTATCTGTTAGAAAGGTAGCAACAAGGTATTGCTCTTGAGAGGTGTCAGGTTCATTAATGAGATCTAGACTCCAGTTGGTGTTGGGTACAATAGTGCAATGTAGCTCAGCCATGTGGCTCTGGTGATGCTATTCCCATCCCCTCACCCAGGCCTGAGTCACTGCCTGTCAAATTTATCCTTAATATGGTTTGCAGTTATTTCCCCCCTCCCCAAGCAAAGATTAGTCAATAAACAAATGTCAGAAAGGATTTAGGAATATAATACTATAATACCACAGGCTTTCCCTGCAATTAGCTTCTAAATCTCCTTGGCATTTTTTAAAAATTAAAAAAGAAATTGAAGTAGAGGATGCCTGGTGATGGCCACGGAGGTGACCGGTTCAGTGCACCCTCCTGTTTGATGCAAGCCCATGTGTTCAGCCTGTGGAAACCCACAGTCAAACTCATGGTCTTCCTTGTTGAACAGGAGGGATCTCAACTACTGCTATAGCCCTGTGGAGCTGGAAAGGTGAGAAACCAGAGCTTTTGTGCTAATCTAGAATCTCTGCTTAAAGGAGGCATTAACCTGTTGTGATCTGGGTGAATGGTGATGGGTAGCAGGCAGACTTGGGACCCATCTCTTGTACCAAGCCCTTTGCACCCTTTCTTTGCAGGACCTACGCGGCACACATCAAGCGGCCTTTCTCGGTGAAATATGAGCCCTACACCCACAGCATCGAGCTCCTGGACAGCCCTCAGATGATCTGTCACTCCCTGGAGAGTGTAAGGGATGAGCTTCACTCACTGATTAACGCACTCAATGTTATCAGTTAATACGAGAACTGGGCTCTTTCCTTCCCCTCTTCCCTTGCAGCCCCAAAGCCGCCCGCTCTGCCCTCACCTAATTCCCAGCTGATAACTCCTGTCTTCTCAAAACATTTGCACTGCTGCCTGTCACCATGTGACCCTAACAGCTTTCCACTTTTGTATGTAGGGCCAGCTTGGAGGAGGGCAGAGGGATGGACCTAAGGCCTGCTGGCATTTTGGGTAGCTTTTCTATTGACTGCTGGAAGAGGCTTAGCACAGACCAAAAGCATGGCCAAGCTACAAAGTTGAAGTCAAGAGTCGTGTGCTAGGCTCCTGGGTGCAAGGAAGAGGAGAAAAGCTTCTTTATTAAAAAAAAAAAAAGAGAAAATCTATTTTTTGCAGTTTGAGAGAATAAATTAATCTGCTTTTTTAGCCCCAAAGCAACTCCTGTAGCAACTTCATGAAGGACCTTCAGTCCCTACCATCTCCTGCCTCTTACAGCCTCGTACATTTGGGAAATGCAGAGCTGCTCTAGAAGCTTTTCTGCCTGAACCAACCCTGTGAGGTTTGAAACTTCAGCTCCCAGCCTCCCCTCAGCTTCTTGCGCAAGGGGATGCTTAGGCATGAACCTGTGAGCTACACCACCCCACCAGGCTGCAAATAAGCATTGTAGCTCCCGTGAACCTCTAAATTGACCTAAGCCAGGAGTTGCCTGTGTGGCATAGAGCAGCCCTGATCTACCTGCATCCTCTCCAGTGCAAGCACCACAGAGCAGGCCCTGGCCACCCCAGGCCAGAGAGTGGGCACCCCCTTCAAGCCCTCTTTTAAAAGCTCCCACAGCAGGGGGTGCTCAAGAGCCCAGCTGCCGTCCTTCACAGCCGATAGCAGTCACCGCTATTGATGTTCCTGCCTGCTGGTGGCCCTGGGCAGCCTTGGCAGCCTCTTGGTGTCCTGAGTTTATTGGTTATTGCAGACTGAGTGGGGCTACTGGTGTCCTGAGTTTGCCAGTCCTTGGGAGGATTTCACACACTTTCACTTTTCCAGTCTATTACACAGGTACAGCATTGTCTTATTCTTAGGTATCTCAGTATCACTGTCACCTGATGTAGCTCAGGTATGCAACTAATGCTATTGCTGGCCATTTCTGAGAAAGGTAACATATGGTTAGGATGCTCAAACCCAGTTTCGTCCAGCTTTCACTGTAGATATTAATGGCTTGATCTGACCCAAAGCTCTCAGTTTTCCTCCCCCTGCTTTTGCCCTTCTTATCTTCTTGCAGGCTGTCTCATAACTTAGCGGTTTGCTCAGAAGTTTGGCCCAAGGTTATGCAGCTGTGCAGTATCAGAGCTGGGCTTGGGATGCGTGGAGGCAGCTAAACAGCTGTGGGGAACAGTGAAGGGGAGAATTACACATAGTTGTTTGCATGGTCAGTTATAACATTTCTGTAAAGACTTTTACCATCCTTATCTACTATATATGATTTTTTTATAATTTCCTCTTTAAAGAAATGCAAGGCTTAGCAGTCAAATTTTGGCTATTAGGTGCAAGTATCCTCCAATACTTATATATAACATCACCCTCCAGTGTTACTTCTACTGTGGCTCAGTCATAATAGTTTACAATCCATTACCCTTTATCCCATTTCAGACCTTCACATACATATGCTTAACCCCCAGTTCTTTCAAATTTGAACTACTTAGCTACTGACAGCACTTAGTCTCCCACCTGCTTCAATCCCTCCTTTCTGTTTCCTTTCTTATTTGACACACACACACACACACACACCCAATTCCTCCTAAATCACTTAAAAGGCCATTACTGAAATCAGCAGTTCAACACTAGGGCTAGCTGCTTCTCCTCAAGTTGTTCCTCCTCAGAGGATTGTCCCGTAAATGAATAAAACTACTGAGTTCATTCAGTTATTGTAATTTTAGAGCACTTTTTCCAAAGCTTCAGCTATGATTTACCAATCTGGGTGGATCCAGACCTTGAGCTGTAACTCTCAAGGCTCCCTTAAGAGCTGTAACAATTTTTAATTTGGGGTCTTAAGTTATTACTATTAGATTAAATAGCTGGAGCAAGCTATGAAAGACTAAGGCAGGTTAGGTCATAGGTTAGCTATCTAGCCATGAAAATCTTATTGGTGACTCCAGTAAAACAGGCTAAAATAAAGAAAATAAAGCCCCAAACAAGCAAGATGTAACAATGAAGCCTGGATAGTTAATGCACGGCTTATGGCCTTGTTAGCAACAGCAATGCCGTGTTACTGGCCTGCAGGTTGCTGTTCCTCCTCTCCTTTGGTAGCCTCCAGCTCCTGGGTTACTGCCCGCAGGTGCAGCAAGGATGCTGCAAACCCTGCAGTGATGCCAGGCTCCTGATCAGGACTGAGCAGGGAGTCTCCATGGGGGCATTTGCTTTCTGGTCTGGCCTTGAAACCCGTAAAGGTCTGAAGGTGGTCGCCTTTAGTTCTCCAAAGCATTTCACAGTCATTATCTGCCTTGTTAAATGTCTAAAATTAATGCAATTTATAAAAAGACCAAAGCTATTAATATGGAGTGGAAAGCCAAGTTAAAAATCCTTGCAACTGCAGGAGCCCTCAACTCCTCTGCCTTGCCTTGGAGTTTGCATTGCAGCTTCGTGGCTCTGTCAGCTGTTGCTTGTTTGAGGAGCTGTAGTAAAATCTGTTGCCCTACGAAAATAGAAAATAAGCACAAGTCGAAGCATAAACCAGCCCCGTTAGTATGCAAGCATATAAACAGATCTACTGCAGCCACACGGGAGGTAAACACCATGCGGGCTGCACCCCCTTGCTTCTGAGAGATGAGGTTGTGCTGGGGCGTGCTGTGAGTGCGGGGGCTTAGGACAAACAGGCGCCTGAGGTTCCTCTTTGGGGCATTTTCTGTGTCTGTGTTCTTGATAAATTAATGACAGATTCCAGAATTATTTGGCCCCTTAGGGAGACATCTGAGAAACATGAACTCGTTTGCATTTACCATTGTCCTCATCTATTTAATATCTTAGAGGACTTATCCTATTAGTAACGTAATAGGTCCCCTTCCATTTTGTCTCTAAGGCTTGTTCCTTTTAATCTGATTTCAGATACGTTACTTGGCCCCTTATTTCATAAGCTATATATGAATTGGATTCTTCCTTTCTCATTTTACCTATTTTTCTCATGTTGCAGCTTCTACCCGAGCCTTTTCTTCTTCTTTATCCTGCCGTAATATTTTAAGGTCTGGGACCACCAAGGAACGGGCTACCCAAAATATGGTAGGGTTGTAAACCAGTTCCTAATCTGTCACTGTTTCTTAAAGCTACTAATATCGAGGTTAACTTTTCAGCCCATCATTTTGGATATTGTCCTACAATTTTCTTTAGTCTATTTTTAATAGTCTGACTCATTTCTTTCTACTAGTCTGGAGGATTGCAGGTGGTAGGGTATATGCAGTCCTTGCTTAAACCCCAGGTTAATCATTAAGGCTCGACTCACTTCACTTACAAAGCCCCCTCCTCCATCTCATCCTACCTCAGCTGATGTTCCATATCTATGGACAATATCCTTTAACAGCACTTTTACAGTTCTAGCGGTTGTATTCCTTTTAGGTGGAAGAGCCTCAACCCATCCTGGAAAGATATTCATGGTGACAAAAAGATACCGATACCCTTCTTGAGTGTGTGACAGTTTATCTGGATGATCCCTTTGCAGTATTTGCCAAGGTCCTTGTGTAGAGGACTAACCAGTACAGTAGAGTTGGCAGCTTTCTTTTACTAGTTTACTTTTGCATCATTGCACACCTTATGCAGTTTTTATTTGTCCTCTATATCTTGCTTCATTTGGGGCTAAATATAAATTCTTTGCACTCTTTTTAGAGTACCTTGTACTCCTTTATGTAACTTATTATGACAGTCTAAGACAACTTGCTCTTATTCAGCCAGCCACAGTATCCATCCCATCTTCTCTTTTACCTGATTCCTGGGTGGGGCTGCAGTAAACAAACTCTGAGTCAATCTACTTGCTCACTAAATTGTTTCTCAGTATTGCTTTCAGTCTTCCCATGTACTTTAACATCCTTTACATATATTTTATTCCCACTCTCCCTCTAAGCTTGTAAAATAAACCTCCTGTTTTCTTCATGGTTGTCTTATTATATGCTTGCCATCACCTTTCTCCCTATTATGCATCCAGTATTTTATTCTATTATCATCATAGTGGCTATCTGTAGACAGAAATTGTGCAGAGGGGTTTATATCTTTTACTGACAGTCTGTAAGCTCCTTGGCATGATCCTTTCTCTAGTTACCCTATTATTTGTTCTCTCATTCCATTAATAGCAGTATCTTGGATTATTTTTCCTCCTTGTTTAAATTTTGCACTCCCATGGGTGCACAATACTTTTGGTTTATTACCAGTTTCCTTTAAAAAGATATCCACATTAATATCCATTTCTCCTCTTTGTGCTTAAGAGCAGAGCATGAGTAGACTGGGGTACGACTGGACTATTGAGGGTGAAAGCCTCAAAGACCATCACAGCCCAGACTGCCTCTAACCAGGCTTTCTCATAGCCAGGGAAATTTTGGTCCAGCCCTTGGGGAGGGGAGGACTCATATGCTACTGGTATCCATTTTCCTTCACTATTTTTCTGTAACAGTACTGCTCCCACAGAATCAGCTCATGTTGAAATTCTTACTGCGAATAACTTTCCTCTGGGAATTTTAGTGCAGGAGCTTTTCAAGCAGCTTCTTTCACATTAGATAAAGCATCGTCTTGCTCTTTGCTCCAGCTCCCTTCCTGATTCTTTTTCTGTCATTTCCATAATGCTCTGCTGGTACTAGCAAAGATGGATACGCTGCCATAAGATACTAGCACGGTTATAGATATGCTGCTGTAGAAATTAAATCCTCCCAGCACTCTTCAGAGTTGGGACTGATTAGTGGGAGTCTTTATTTCACAGAAAGCTTAACCTTTCTAGCAACTATCCGTCTTCTTGTTTCACCAGTTCCAATTCCCAAGCAGTTAACCTGGGGTTGCATTAATTGTGCCGTATTCAAATTGACTTTAAATCCCATTTGGTCTATTAATTTTAAAACTCAGCTACTTCTTCCTTGTACCTCTTCTTCTGTAGCTGCGGTCCCCCGAATATCATCCACATAAGACAATTTCTTTTCTCTGCCCCCCAGATACCATCATTCAAATACTTTCCTAACGCAAGCGTGTGCAGCAGGGCAGGTGCTCGGCCCTGTGGGATGCAAGTAAAGTATATTGTTTGTCTCTTAATGTGAAAGCAACTCTGTAAATTGCTTCTTCCCCTGCGTTTTGCCATATGGGAGTTTGCTGTGAATTGTGGGGGTGCATTTGTGCTGCTAGCTCTCCTAATTCATCTGTTGTCCAAGGAGCCTGACACAGCTTCGGGGCTGCCAGGGGAAATGGAGATACCTGTGCTCCGTTGGGAGTGGGTGGTTGGTACATGGTATCATGCCCTGCTGACATTTGAGCAGCTCCCCATCAGTTCATTAAAGACTCTCCATCTTCCTCAAGCTTAGGGACTGATGGTAATGCTGCCAATTGCATCCTCGTCTTACCATTCTGCTGGGCAATTTGATTAAATGCCCATGATGGCTTGATTGAGCACTCATCAAGGAGGTGCCCAGCGTGCAATGAATAAAAGCTGGTGGAGCACACACTCTAATCAATTTACTGCTTAATTTCCATTTAATTCAAAATTTGAAGCAGTTTCTCTAAGTTCTCCAGTCCACTCTACTGTTGTGTTTTCTTTCAGTGGCTTCATATCTGCAGTTACCTGCCTTGGGGTCACTTTTTTCCATCGTAACAGCTACAGCGGTTTGATCTGCCATACCTGTCTGCCCTAGGACGGCACTTGTAGTCTTTGTGGGATATGCTGCTATTCTCAACTTCTCTTTCTTTTCCCATTTGCCCATATCATCCTTGAAATCATCTTCCTCTGATGGCTCCCGATCCAGTTCTCTCCACTACTTCCTGCAGCTACAGCAGTTATTTTTAATTTTTGCATCCCAATCTGCTTTTGCAAGTGTCTAATTTTAGCTTTGCATTTACTATGATCAGGTCCCTTTTGAGCTCTCCCTTGCTCCAGGGTGAATCACTGCACTATGTATGTTAATCTCTGTCCTTCTGCAGTTTTTCCTTCTCTTTTTCTAAATTCATCTGATTCTCTAATTGCCATTGCACCTCCTTATTGCCTTTTTGGGCCACTAGATGGTATTCCTTTTCTAAAGACAAACATTTCAAGTCACTTGATATAGACTCTTTTAAAACACAATTTTCCCGTTGAAGCAGCTGATATTCTGGTGTTGCCTTGGCTCAGTTGGCACGGATTATTGCTGCTTCCCATGCCAGTCCCACTAATAGAGGCGGCGTATCCTCAAGTCTCCCTTCATCTGCTCTCCCGTATCAGGGAACATTTGGTCTCTATCACCCATCGGCTTCCTCTGTGGGCTGGAGAGGCGCCCACAGCCCCTGCTGTAATCTCTGATATTGTTGGGATTTCCTGTAGCCCTCCAGTATTCCTGTTTTTAGGCTTTTTCCTGAGTCTTTTTAGATTTTTTTTTTCCCATGCTTTCAATTTTGTCTTAAGGTATTGTGCACAAAGCTGGTCAGATTTGTAGAGTTGCCTTGAATGAGATCGCTCAGAGGAAAAGACTTTGAGGATCTACCCAGTCACACCCTCCACCAAAAGACGTTGTAAATTCCCTTTTCCTGACAGTGGAGCAGATTTGTAGGATTATGTGGCTGCTTAGAGCTAAGCATGAGCTCATGTCTTTTGGGTGGGTCATGGGAACCTTCATGCCATTTCCCCAGACCTCACCAAACATGGCTGCAAGCTCTATAAAAAGTGACTGGAGAAAGCCAAGGTGATGGGTCAGCCCAGGTTAAATCCTCCCGTAGAAGGAGCATGGGCTGGTGAGGGAGGAAGAAAGGAGAAAAGCCTTCCTCTGAGCCAGGCCCCATCGTACCCTCTGGTATCTGCGTGTCCCAGTGCCTCGCTGAGCGGTCTCTCGTTGTTGTCGCTGCTGTTGCTGTGGGTGGATTTGTCTGTCTGTCTCTCTGTGTAAAGACATACGAAACAGAATTATTTTTCATTTTGGAATCGTGCTGCTGCTGACATGATATTAAGAATAAAAAAAAAATATATTTCTGGTCTAGCATCCTGAGTTTGGCTCTTGCATCCTTCTGCTGTCCAGATTCAAGTCGGCTGTCTTGCCTGCAGGCAGTACGCAAAATCCAACCTGGGGCTTGTTACAGCAGGAGATCCACAACTGGTGCTCATGCAAAATGTTAACTCGGAGGTGGAAAATGGTCCCTCGTTTGCAGACAAGCTGATCTAAGCCTTTCTTTGCCAGGATATTACCAATTGCACAATTATGCATGGAACAGTAGTTGGGAGGTCTCTTTTAAATAGTAACACACCAGGGAGGCTTGCCTTTGCTACATGCTTTCTCTCCTAGCGTTTCTCACTATTTCTGTTCAGTTCCAGTAAAGCTGGCCATGTAGGAATGCTGGCGTATGCATTGTGCCTGGTAATGTAGTCTGGTTTGCGTGTAACCAGGCTATGCGACCCTAATCCTAAATGTGTTGAACACCCTTCTAAGAGTAATTAGGGGTGGATCCTGCTTGCTTAAGCATAGGGACTATTTTAGATGACCTAAGGCTTCTGCTGCATCCATGTGGGAGTGGTGGATGGGATACAGGATGCCCAGGAACTGGAATGCACCCCCAGAGACCAGAAAAGATGCCCAAGGCCACATGAGTGTTTCCTACTCTAGAGTTATCCTTATGTTTAAGGAAACTAATTCCAGTCACTGCTGCAAGCTTGGCTTTTATGTGAAAGCCAGACTCTTCCTCTGGTTAAATCCCTTCCAGAATCACGGACAGAGGTGGATTAATGTATTGCCGGCACAGGTCTGGACCATGCATCCAGGCATCCCAGCACTGTCTGAGAGGGAGTTTCCTAATTTAGGACTTATAAGGATACCCTGTATCTTCATAGTGCTTGTTAAAGTGTTACAGCTGTAATGAATTCATCTTCATTACACGCTTGGGAGGTAGAAGAGTACTCTTGTCCCTGTAAAAGGCTGACAGATAAAACGAGGCAGAGAATCAGAGAGACTCAGACCAGGCGCAGAGCCTGAAAAGTAATTACATGCCTAAACAGCTTTGGGAAGAAGCGTCTAAGTGGCAGATCTGGGGCTTGAACCTCTGTCAGCCCCCTCAGGACTGAATCTTTCTTCTTGTGCTGTGATGGTACGGATCAGAAGAACTCAATTATTTACAAATCCTATAGCCGCAGGTATGTGCACACACATGCACCGCACCCCCGGAGATGGGAATTGATTCGGATAAGGCTGCGGCTGACCTGAGCTGTCATTTGTACTGCTAATCCAGCCCAAATCAGGCTTGTTTCTTTCCCCGGGGATCAGAAAAGGTACTCCACGTTCCACTGCAAAGAATGTTTTCAGTTTTCCTACACTTGTTCATTACAATGTTTGGGAAAACACTAGATTTTCTAGGGGAAAGACGATCTTTTGACGTTTTTCTGGCATGGCCAAAAGCAGAAACTATCTGAAATGTCTTGAAAACTGATCAGGAGATTTTTTTTTTTAACTAAATAGAGAGGTTTGCAAAGATTAGGTAAGGGATTTAAAAACCCATGTGACTGCACCTCAGAGGTGCTAACATAGCTTTGCAGCACTCTCATTGTGCAGCTGGTACGGTTGGTGGTGGCAGGTCAATAAAACGAGTGTTTGGAGATTAGATATTTTTCAGACTTGTTAGTGCTGTGCTTCAAATGAGCAAGGGTTTCTTCACGTCTGTGCTAATGAATTCACTTTGACCATCTTGTACGCGGTGTGTATCACTCAGGAGCAACTGGAGCACATTCACATGTTGACTTCTGTACTGCAAGCCTCTCAAAACCACATACGTCCCAGCAGGGATGGGACCCACCCGGACTCCTTGCGCATCCCCTGAATCCTCTCCCCAGAACTGTGCAGGGTTTGGGTCCCAATCTAAATTCCCAGTACACAGACCCGAACTCCAAAATACTCTGTCCAGCTCCAACCAGCCACTATCACGTGTTTCTGCATGCGATGTTCAAAGGTTTAGCTTGCGATGGAGCAACTGGTTTTCAAACTCATCTGAAACACAGGTTTGAATTAGACCTGAACCACAGTGATGCAAGACCAGACAGGCTCGGCGGTGAGCTCCAGCGCCTGATGAGGTCATGGCCCATCCTCACTGATTTTCCTGGAGGCATAATGATGCAAAATCCATTTTTTTACTCCTAACATTAGTTCTACTCAGTCTCTTTGCGATTATTTTCTCTGGGCACAGCAGGGTGAATTGATCTACAAAATATTTGCAGGGATGGTAGAGGATTAAGTATTTCACACAGATAGTTCAGTGCAACAGTTGTCACCCAGGACAGTGGAGAGAAAAACAGGGTGGGGTAAGGGAGTTGTTCATTTTCCTTTCACTAAGGTCTGCCTTAAATAACTCTCCCACCTCCCTCGGAGGCTGAGACAAGATAATAAGGACAAAAATGTCAGAGCAAAGCATGGGGCCCCTCTATTTACAGCAAAGGCCAAATCGCTAACCAACAGATTGGAGCTTGCTTTCTAAACAATGATAAGCGGCAACTTTGAATTAACAGCCTTGGTTCCTCTGCTGCTGTAAATCAGCCTGACCCTGACTGCCCACAGCACCCCAGTGCCTCCCCCCGGCCAGGGGCTCCCTGGCAGGAGGAGGGGGCTGCAGTGGTGGGCTCACCCCTCCCAGCCCCCGGAGATCCCTGTGCCTGGCTCCAAACACCCTTCCACCTCCCCTTCCCCAGCCCCCTAACACTAACAAGCCTTATCAGTAGGATTTACACCTCCTTGTCTAGGAACCCATAGGCAAACCTGTGGACTGGTTACCGGTGTGCATCCAAATCCTTAAAGTAGCTTTAAGTGCTCACAATGATCCACTTATCCAGTGATAATTAACGATATCAGACCTGGGAGTCCCCACGCCCTGGCAGGGGAGATCAAAGCACTCTACAGCAAGGTCTGGCTGATCACGAGTGGGGAGGGGGTCAGCCCTTCTGCAAGTCCTTGGCACCTACCGGCCCTGGTGGAGCACCCTGGGAGCGAGGAATAACTGGTGTAGCTGGTGATAACACCAGGGAGATGGATGCCTGGGAGCATCTGCTGCTTGGAAGAGCAATGGTGGGTTGGGTTTTATTCTCTGCCAGATGCCATGTTAGGAAAGGTCCTTTGGCGCAGAGCTGTGCTGGTTGGCAAAACACCAATTCCCACGCAGGTGATGCTGTGGGAGTGAGGGGGAAAGAGGAAGAAATCACAGCTCCTGTCTTGAGTCCCAACCCAGCTGGAGGCATCCAAAATGCTAAAGCTCGGAGCACCCTGTGAAGGCAAAAAAGCGAGCGGCATCTCCAGATGGCAAGCCACATCGCGTGGAGAAAAGCGGGGCCTCAGGGCAGCAGCATCAGAACAGTGTTAACCAAAATCTCTAAGAGCACCCTAATAGCAAAACAAGGGCTTTTAAAGTAAAGTTTATTCTAGAAAATGGAGTCTCAAAGCTTCATATTTAAACTCAGCAAAAAGTGTGGTCCGAGAATGAGTATGTTGTTCCTCAATGTCCTCTTACAGTATCACTTGCAGCCCCCAATTTTATCATCGGGGAAACTGTGGCAGATGTCCATGGCACGCCCACAGCTGCAAAGATGAGCAGTGGCAGAAAATACGGAAGTGTGTGACATGATCGTTTATTTTCAATCCGTGAGACCACTTTACAGCAGAGGACAAATCCAGTCTAAGCCAGCAGAAACCATTCCTTCATTTTTTTTTGCATTTCACTCTTTACCCCCTTGCTGCCTCGGCTGGTTATAGCACCCATCACTTTCTGCTATGTCTGCTGCTCTCTGGTGGCCTGCCCATGCTTTCCAGCATCATGGCCAAGGACCAGGTTTTCTTCTTCACTATTTTACCAAAGGCTTCAACAGGTCATCCATGCCTTTGCTTTCCAAGTGGTGCCTGTGATGCCACCTGCTGTGGAAGCCATGGTGGTGGCACAATGAGACTTTACTGCCTACAGTTGTGGACACTGAAGAAAACTCCCTGATGGACTCAATGGCCCCTCTCATGGTTGTTTCCTGAGGATCAGATCAAGATCCTCTTTGGTTGTTCTCATGGACTTGCACGACATGAAGAAGGACAGATGTGGTATCAGTGCTGAAAATGTGTATTTTTGGATTGGTGCTGATCATGCTACTTTTCCAGTGCTTCTCCACTCTGTGAAAGTTATTTGTTACTTTTGCTGTTCATTACTTGTCCTCTAGCAGGGTGTCATCACCTCTTCTAATGTTTCTCTATCTACGCCAAGGATTACTTTTGGGCCATTAATAGCCACAGATTGAATCTTCTCCTCATTGATAAACAAACTAATTTGTTCTGCTGCGTCTGCTAATAGCTGTGTCTAGGAACTATTAGCAGCTCTTAGGTGCTATTTTCTCCTCTACCTTCTCAAAAAATATGTGGCCAGTAATATTTTAATGGGGTTAAAAGGAGCATACCTGTTTTTTCCATCTATATTTATAACCTTGCATATGCTCTTCCCAAGGTGGATGGGAAAGATTTTGGGAGCTTTACTCTAGAGATCATTAAATTTGGTCTATTTTGCTTGGGTACAAGCTGTACTTGTATAGACGTTTGAGCCTGCAGAGGCCAGGGGGGCTTAAGCGAGGTGCAGCCAAACCAATTTGCAGGTGCCATGGGCCCAGGAGAGATGGGCTGGCCAAAGGTCAGCATTTCCCTGCCAAGAGGCACACTGTGCTCAGGAGGGGTGGCCGGAGGCTTTGGGTCACAGGAAGCAGTTCTCAGAGCCACAGCACACCTGAGAAACTCCCTCATTCTCTAATGAAAGCTATTGGCTCTTTGGAGTGGCTCCCTGGAGCAACTTCTACCAATGAGCTCCATCTCCAGAGGTGCAGATGTACTTACAACCCTCTTCACCGTTAGCAGCTAACCCAAAGGTGACGGAAACCAAAGGATAGACCCAGTTGGTTACACTGGGCTTTGGGTTACACCCTCCGTTTTATGGATCAACCCTTTGTGCTCTAAGCAGCAAGATAATGTCCCTGGCTTGGAAGAGCCTGGAAAGTTGTGAAATCCACAGTCTGGCAGGAGCGTCTCCCTTGGGCCCGGCAGCCAGCGGGGCAATGGGGACAGCTCACATGCCCTGCACCCAGGCGGCCACCCGGATTAGTTTATAGAGCAGCTGAGATTACTTGTATCCCAGTGAGTGGCCCCCTTCTCTGCTTGCACAATGCCCCTTTTGAAGCAAGGGCATCTCTCATTGTGTCCGTGGCTATAGCAGCCCCCCCTCCCACCCCTCTAGCCCATGGCAGCTGCCCCACCTGCCACGTATCTCTGCAGGCATCGCAGGATTTGGTTGCAAGCATTCCCATGATTAAGCACCCTCCTCGGTGCCAGGTTCACCTCCCCGCCCTTCGTCTTGCGCCACTGCTGCTGGTGGGGCAGTCGCATGCTGCTGCTCCACGGGTGCTTGGACACGCCAATGGGAGCACAGCTGCTGGAAACCACACAGAGACAAGGAGCACTGAGGATGCACAAGGAGCACCAGCTTCCCCGCTCCATGCCATGCGGCCGGGTGCTGCTGCACCCCGCACAGGGAGCAGAGCAAAGCCTGGGGGGGACAACTGCTGGGCCCCGGGTTGTCTCCATTTCCCCGTGCTGAGCAAAAAGCTACACCTCTGTAGCTCAAAGGGCTCATGTGCTTGAATGCATTGCCCCAACTACACATCCCCAACTACCAGTGGCCATACTGGGGCACATCCCAGGGGCTGACCACCCCCAAAAGCTGCAGTCCCCTCCGGGTGCCTCAGGGCCGTGTTTCAGCAGGCTGCTGGTATAGCACAGGGGTGCATTGGCAGGCGGTGCCTCCTCTGGGGCTATTTGTTTCACAAGCCACCAAATTTGCCCTCCAGGGAAAAGGAGGCACGCGGACACTGCTGCATTGCTCTCTGCTCTGCTTTTGGGGCAACACATGCCCAGGGATGGGCAGAGCAGCTCTGGCAGTGGCTGCCAAGCGTGAGAGCAGCGGTGGAGACACGGGTGGTGTTTTGGGGTCCTTGGGTGCTCTCCAAGAACTTGCTTGCCTCTAGACCTAACCTTTGCTGTCATTAAAACTTGCACAAACTTGTAATTGTTAACTAGTTCCCCCATAGCGGGCTTGTTATTTTTTCAGGACAGGGTTCGAAAATGCTAGACATCTACAGTAGTAAAGATTTTATTGTGCTGGCAACGGACTGTAAAACTTGATTACATGACACCGGGGATTGCCTAAACCTCATTCCCACTGATGCAACTGCTCGGGGTCGGGGGGATGTGAGTGAGGGAGGTGGCTTTGAGTCACGTCCAGAGGTGGTTTGGCATGAAGCACAGGAACCAGGAGCAGCTCACTCCCACCCAGCTGCTCCCACCCTTCAGCCAAGTAAGCCCAACATGGAGCTGAGGATCTGGGGAGGTCATGGGATGCACATGTAGCTGAAACAATGGATGAGCATTTGGCCCATCGCTGCCTAATCACATGAAAATCATGGGGAAGCCCAACCTGGAAGGAGTGAGCTGAGATTTTTCTGTAGAAAAAGCTTCTCCATTGAGAAATGGGCTCCCCTGTTGGCCCCCTCTCTCAGTGCTCTCTCCCATGCTGACATGGGAGTTTTCCCTCTAAGGCAAAACTTTCCGCAGTTTATATCCATTTTATATCCGTTTATATCACTGCTAGCACTTTTCATATTCCAAAGAACCATTTATGGTAAGAAAATACAGTTTCCAATAAATAATCAAAGTGATCATATTTTGGAAGGGGAAAAAAAAATCATAGTAGGAAACTTTTGCAAAAAAAATTGGCCTGTGCTGAACTTTGAGCCAATGTGATATCTTTTTTCCTTCCAATAAATCTTCTGGCTTATTTCTGCACCCAAACTGCAGTGAGCCAAGAGAGATTCCTGAACACTCGGGTACAGTCAGCCCTTCCCCTGCTGGGGCATGCTGCAGAAATGCCACGAGCTTTTCGAAGCTACCTCCAGGATTTGGTTAGCCAACAGTAAGAGAAGTAACAGACTAATAACATGACACTTCCAACACAAAATAAAATAGCTTTTTTTGCTACATCAGTGGGGTAAGCCCCGGGGAAGGGGGAAACCCATCAGGGAAGCTACCCAGAAAGAAGATAGTGGACAGAGAACCCTCCTTACAAAGTCCCACTGTCATTAAAACATAAGTTCAGGTGAGCTCAGGTAATGTTCAAAAGTGTAAGAAAGAAAACCCTAAATGGCAAATCTCAGCATGTGATTAACCTGGGGAACACCCTGCTCTGGAGCCTTTCCAAGGTGACCACTGGACTGAGGTCCATTGGACCTCATGCAGTGTGGGGACCGCAGGAAAATGACTGCTAAGGGGATCTGTAGGGTAATTCTGCAAGTCATCCCCTTCGTGTGAGGTGCTGGGTGGGGGCTCCCTGCTCGGGAGGAAGCGTGAGTGGCACAAGGCTTCTGCTCCTGGCTTTGACAACCTACTTCAAATGGGGTAAAATGCCAGGTTTTATCCTGTGTAGCTGCTAATTCCCCATCTTCTCCCTGTAGAAAGAAGGTCTGAGTAAGTGAATTCCCTGTACTCATATCTTGCTGAAACCTGAGGCCCTCTTCATGGGTATACCACTAGGTCATTCAAGTACATCCAATATCTTTTTTGAGGGGAAGGGAGACAGAGATAGCGTTACACATTGTGCAGAGATGCTATTAACTGTAGTTGAGAATCACAACTTGGATTTATTAGCAGGAGGCCGAAAGACCTACATGGCAGGGGATGTAACTGATAACCTTGTCTCGCATCCGTTTGAGCAAATGAGTCCCCTCCCTGTATGCTCATCAGAGGTTTAGCACTTCTCACAAGCCTTTTTGCAATCACAGTCATTTGGCAAACATATGATACTCCACACATAAAGCCATAACAGGGGCATATGGGACTTCCTACCTCCTAGATGCTGATGGATGGAATTGCTTTAGCTACTCAAGAAGTCAAAAGTCTGGTTTGAGTCTCAAGGCATTCTGCTGATTTTGGTGAACTTCCTTCTGATTTATACTGTGTATGGAGAATCAGGCTTATTCTAAGTTAAACAAGCAGCAGAGTTCAAACAGATGAAAATGTCTCCTTTTCAGTGGTGCTAAGCACTTGTAGTCTCAAAATTTAGAGCAATAGGAAGTTTGAAGATAATCTCATCCCCAGCATTTAAAAAGGGCCTTTTCAGGCAGAAAAAAAAAAAGTATAAGCAGAAAAAGGTGCAAGCATGCTATTGGTGGCAGAAAAGTTGAGCACGGAGGCATCCATGCTATTTTTGAGCATCAAAAAAATGGGGTAATGTTGTGTGAGAGAGAGAAAGCTAGATCTGTCGCCAAAATCAGACCCATGAAAGCCAGTGGACTACCCCTGGCCCATCATCTCCAATTAAAAGCAGACTTACCAGCCAGAATGGAGATAATCAGCTGTCTCCTGGTTTTCACTGGGATTTACCAGCAATGTTTCTTGGTGTCGAAGACACAATTTTGGGCAGAGCCCCAGAGAGAAGAGCTGAGGTGCTCAGAGCTCTCACCTGCAAACGGCAGAGACTGCCTCTGCTCTGCTTAATCACAAACAGGAATTTAAAGGGGCACCTGGCAGATGAAGGAGGGGACCTGCCTTTCACTGGGCGAAGGGGGAAAGGCTTATTTTTTCACATACAAAATTTCACATGCTCTAACTCTGGCCTTGCACTGAGCTAAAACGACCACTCAAGGTCTCCTGCAAAATGTAGATGTTATTCCTCCCCCAGCCCAAGCCGTGGATGCGTGTCTCTCGCTGTGCACCGCGTGGCCAGCGAGCGGGACCACAGATAGTCTCAGCGCAATAATGTGTTTTCCTTCCTCTAACACCTGACAGTAGCATGGACTCACTGACAACTTGGTCCCATTGCTGCATACTTTCCAAGGTGATATTAATCAAACAGATTAACATGTTTGCCTTTAATTTTACATTTTAGAAACAGCTGTTGAGCCACCTCAATGCCAGCAGTGCCTATTGCCAGCATTAGTGTCATTAGTAATCATTGCAGCTGTAATAGCACCATTATCTCCTGCTAAAAGGGTCACTGATGGCTCAGGACAGAGCTTCAGGGAAGCAAAAACAGGTCAGATGAAATGAGATGGAAACTGCAAACTGTTGCTTCTATCTTAAGTTGCATAAAGACCTGTTGATGCTACGTAGAGAGAAATTAATGTGCACAAGCAGCAAAAATTTTGGCTAGAGTGTCATCAAGGAGGTGGGGCTTGTGGTAGCTCTTGTGTCACTTGGGCTAACGTAAAGCATATAAATATGGGAAAGAGACAATGGGGATATTACTACCAACCGAACAGTCTTCATCTCTCAGAGCAAACTTCTCTCCATCTCTTGCTGCCACTTCTTTGGGTAAGTGTGATTGCTGCCCTTTTAGCTCCTACCTGTTTTGCAGAGCTGTTTTCTTAAGTTGATGTAACTGATGCTGACAAGTGCTGGTTCGCTAGTCCAAGAAAATTAGGTCTCCCCAGGTCTTTGAACACATTGTGCTGTTTTTGGGCCATCATCATAAAGAACAGCCCCTTCTGACTTGGAAGAGAGGGTTTTTCCTCTGAAAGTGTCTGCTGATCTCAGCTCTCCTGGGCATGTACGCTACAGGGCTCAGTGGGATGGCTCTTCCAGTCTAGTTTGGCCTTTTGGGGGAAGACAGCAGGGAGGCCACATGATGTGGGCATGTGGATGGAGATGGACTTCTGGTTATAATAATTCGTCATTTACTGTGACTTGTAAAGCCTGACGCAGAAAGCTCTCCTTCCCTCTCAAGCTAGGGCATCTTTAGAAGGTCCATCTGCTACTTCGGTCTCATTTTCATGCCAAAGGAGCTGAAGGACATAAGATGCTTGATGACAACCTATTTCTCCCCCCTAGACCTCCTCTTGCCTCTTAACCCTAGGCCTCACCGTGCTCACCATGGCTCTCTGGATCCAATCGCTGCCTCTCCTGGCCCTTCTTGCTCTTTCTGGCCCTGGGACCAGCCACGCGGCTGCCAACCAGCACCTCTGCGGCTCCCACTTGGTGGAGGCTCTCTACCTGGTGTGTGGAGAGCGGGGTTTCTTCTACTCCCCCAAAGCCCGACGGGACGTTGAGCAGCCTCTAGGTAAGTCAGGTTGACCTTGAACGCAGTCGTATGCTATACGATGCAAAAGCCAACAACCGCCTATCTTTGACGGTGACACCAAGAATGTCCTTGATGGGGAATGCCAGGAATACCTTTAACATACCAACAGCATCACATTGCCAGTGAAAAGCTCTTCAGGTTAAAAAGGCAGATGGGAGGGCAGGCAGGAAAGAGGATTTATGAGGCAAAAGGAATTGTGGCTGAAAGCTCAAACTTGTCTGTTTCTTTGTATGGCCATTACACCAGCCTGGGACTGTTCATATAAAATAAAGGTGGAAGGAACCCAGGAAGCCTCCTTCTGCCCCAGGACAGGATCAGTTGTCCCCATCCTATTTCTGACCCATGCTTGTCTAGTATGTGCATAAAAACCTCCAGTGAGGAAGCTGCTTCTGCCTTCTGAAACTGCCCATTCCCATGCTTAACTGACCTTCTTCTTGAGTGTTTGTTCCCCATATCTAACCTGAACATCCCTTGCTGTAAATTATTTCTTGTCTTCTCCATAGTGGACATGGAGAAGAGTCTAATCCTTTCTTCTTTATGGCTGCTTTTCAAAATATTTGAAGACTGTTCCTATGTCTAGTTTCAACCTGCTCTTAGATAAATCCCCTCTACACCCCCCACTACCTTCTTAGGTCATATTTTCTAGATCTCCGTCCATGCAAATTGTTCTGCATTTGGTCCACATCCTTACTGACTGGTGATGCCTGGAGAAGTGCACAGGACCCCAGCTGAGGCCTTGCCAGTACCAAGTAGAGTGAGCAAACTGGAAGAATGATTTTGCATGTTTTTCACACCATGTTCCTGCCTACACAGGTGGTTTGCCTTTTTCAAAGCAGCACTGTACTGTTTATTGATAGTGATCACTGTCTCCCTTGGATGCCTTGGCCCTCCCTCGGGTGGATCAGCAGTCCTTGAAGGACTGCTACCACAGTCAAACCCTCATCCTGGATGCGCAATGCAGTCTTCCTGCCTACCTTTAGCATCTTTCCCATTTCCTACTGAACAGCATCCCATCTTTTCAGTGTTTCTATAGTTTCAAAGGTAATTTTTAGCACTAATCTTGCCCTTCAAGAGGCTTGCACCCCCCACAGCTTTATATCACATCTTATTTCATGGTGGTGAAATGCTGGTGGAGCTGCTTTGGTTCCCCTCCTTAGGACTCCTGGACTACTGATGAGTGCAAGGGCCAGGAGGCAGGAGGAGATGACAGCCCTGCCCGCACACCCTTGGTGCCGGGTCACTGCCCCTGGTCCAGCACATTGTGTCTGCATGACAGTGCAGGTGGGATGAGGCAGTTGCTCTTCTCTGAAGAGAACTGCTCTTCAACATGATGTTTGTATCTAGGCAGAGCCAGGACCTGTAATGCTCCAGCTGTAATGCAAGGATGATGTCTCTCCTGGAGATGGGTACCTGCAGTTCCTCTCAGCTTTAGCTCCTCTATGAATCCAGCAAGTACACTCTCTCTTCTGTCTTCCAAGCTACTAACGGAGACTTTGAATAGATGCAGAAGAGACCGCTGCCAAATTCCAGTCATTTCAACCCTCTCATTTCAAGATGGACCATTACTTAACCTCCCCTGACTACGATACGCCTCTCCCACCAGTTCTCTTCCCATCACACACTGGTTTCATGTGTATACAATTCCTTCTCCTGCGTATGCAACCATCTCGTGAAATAGTCTTAGAGGTCTTCGGAAGGTGAAGCAAGGTAATGTCATAGCAGAGGTTTGCCATGATTTGTTTTGAATGGCCAGCTGGGCTGTTAGTTGCTCCCTTCTCTGATGATTTGTTTCTGAAGACCACCACGAATGGGTTGGAAGTTTTGTTAGCCAGTTCCCTAAATATGGTATTGAGAATTTCATCAGGGCCAACCAGTTTGAAAGTATCTGAGGACTTTCTACCTCTTGTTCCAGGATTTTTGCCTGGGCCACTACTTCTTTGTCACACAAGCTGGTTGTGTTTACAGTCTACTCACAGCTGGCTTGAAGGATGAAGACAAGTAAATCACAAAACATTGACTAGCTATTTCCTCTTCTACTTAATGTTGGACTAAACCTTTCCTAAATTTTCCTCCTAGCACACTAGCATAATGATTTCTTGTTACTCTTGTGCCTCGTTCATTGCATCACGCTTTGGGGGCTTGGGGATTTTGCATCTTGTGCTGTACTTTCATATTGCCCTAGAAACCTCATCTCATTCTCACTTTCCAGGCATTTTCTTTTTGTTGTTAGGGTCTCTTTTCTTCCTACAGAAAAAATCTCTGTTTTATTTGCCATTTTCTGTATTTTCATTGGGCAACTAAAACCTGAACAGTTCTGTCCACAAGTTTTCAAGTTCCCACCAGCAAATGAGACATTCTGTTGAGTTTTGTCTGTGTCCAAATACACCAATTCATCATTCTTCTAAAAACTCATCCCCCAGCCGTGAACAGGGACACACATGAACGCTTTTGCCATCAGCTCGAGGCTACGTCCAGGCAGCCAACAGGAGCAGGCTGTTCAGGACCAGCTGGGAAGTGCATCCAGCCCCAGGACTGGACCGTCCATGCAATCCCACGAACATTCCAGTTGTTTGCCCAGGCTCCCAGAATAGTGGGTAACTGCCCGAGGGGGTTGCAGTCCCAAGCAACTCATCTCTCTGGAGCAGACCAGCCCATTTTATCCTCCTATTTACTAGCTGCTCACCCCAGGGAGGGTGCAAGGTTTCTCTTCTCCACATGCCTGCCTCAATAAAGCCCCTGTATCTCCTTGTCCCTCACACTGCTGATATCCACTCAGCTTGGCTCCTTCTAAGCACCACAGGATTATTTTGGGAGAGGAAACACAGAGCCTGAAGGTGCTACAAGCAGCATCAACCTGGGGAAACCTTTGCAACTTCCTCCCCATTTTCCAGCCAACTCTGGTTTAAAAATCTGATGTCTGCAAATGGGGTTTCTGCGGGGCTTAACAGCTAGGGCTGATGCTGTGTGATGTCCCACGGCTTATCTTTTTCTTTCCTGGCAGTGAGCGGTCCCTTGCATGATGAGGTAGGGGAGCTGCCCTTCCAACAGGAGGAGTTTGAGAAAGTGAAGCGAGGGATCGTTGAGCAATGCTGCCACAACACATGCTCCCTCTACCAACTGGAAAACTACTGCAACTAGTGGCAAGGCCAGCGGCAGGGAGCTCACAGGCCGCAGGCAGAAACACGCACTTATGCTACTGCACCTTCAAAGCAATTGAATAAACTTTGTGGATCTACTCGAAGGACTGTGCTGGTTCATGCGTCCACATCTTGGGGAGGGGGCACTGACGTTTACTTTAGGGTGTCGTCATCTGTGCTCGGGTAAGGCAGTTTTAAAAGGTCCTGGAGCCACCCATCATGTCACACTATCCTTCAGCTGTCCAGATGAACTCCCTGGGAGGGAGAGAGGAGGATTACTCAGCGCCAGAGCAGGTAGGCAGAGCATCCGGTACCCCTGGTGCCCGGGGTGTGAGGAGAAGGCAGAGAGGTTTGAATGGGATTTCTCTTTCTAGGGAAATATTACAGGGGAATATCTGTGACAATGTCATGCTGATCAACTTCCTGCAGTTCACAGCCCAAATATAGTGAGGCAGCTGGGAGACTGAACTTCCTCAGCTGCGTAATGGAAACAGTTCAGATTAAGCAAAGAATTAAGTCACCTATTAATTGTACCCAGAAAAATCATGGATGACCGCCATGACCAATTTAGAAAGTGTGTCCAGTTCCCCCTTCTGCTTGTGGGAGGCCCAGGCAGCGTCCCTGCTGTGGGACGTGCTTGTCGTTCACAAGTATTTGACAAGTCATGTGCAGAAAGCGGATTTCATCCAAAAGGAGTTTTGAGTGTATTGGCCAAGAGCTGGGCATTTCAAGGTTGCTGCAAACCTCTTTCAAGCACCTGGCCCCAAAATTGTCGCTTTCTGGGAGGAAAAGCTGCCACGGCAATGCCAGCTAGCTGGGGTGGCAGAGAGTGTGGGGAAGGGTCATGTCCCTTCTGCCAAGGGATTCCCATGCCAGTGTAGTGGAAGCCATGCAAGAGGTCCCCGTGGGATGGGCACAGCCTGGCAGAGTTGGCTGCAGTGGCCGGGGCTGCATTTTGCTGGTGGCAGATTTTGAAAGCTGGTCTGAGAGGAGGCTGTGGTTTTAACAGCCTCTTTTCCCAAACCAGATCCAACTGACTCCATCAGAGCAGCGCAGATGGAAGCTGCCATCTCATCTCTGCCAGGATGTGTTGCTCTCACTCCTATCATGAGCACAAAACTGGCAAAGCCATTGCAAACTGAAGGGCTGGAAGAGCAGCTGGAGGAGCTGCTGAGAAGAAGACACAGCCATAACATAGGAAGTCAGAAAGCACCAGCGATTCCCCGTGGTGACCCTCCATATGGGCTCCCTTGATGCATCCAAGAGCCCATGACAGGGGCCGCCTCCTGCAGCTGCCACACCAGTGCTGCTCTGCCGGTGATGCTCCCCCCGAGCACCCTTCCATCCCTCTCCATTGCCTCTTCCTCTGGGCCCACTGACTGTTCCCAGCAGCAGAGCTTGCAACTGTGACAGGCAGCCTTGGGCCAAAATGTTGTGGTTATGAAAGCATGGCAAGACATTTCCTGTTTCTGAGCTACTTGACTCCCACCAAACCTCACAGCATATGGCTCCGGTGGTTTCTAAAGGGGACTCCCTAGAAACAATTCTCCTACCTGTCCTGGTGCCCCATGAGATCAGGACTGGTGTTACTGCAGTAAAAATAGCAGAGCTATTGCTCATGGTAAGGCCACCATCATATTCAGGCATGCAACGGAGTTCCAGCAACCCCATACACCCATCTGCCCCAAGAAGATGCCACCCTGATCCCAAAGGCAGAGCGTCGAGTCTGCTTGCACAGTGTGGAGGGAAAGCACATCCAAGAGAAGTGCCCCCCTCCACAGCTGAAAACCCAAGACTTGTTTGGAGTTGCCTGGACTTGTCCTGCATCACTAAGATCCTGCACTCAGAGTCAGGGGTCCATGGAAAGCAAGTGAGCAGAGAGGCTCTTCGGTGACAAGACCGAGACTTTCTACTGCAAATCTGAGACTTCCATCTGTACCTACCTCACAAAATTGTACAGGTCTGCTGTTGGGAAATGTTGGAAATATGAATACTGGAAGAGAAAGAGGTGGTGTAGGAGGAGCCTTGAGTGCCTGACTGCCAGACTAGTACTAGCACTTCTCCAAGTGCTGCATAGTGGTGACGGAAACAGCTGTGAGAAGAGGGATATAGCCAAGTCTGTGGAGATACCTCTGGCTTCTCTAGGAATGGGGCACATGGGTCATGCCGAGGACAGGCACAGACTGGAGGGGTCTAGAGCCCTCACTTGTAATATCAGAGCTGCATCTTGCATTACAGAGATAGCCTACAAGTGTTAAGTACCAAAGGGACCAGCAGTCACTTGCAGCAGGGTCAAGCTCCTGCAACAGAGCATGGTGGTTCCTGCGTCCACTGCAGAGCTTTTTGTCTGCTGGCACTCCTGCCCTGGCAGTGATGCTCGGGCGAGGACAGCTCTTCGGAGATGCCTGGCTCATTTCCTGCCCTCTTCCATTGTTTGGTTTGCTCGTTTGTTTGTTTGCTTTTTCTGAATGCTCTCAATTAGGACTGATTGGGAAACTGCAAATGCCACGTTTTTTGCTGGAAAATGTTGATTCATCAAAATCAGCACTTCCCGCAGGACCGGACTGGTTTTAGCAAGGCAGGATTCAAAGGGATGAAGGGACGCGGGAGGTTCAGGTGCCCGCTCTGCAGGCATCAGGGCAGGGATTTCATCCTCTGTGCCCGCTTGCCCAAGCCCACATGCTAACCAGGCTCTGGGCTACCGCGGGGTGGACTCATCTCCTTCTGCTGAAAAATTTCAGGAGGTTTCAGCAAATGTAGAGTGGGAATTGTTTTGAAATCTTAAGATGGGGCAGGACCATCCTTTCCTACCCAGCTCAAGACGCAGTCTGCTATTTTCTCGGCAGGTTTGGATGTTAGATAAGATGGGGGTCTGGACACACTGGGGGCCCAGCTGGTGATTACCCAGGGCTGGAGCAGAAGAGAGAAGGATGAGTAGCAGAAAGGGGCCGTGATGGACATTCCCCACCATTCCCCTGCCTTTGTGCCTCCTGGGAAAAGGAATCAGCAGGTCCCTTGGTGGAGAAGGGAAGAGGAGGGAGTGGTAACCACCTAGGGTCAGGGAGGGAGGGATGACCCCATGTCTGCTTTGGGGACCCAGGCAGTCTGAGCTCTCTGCAGAGCACATGCAGCTGCCATTGCTCCCTTCCTCCCCAAAGCAAGAGCTGTCCTGGAGGCGTACGGCATACGGTGAGCTACACCGCTCTCCGGGAGGTGCAGGAGAAAATACTGCATCAGTTTAAAAGCTGTAGAAAACCTAAAAAAAGTCCTTATGAATACACTTTGCTTTCCAGAACTGAAAATAACACAAAGGGCCAGCTCTTCACTTTTTAAAAGCTGCAGCAAGGTGAAGGCCAAAGGAGAACAAAGGTACTTTTCCCCCTTTTTTCTGGGTCTCCAGGGAAGGAAACCTGAAGGCAACTCTACACACTTTCCACACTGGAGCACACAGCTCCTCGGCTTGCAAACGTGATGCTGCCGGCTTGCTGACCCCGCGCTGCAGCAGGGCGGGCAGCTTTAGACCCCTACCCCACCCAAACCTGAGGATGGGCAACAGCCCAGGGTGTCCCTAACTGTGGGCCAGGATGGGATTTCTTTATAAAGCCCCCCTCAAACCTCTGTGCCCTCGCCCAGGCCATCCCCTGTTCTCAGATGTGCTTGGGAGATGCCAGATCTTATGAATTCCTGCAGAAGTGACTCAGGGACAGGGAATGCTGCATCCATTGACCTCCCTCCCCGCTCCTCCTCCTGCAGGGCTTTGCATTGTGATCTTTGGGAAGCAAATGCATCCAGCCCCCTTTATTCTGACTCAGCAGTTGCTTTGAAGTGATTTTTGTGGTAGCGGTGGGGCATCATGCCCGGCTAAAATATCTTGGCTCTGCTACTCTCGCAACAAACTTCCAAAGGTCTCATGCTAGCGGTGGAGGGCAATTTGAAGAGAATGCAAATAAAGGCTTCGGTTCATTCATGCTGCTTGAATAGAGAATTGAAAGCTGAGCCACAGAGGGGATTGCAATACAAATTCTTTGGGCTGCCGAGTTGTTAACACTGCCTAGAAAAGAAAGGACCAAAGTTGCCCCTGTTTCCCGCGTGCGTGAACCCTTACTCAAAAGGGCTCTGCTCCAGTTTTGAGGAAAGGAGAGCAACGCGCACAGAAACGGGAATGGCAGGGAGCCACTGCAGGGCACTGACCAGCGGGGTCCCTGCTGGCCGGGTGACAGACCATGTCCTCCAGGTTTCTGGATGGGCTTGCTGCTCCGGCTTATCTGGAGAGGAAGGCAAGACTGCCACTTTCCCGGAGCTAATCGGACTGTATTATTTCCTTTTCGGGAAGCCACAGATAGAAGAATGCTGTCTATTACCCTGGGAACTCACAGATTCACTTTATATAAGAAATAGCCAGACTGTACCCTGGGATTTATTTTTTTTTAACCATCTTATCAGCTTTTTAGGAAATTTTAAACCTGCTTACAACCTCTCTCCTTATCTGCAGCGTGTTTCCTTAATAACTGACTTGCAGCAATGACTTGAGTTGGAAAACATGCACTGAGCAGATTCAGTGTTAACACCCCAAATTCCCTCTGATTTAGGCCTACCTCACCAAAGACACCTATTTTGAACAAAAAATAGCCCTTCTTCCTTCTCCTTTCACCCTGGGCAGGAAGAAAGCTTTAGGTCAGGCTATAAATTGGTCTGGAAAGTCATTGCCAGCACATTGTCTCTAGGTGAATTATTCCTCTGTGCAGCGGGGAGGAAGGAGGCTGGTTTTTTTCCGAGCCAAATGCCAGGCTGGCTCTCGCATCCCCTTGGTCCTGTCGGGCAGAGCAGGCAGGAGCAGATCCGGGACAATAACAGGAAGCGAAGCAAGCCTGTAGGAGTGCACAAGGAAATGATCCGAGCCTTAATCCTTTCCCTCTATCCCCAGCCAGCTTCAGGACTGGCAGCGGGAGGTGGATGAAGCATTTGGGCTCCTCTGAGCTCCTTTCTGTTACTGAAAGAGCCGGCCAAAATATGGCATATTTTTTTTTTCTGCCTGGTAAATGCCAGGATTTCCAGGATGTGCGTGGCTGCTCACACTGAAATTTCCCACAAAATGTTTTCAGATTTTGGAAGAAAATGGATAACGGAAATAAATTTGGCTTTTGATTTCTAGGCTGTTGTTTTTTGGGCTTTGTAATGCTGGATTTTGGGGGTGGGGGTGTTTTACAGAACTGCCAACTTCCGAAATGTAACTTTTTGTTGGAAAATAACGCAGCTTCCTCTTTTCTAATCAGAAAACGGAAATCAAATATAAATGACACCACCCACCCTACATTGACGATAAACCATTCTGTGGAAGTTTCAATGGAAAAAATTTCTACCCTTTTTTCCGCTTATCAGAAACCTTCTCCACTTTGGAGGCTCAGACCCAGCAGGGTCCTGGCTCTGCCTGCAAGCAGATCTTGCACACCCAGGTTTCCAGCTTTTCCTACCTGGTATGGGAACGTTTGGGGGGATTTTTAAAACTTATCCCCAATAAATGCTGTCTTGGCTCCTGGGTCCCTGGGCTTTCCACCACCATTTCAGTGGTGAGAGAGAAATCACCGTGAAACAGCTCAAGACCTCACCCACACCTAGTAAAAGCACACCCAGGATGCAAACCACAGCATGCTCCTCTCCTACCTCTGAATTTGCTTTTTCAGTCACTTTTAAATGTCTGCAAGCTAAACCTGGCCACATTTTTCCAGATGCTGACACCTTGTCCTGAAATAATGAATTCCAACCCCAAATGAGGAAAAAAACTGACCCCACAAAATTCTGATGAAATGTAGACAGGTTATTTTTCAGACCTAGTCCCAGTGCAGGTATTGCAAGGCAGGTGTCCAAAGTGCCTCCCTGGGCACCCATGCGCATTTTGGTGAGCCGAAATGCTGGTGCTTCTTGGAGGTGAGGAAGCAGTGGCGGGAAGGGGACGAGGTCGCCCTCCGCTTCATGCAGCCGGGGTGGGGAGGGGGCATCTGGCTCAGCCTGGCTTATGCCAAGGAGGTGGGAGGACCACCAAAGGCTGAAGCCCGTCTCAGAAAGTGCTCCTCCAGCAGCTCCTTTGCTCCTGCAAGATTGCTGACTTCACCCCAGGGACACCGAGCGGCACCGAGCACTAACGTCATGCCTGTTTTTCCTTTATGGTTTTGACTACAGAGCCCTGATGTCATTCTCAAGATGCTTTCCCTTAATCTTCACCCTGTGGAGCTGTTGCTTTGACTGTCCCATTTTGCTGTGTATCTCATTGAAGAACATAGGACTGGGAGCAACTTTCAAGCCATTTGCCTTGGCCCTTGCTAACCTCTCATCACTGTGCCATCATCTCCAAAAAGGCTTTTTACATCCTGATTTCTTCCTTTAGCCTGTGTGCAGCTTTAGTTTCTGGAACCTTTCCTGAGGAATTCATCCTCTCCTGTTGGGCTTCACAGTCCTCACAACCTGGAAAAGATCCTGAGGTTTCACATATCTGTTCAGAGCAAAGCAATTATCCGTGGCTCTGTCACAGAAATAGGGCACCACAAAAATGCTGGGAATCTGTTAAAGCCAGATTCCTGCGACGGCTTTCCCTTCTCCTGCAGTCCCAGCTGCTGCCAGGGGATGGAGCGCAGGGCAGCCCACAGCTGGATCCGGCAGCCCTGCCTGCAGCTGCCTGGCAGCAACGTCTAGGGCAGGGCAAGGTGGCATGGGCACCAGGGACCCCCAAAATAGGGCGGAAAGATTAATAAATACAGACCACACAAGGTGTTGGAGGAAAACTCGCTGGAGACACGATGCTGGAGTAAGACTGCACCAAGACCATGGGACCAACGGAGCCGGGGCAGCAAGGAGATGGCTGGAGCACTGCGAGCAAACTGCCCATCGACCCACGGGCTGCTCCCAACAGTGATGCCAGCCCTCACCAGCATGGCCAGAGACCTGGACTGATGATGAGTTGGGTTGCTGCTGCTGCTGCTCTTGCTCTGGTCTTTGTTTAAAGGTGGTATTTCTCCAATGTTTTGGTTGTGTTTCTGAACCTCCAGGCTCTTGAAGCTGGGACCACCAGCCCGGCTTTCATACCCCGGAGCACCCTCACCACTGGTTAACTTGCTACCCTGCAGCGCACATCTCTGCTGTATGCTCTGCGGAAACTTTACCTGCCCAGTATTTCCTCGGATGCAGCACATACCTATGGAGTGTTTTGGGTCAGATGGGCATGTGTTTTTGAGCCAGAAATCCCCTTTTGAGCAGACCTAGGTTTAGGTCCGCCATAACCTCCTGCCCCAAAGAGCCTGTGCTGTGCAACAAAATCCTAGGCTCTTCTGGCTTGCCCTGGCACTGAAGGACTGCCAGAGCATAGATATATTCCTGAGTATAAATATTGATGTTTCAAACAAAGCTGGGACATCTCCCTACCCAGCATTACCACTGGGCTGGTGCTCAAATCCTCACTCCCGCCCGCTCACAAGGCATTTCATGGCATCATGGTCCTCCTCCTCAGCCGTGACACAACTTTGATCAGCTATTCTGCTGTTGGGGATAGCCATTACCCCAGCCGGCATCTCTTCCCGGTGGGGATGAGGCCCTAACGAGGGGTTATGAAATGATGTTGTAGCCAGCAGAGGGAGCGCTCAGAACTTCAGCCGTGCACCGGGATGGCTTGGGAAGTGCCGGGAAAATGTATTAAATCCTGGCCAGAGTGATAGGGCGCTGAAACAGAGGTTCACCCTGGCTCAGCCACCAGCCTGGTGATGCTGAGCTGTGAGAGTATGGGGAAATGGACCTGCCACGAACCCCCCTGGAGATCTCAGGTACAAGGTGAGCCAGAGATGAGGATCCCCAGGGAGGGACACGCTCGAGCCTCTTAGACTTGGGTCACTTGTAGCGCCTGCTCCAAGCCATCATGTGAAATTCCCCTGTTAATTCAGTTCTAGGTTTGGGCTCTTACAATTGCTTTCCAACTCAAGTCATTGCTGCAACTCAATTATTAAGGAATCATTCCTATAGCATTTTATTTCCAGAGCAATTTGTACCTCCATCCTAGCACCAGGTTAGTCCTTGTGCCTGATGTTGGCGCTGGAGCCAGGAGGGACTCAGTGGGCTGGAAGCTGCGGGAAGCTCGGGCATTTTAGGCAGAGCTTCATTTGAATTTAGGCCAAACAGAACAACACACAGCTAATTTGTATTACTTTAGTGAATTAAAGACTTAACATCTGGCAGTATCTATAACAGACTCTTATCTTAGTAAAAGGGTCTAAATTATTCTCCATGAAATGCCTCAGTGGTGGGGGGACCGTTCCACTCACATACAATAATAGAAATATAATTAGTTACCAGACACATGCCTGGTCCCCTCCTAACTGTGTGGATCCCCCAGGTTTTTAAACGAAGGCTCTTCAAGCACCATTGGGCAACTTTGCAACTTGTCTCTACGCAGATCAGTAACTAGAGACAGTAATGTAACTAAGTCAGGTGTCTCTGGGATTGAGTTAGGACAAGCCCGCAAGGGGATCCTGATGTGGATGAGATAAATATGTCATTAAATCACTTGCAGAGTGAGG
>NW_008825156.1:1502239-1511342 GCF_000699105.1 Pygoscelis adeliae | reverse complement strand
TGCCTTTCTACCTGAGAGCAAGGAAGCTTGCTGTACTTATATGAAAAAAGGTTGAGAGAGATTTGGTCGCAACCGAGAAGGGTGGGTGTGAGAAGAGTCCTCATGGTGAACAGTGGCCAAACGCCTTACGAGATTTAATGTCTGGAAGGTGAAGTTAAGCCCGTCTGGCCTGGAGTGGTGTTTGGTGGGCAAAAGGCAACTACTCAGGCGGACAGTTCAGCTGTTGACACAAAAGATGTGCATCGCTTGAATCAATGGAAGATGAAGCTCGTTCAATGGGAACTGGTTGCTCACCCCAACGTCAGGTTCTTGCTCTGGGAGCAGCTGGGTACAATTCTCTGGCCATGGCATGTAGAAAATCCCCCTTTCTCCACTCAGAACCTGTGTTTGAGGCTTCCCATGTGCCTGATGATCTTGCTGCTGCCTCAGACCCGTTGCCCCTCTTTCTGCTTCGTCCCCTGAGAAGAAGGTGGGGGTGGCAGTGAGTATTTACACCCTACAAAGAGGGGGTGCAGAAGCCACTGGGGAGTGATGCTATTGCTGTGAGGGGCTCCTCTGCAAGGCAAAGCAATACATGGATGAGGGCAGAGCCATGGGCAGTGAAGACCTCTGCTGGAAAACAACCCTATTTTGCAGCCCATACCCCCTCACAGCCGAAACATGGCAGTGAACCCTGCCACCAGCCCAGGCAGCCTGTTGATGTTACTGTTCCATTCCCAAAGCCAGGATCAAATGAGGAGAATAAATCAACGGGAAGGAAAAGAGATGTCCTTGTTCCCTCCTCCCTGCACTTGCTCTCCAATTAATATTCCTCCCGGGTCAGGAGAAATCTCATGCAGCTCTTGCAGCAGAAGACACTCTCTGCCTCACCAACTATGTCGTGTGCTGTTAGCTGGTCCTAGCTTTTAGGTGGCAATGCCTTGACCCAAGACAGCCTGGTATTTCCAGTTTATAGCTACTCAAAATAAAATCTGGGAGGAGAGCCAGCATTTGCTTGTGATGTGGGTGACTCCTTCAAATCCTGAGACTGTCTCGCTCACAGCAAACCAGGACTGGCAGACCTTCAGAAAGGTGGGGTTGCAAAAGCTGCGATGGATTCAGTGAAGGAATAGGGGGGAAAAAAACAGTGCAAAATGGCTCAAGCAGTAATTTGTTTGGAATTTTGTTATGGTTAGCTCCAAATCAGCAAGTACAACCAAGCTGTCAGCAAATCCATTTTAGATATGAGCAGCCCTCTAAAATTTCCATCAGTCTTAGTCTATAATATTCTCCACACCTGCTAATACAAATTCCCTTTTTGACAAGACCCGACGCCCGGTGCAGAAGCAAGAGAAAGCTTCATCCTGCAGGGCAGTGGGAGCTCTGGGGCGATGCCTTTCCCCTTGGCTACCACACCGTGCCTCTGTAACAAAACCCACACTGCAAACCATTTTATCTGACTATTTCTGATCGCCAAAGCGCATATCCTCCAGACAGCCCAGCAGAGATGTGGGCACCAGCACACACGCCCTGCTTGGGCACTCGCCGGGGCACAGTGAGGTTCAACACACTGGCGAAGGTCCTGCAGAAAACCTCTCGTGACAGCAGCAGTGCCGGGGCTGCAGGTCCCCCGACTTCATCACAGAGCTGTCCTTCCCCACTCTGTCTGGGATTCTGACTTGCACGCTTTGCTTTCCCTCCCCAACAAAGTCGCAAACCGCAGCAGGACGGCTGCAAAGCCCAGGAACAGCCCCTGGGAGGAAGCCCCGGGGGAAAGTGGTTGTCTGTCAGAGAGCCCCAGAGCAGCTCATACGATAAAAAAAAAGGCTGTGGTTGGGAGGCTGGCTCCCCACAGCCTGCGCCATGGCAAAGCCAGAGGAGAGGCAGGTGGGGAAGTAGCCACTGTTTAGGTAAACATGTGGCAGAGATGCCTTCCCAGCCAGGCGCCGAACGCTGAAGCCGGCTGGAGCGCAGCCAAGTTAAACTGAGCAAAGTGCTCACAGCCCACAGCCCATTGTGTCTGGTCTGAGTGGCTCTTGCAGCCTCGCGTGGGTATCCTGCACCTCCTACCCCACAGCTGTGGGAGTCCCCGTACCCAGGGCAGCCAGGTTTGGGATGCAGGGATGCTGCTGCTTGCAAGGGAGCTCCATCTCCCCTCTGTGCTTAAGAGCTCCCAGTGCTCTCGCCTCTAGCAGATGGTCTCTTAAAAGCATCACAGGATCAGCCCTGGTGCTAGAAAGTGGTGGGCAGAGAGGGGTAGGTCGCAGGGGCTGGCATGTTTGGTAACCAGAGGCCACGTGCCGGTGGCAGGGAGAAGAGCAGCCCAGAAGGTGGGAACCACCGCCAAAACCCTCCAAGCACAGTGGAAACTACTTCCTCCGCCCCAGCCTTCTGCTGTGGCCTCATGCAAATCATGCAGCCTGCTTGCAAACTAGCTCCATTCCCTGGCTCTCGCCTTCCCATGAATTACCCATCGGCCAGAGCATACCCTCCAAAGCAATTACTGAAGCTCAAGGGCTGGCTTCCCATTTTATTGTGGTGACCTGGGGCTGTTTTCACTCCCAGGACCAGAACCTGGCTCTGGCCGTTGCTATCCTGGCAGAGTCATGCCCAGAAAAGCATGCTTAATTTAAAAGCCAGGTGCCAACATCCCAAGCCAGTTGTTTAGACTGAATTAAAGGTTTTCAGAAAAAAATCAGTCTGACTTAAATTCCACCCCCCTTCCCCAAGAGATTGCTCCCTATCTGGTTGCCTCCGAAGGTGGGAGCAAAGGCTTCGCAGTGAGTCATCTTTTACTTTGTATACCCCGACAGTGCTATTACTGCTTTTATGTTGGTCTCCAGGAACGGCGAGGGTGGTGGTGGGTGGGAGAAAGCAGCTGTGAAACAGGCATCAGCCACTGGAGGGGTTTTGTGCCCCAATTGCATTGCTGCATGTGGGGGGACCAGTGAGGCATCCCCAGAAATATTGCCCTCCCCAAGATGGTTCTGGCTTGGGGCAGGACCTGCCACCCTACACAAGTGGGGTCTCGACAAGGGATTGGGACGGGAGCTTTTGAAACACCCCAGTGGCTCAGGCAAATATGAGATGATGCTCATGTAAGTTAATTAGGGAGTGAGGGCAGTACTCAGCCTGCCCAAAAGAGCCTGAAGCCCCTGGGCTGACTCACTGGAAAGAGCGAGGTTCACCCAGAAAGAGATACCGAAGCAGCTTGTAAGAAACAGTAGCTGCAGGCACTCTTCACCTCCGATGATGGGAGCTCTGGAGTGGGACCCAGCAGGTCTGGCCTGAAATAATTCTCCAGCTCCGACACTAAGGTTTGTTGGAGGGAAAGAAACTTTACTCTAAAAGTCCCTTTTAGGGGATGCCTGCTATCCGTTGCTAGATTTTTCTCTCTCCTTATATCGCACTCAGATACAAAGGAATTCATTCTATCTCTGGAAAACATTTTTCTTTTTTTCCCTTTGGATTAGGTTAGTGGAGAAGAGGTTGTTTCAGTCTGGCACCTCTTGTGGTTACTGTGCTTGTTTTGACTAAAAAATACCCTTGTGATCTGTACATATTTGAAATGGTTGCCTTTAATGCAAAAAAATCTAAACAAAAATCTATGCAACTTACTTCCAGGCAAAAAAAAAAATCTTCTTCCGCATGAAGATCTACCTGGTGGACTGAGATGGCTCAGCAAGAAACCCACCTGGAAAAAGAAAGGGAGGAGTGGCAGGCAGATTTGAACCAGGGATGCAATTTCCATTGCTGTAATTACACTTGCTAATCATTAATCACATCCAGGTATTTGTGTAGCTACAGAGGCTCACCGCAGCCACCTCTCATAACTAGGGTTGTCCTAAACTGGGGACTGCTGAAGTCGAGAGCATTATTTCCACTAATTTTTGTGTTGTCTCATCAAACATTTGTTCATGCAGGTGTTTTAACTACTCTCTGGCTACCGTGGTGTGAGCTGCATGTCCTTGGACTCAGCTCAAATGAAGGCAGAGGGACCACCGCAGGGTGAGGGCGGGCCATGCATTGCACACAAGCAATGTCACGGGGATGGAGGAGCCACCTTCAGCTCATATGGGTCAAGGCATTAGGAAATTGATTGCAGGGGCTGCATCCCACAAGCTTCACCAGGAGCAAACTCACCGAGGGTTAGAAGCCCAGCGCCATGGGAGGCGGCTGATGGTGCATATATCCACATATGGATTATGGAGGGAAAGGTTCGTGGGGGGTCTCCCTTGGCTGTAGTGATATCTTGCGTTGCAGTTTTCTTTAAACTGTGGGGAAGTTGGATTAGGTGAGGAATTCCACAATTTCTTAGCTTTTCAAATAACATGTCTGCGATATCACCCAGTCTGACTTGTGCTCCCACCTGCCTTGGGAATTTGGTTAACCCTTTGCCTGTTGACTTTGGGACTTGCACCGGGGCTTCATGGAGGGCCTTTTTGGAGACTGTTACCTTTGGCTGATAAAGAGATGGGGACTGAAGTGGCACTGCCAAAGTGATGCCAGAAATAGGGGGTAGCATCTGAATCACCTGCCATTTGGCTCTACCTACTTAGCCAAGCACTTGCTTCCCCCTCAGCACAAAAATATATGTGTGCACACACACGCACGCCTGCACGTGCTATGCAAGCGTACCACCTGCTGTTTTGAAAAGCTACATGTATTTATTTTGGTGGGGGTTACCTTCCTAGTAATTAGGAATTAGCTTAGCAGTCCCAAGGGTCCTACCCTGTGAGGTCTCCTGCTCCAGGAGTGCTGGGATCTCCACAAAACCCTCGCTTCTCCCACCAGAGCCTTTCTGGAGCACAACCCATACCATAAAAAAGCTTCCCCCTCATCACACAGGATTGCATTATATCTATTTGCCCTGCAACACTACTTGGAGATGCCAACCGCATCTATACACCTGTCCTTGAAGGTTAAATAGCCCTGATGGCCAATAGGAGACAGCAAAGATAAGGTTTTTGAGGGTGCATTGTCCCAGGTGGAGCCATGCGCAGGAAGCCCAAAGCCACCCCCATGCACCTTCCCTGGTCCTTCCACCCGCTGTCCCCATGTGAGAGACCCTGGGAGCCTCCTGCCAGGACCAGCAGGTGACATCCCCAAGCCCACCCTGGCTAGGACCTGGCTAGGGGCACAATCCCCACCTCGGCTGCCTCTGCTCTGCCAGCGCTGCGCCACACTATCACCTTGCTCAGTGGATTTTTCAGCGGCAGAGTATAAACATTTCTAGTGAAGTGCACTTAGTGTAAGTTGCTTTGCCAAGTGCTGTTGCCTCCCCTCCTTCGTTATGATTATGAGAGAGTGTTTTGTTTAAGCAAGAAAACAAATTGCCCACACCTCCTACCTCCCCGTGGGTGTCCATCACCCACAGCAAGGGCAGCGTGGTCTGGAGGGGATGCTGGCAGCACAGGTGAGCACAGGGTGTCCCTATGTCACCTGCTTCAGGAATGGGAATAAGGGGAGGATGCAAGCAGTGGGGACCTTACTGCAAACTCCCCTATGCCTGCTGCCAGGTGTAGGTATCAAAAGTCCCATTCCCTAAGGGAACGAGGCAACGGGGGGACAGATTTATTCCTGCCCTGAGCTGATGGATGGGGATGCAAACCAGAGAGAAATTAAGTGACTTGCCCAAGGTGACATGCAGATGCAGTGACGGAGGAAGACTGTACTCGGTGTGTGTGAGCCCTGTGTGAGCCCCACACTGCCCCTTCTCCCCACGTCCTCCTTTGGGGTCTTCACTGCTCAGCTCAGACCCAAGGGCACCAGTGGCTGGGACCGGCAGCCCATTTATCCTGCCCAAAAAGCCCCCGTCCTGAAGGAGTGATGGGGTAGCCCCTGCTGGGGCTGGCAATCGAGGTGGAGACGGGGATCCCTAATAAGGGGTGAAACCCTGGCCTGGGGCAGACGCTGCCACCCAACCCTTTGCCTGAAGACAATGAGAGCTGCAAACAAAGACCCAAACTGAAGCACAGCAGCAATGCAAAAAGAAAAAAAAAAAAAAAACAGAGGAAGAAATGCCTGAAAGATACATAGCTGGGATTCCTGAACCCCTCAGAGGTATTCGGGCTTAGCCAACAGGCTCAGGGTTTTTTTTTCAAAGCCATTAATTACACAACAGAGACGTATCTGCACCACTCCACCTCTCCGTGGCAAATAAGGGCCCCATGTATATTTCCTAAAATGCATCACCCTCTGCACTCAGTGCCATCGCCTCTCTCGGGCACTCGGAAAACTAACCCATCACAAGGTGATATTTCCAGCTGCTCTTGTGTCTGATTTTCTGCGGAGTATTGAACGGGTGCTCAAAGCATGTGCCTCCAAAGGGCACATCTGAAATACGTGAGCTGCATCAGTAGTGAATGCCGGAGGATGTGGCAGAGGGTTGGAAATACTGCCCTGCTCACCTGGGCAGCTTTGCTGAGTGAGCTGACTGCTCGACGAGGCCAAGGGGAAGCTCTCCCAGAAGCTGCACCAAGGAAAAATCAGTGCAAGGACTGCATCTACCTCCAGCACAGCCCATCACAGGCATTGCCACTGGCCACTCAGTGACAGCTGCTCTGTTGAAGCTGCGGGAGAGGACCTCAGCAACAACTGCTGTGTCTCTTTTTTTGAGGAAGAATTTATTAAAGTTTGCCTGCTTCTGCTCATGAATCCAGCAACGCGCAGCCAGACTGACCAGTTCATACTGATGCTCCCTGGAGCAGGATAAAACATTTTTAAGGGTGAACCGTGAGTTTTCCAAGTCAGGGCAGAGTGAAGCAGTGTGTGTGAGGGTGCCGTGCTAGGGAGTGAGACACAGACATGCTTAGAAGGCACAGTGTGCTCCTGCTCGGAGGGGGGTGGCATCCCTGCACCTACCTTCCTACTGCTCAGCTCCTCCCTGGGGGACACGAGGATGCCCACTACTAGCACTGCCTTCCCAGAGCATCCTCGTCAGGCTGTCCCTGCAGGGACACAGCTATGGGGCGCAGTCTTCACCTCAAAGAGCTTCTAGTCCAAAGGATTTCCCACCGCCTCCCGCAACGCGTTTCATTTGTGAGCTCTTTGGACTCAGAGCTTGCTCTGTAGACAGACCCGTATTTGCACAATGCTATAAAGAGCCAACTTCAACCCCTGGTGCTTGGAAGAACTAATTGTACCTGCTGGAGCTTTTATTGGTCCTTAAACGAGCTTGGACCTCTTCTTCCCCATGACATTCCAGTAAGTATTTTCATGGAAATGCTTTAAAAAAAAAAAGGAAAACAGGAAATGGTGATGTGCTTAGCTGTTAATATAGGCACAGACCCATCTTCATTCTCTGCTGCTGTATTTGTTGCACATTTTTGACACAAATAATCAGACAAAACTTGGAGCCTTCCAGGCTCCCTCTGCAATGAAAAGAAGCTGAGGAGAGGGTGGGCATTTCTCCTTATCTACCCTATTACACCCTTCTCAGAAATCCCTTTTGGGAAGCCGTTAGCTGAGCTGGAGTCCGCTTTGGCAACCAGGGATGACCAAGAGATGTTTGCTGTTCCACAGATGATGGGGAGAAAGGAGACACTTCTCTCCCTTTCTGGGATCATCTGACCCTGGGACCCTTTGGCCTCCTTCTTTTGGGCCATGCTGCAGATGGCATCCCAACAAGCAGACCCACTGAGTTTCATTTCCTGAACGTCATTCATGCTTTCTCAATTCCTACCTTGCACTCGGCCATCGTGACACCTCCCTACCCTGCGTCCTCCTTCCTGCAGCCTCTTGAGCCAAGCGAGGCTGCTTAGGCTGGAGCTTTGCTCTAGTTGCTGGGGACGTTGAATTTTAAAAGATACTACAGGAATACCAAGTTGGTCCAGCCCACAAAAAATGCATAGTCTTCCATATAAACAGGGGTGGAAACACTTGCATCTTTTACCACTGTCACAAATTCCTCTGGCATGGTGCAATAACTTACCTTGGAATAACTTCATTTTTGCTATGCTCAGCACCCTCCAGGTCCTCAGGATGCATCTGCCAACACCCCTTCTGAACACCTAAGTCCAACGAGTGCTCCAAGGCATCAGTAGACCTGGGCAGGAGTTGCTACAAGAGTCCCTCTTTCGCTCTGAACATGCCAAAAAAACGCCCTCTACTGATGCCTAAGGGCATCCCATAACAATCCTTCAGCAGAAACCCTCTGGGCTGGGAGCACGGGCCTGAAATGCTCTCCCCAGCCGGCGGTGCCAAAAGCCCTGAGCAGACCTGCCCAGCCTCTGCTCTTGTTTGCTCCTTGTTGACCAGGGGCCCCAGGTGAATTATTTCTCCCACTCTCAGTTCTTTGACTTCAGTTTCACACAGGGACCTTCCATATATCACATCCCCTTTCGACAATGAATCTCTCCTGTTCCAACAGTTTAGTGTGCCCCAGGATCAATATATTTTAGCAGCATGCAAGGACACGGTGTTATTGCCAGGCTCCTGGGTTGTATAAAACAAAAGGTATCGCTTTCTTAAAGCCACTGAAAAACACTCTGGGCCAAGTACGATTATTCCTCTGCCATTAAACGGCTGTGTATAGGACTCCAGCTAATCACTCTCCGTTCTCATTAGGGATGACTTTTTCTCCTAGTCTTCAATGACAGGACACCCAAACCCATGGCCCACCCTCACCCTCCTTTTGTCTCGTCTTGGACATCTCAACCTGCGGTGCCCAGATGTGTTAGGCATGTCAGTAAAGCAGTCTGATTTCTCCTGGTTGTCCTCACTCTTGACATAGGAGAACATAAGGTGCTCTACAAACTGGGCCTACATGCTGTAGGCACAGCACCTGAACCATGCACCTCAAATCCCCGTTCTGCTCACCTTGTCATTTGTGGTATAATTGTGAAATAAGCCAAACGAGCATCACAGGGTGTCTTGGTGATGGGCTTGGTGACCTTGGGCTGGGATTAGGTGACCCCTCCCCCCTTTGGATTATAGGTGGAGAGGAAGGGAAAAGTCATGTAAATGTCCCCTTCCCTGAAGGTATCTGCTTGGCTCAGCTCACCGGCAGTGTCACTAACATCCACCCTGGCCCGCGACCACTGCATTTTTGCAGCTATTTACATTCCTCTGCCTTTGCTGAAGCTCACATCCCTGCCTACAAGGTCCAGGCTGGCCCAAGCTT
>NW_008825156.1:1499217-1502133 GCF_000699105.1 Pygoscelis adeliae | reverse complement strand
CTTCTTTTATCAGCTCAGATGGGCAGCGCCAACAGGGGGCTTTGCAGCCTGCCCAGACGCTTCCACAGCCGCTGCAGCAGCAGAGGTTTTCTCTCCGAGTCCTGGGCATCCCCTGGTTGTTTCAGGCCACCTTTCAGATGTTGCTTTTATTCCAGCTCCTGCTTTAGACTCATTTAGTTCCAGCTCGCTTTGGCTGACTTTGCTTTGCAAATGCTGTCCTTGCTCCTTGCGAATTTAACAGGAACCCATGACCGCAATTTCTCTCCCGAACTGCGCCGATGACCATGGAGGTCAGACGAATGCAAGACACGGTGGGCTATTTTTATTTTTATTGCGTTTCCAATGGTTTCAGGTGATGCTTTGCTGCAGCCCAATCCATTTTCAAACCAAAATGCTTCCTGGGATGCTGTGTTTTTGCAAGCCCCTTGGCGGTCATTGCTGTGGTCCAGAGGCCCTCCTCTCCCTCTCTTTCTGCCTCCCTGCCCTCAGGCTAGCTGCGTCCTTGGCTTTACTGGTCCTCCTCCTGCTCTCCTTCACAGGCCCTCCTTGCAGGCAATGCCAGGGGCTGGAGTTTGGGGTGGAGGCAGCTATTGTTCCAGCTATCTGCAGTGTAATGTTCCTTATGACTGTATTAAATGAAGGGCGGAGGTCACACATCCCTAGTTTAAATTAGGTTTAGGCTGACCTTTAACAATATTACACTCATGGATCCTCTCATAACTCACCGAATAAACTCCCAGAGGGTTTTACCACCTCCCTCTTTTCTTCCTACTGTAAGGATGCCCGAGGCTTAATGTGCTTCTCTCCAATTTCGCTTTGATTTCTAATCCTATCCCCTTCTCCCCCTTCTCCCCCCCAAATACAGATATATTCACTCCTTTAAAGGTGGGGGGAAATAACCTGTTCCTTTTCTCTTCTGGGCAACAGCTCTTTCTTTTGTGTCTCTTTCTTCCCTTCCCCGCCCCCCTCCTCTTTCTTGACACAATGCACTATTTATTTGCACTGAAGGATAACTAAGAAGCAATTAAAAGATCAAAAGGCACAAACACAAGTAGATCCAGTGGCAACTTGTGGGGTTTATTTTGCTGCTGCTGCTGCTGCTGAAGCTTCACCAAACTGCTGCCTTGTTTTTCCCCCAGCAGGAGAGACACCTCTCTTACTGGGTCGCCTCTTCCTCCAAGCAGACTTTTTTATGATCGCTATTTTTCACCCCCATTGTTTGCTATTGCAGTTGTTTACTGGAAAATCACTTGTTTTTCTCAGGGAGATTAACCCTCCAAGCTTTCTTTTGTCTACTCTCAGGAGGTCCTTGTGGTGAGCTGGGGGAAGGGAAGGGAGCTGGGCTCCTTCAGCTATTAACAGTAGCTTACAGCCCTGCTTACCCCCCTGCCAAGGTTGGGTCCTTTCCTTTGATGGGGTTATGCTTTTGCAATGAGGAAAGGTGGTTGCTCTTTGTTAAGGAGACCAACTCTGCTGAGTGGTTTGTAAGGACCCACGATTGCAATTTACTAAGTCCTGGGCATCTAGGAGAAACTCCTAAAGCCAAAGGTAAGCATCGATGGAGATGCCTCTTTTTGGGAGAAGTCCGGAGCCCTGACACATACCGGCAGATGCTCAGTCTCTTTGACGGCCAGACCACTGCTTCACATGCTTAAATATTGATGTAGGAGCTGAGATTTGATGCCTGTGTTTGAGTCTGGTGTGCACAGAACCGTTTTCTCAGCATCACGTGTCTCTCCCAGGTGTGCCAATGTTTCAGTTGAAGCCCACAGCCCTGACACCAGGTCTTCTGGGTGGGATACACAGCGACACAGCCCAGAGAAGCACAGCCCAGAGGACAACCCAGAGAACAGAAGGATGCTGGGGAGGGCAGGATGTCCAAAGCCTAGTGAGAAAGGACCAGTCCTGCTCACGCTGTCTTGGGTGTGTTGAGGGCAATTCCAACTGTTCAGAGCTGCACCAGGCCACCCATCCTTGCAAGAAAAAAGTGCAAACTTGAAAAAAAAGAGAAAATAAAAAGTTTTCTTTATTGCACGTTGGGGCAAGGGCTGCTGCATCCTTGCCCTTTCACGCCACAATGTATGGCAAGCGCTGCCTGAGATGGACCAACCTGCTGCCCGATCTCAGGCAGCTCTGCTCCTCTCCGCTCTGAGGAGGGTGCGTGCCCGGTGGCACAACCTGGACTGCGTGCCCCTGCAAGGGGGCTCCTACCCAGGCAGCAGTGAGGGTGCGGGCAAGGGCCGGGGCTGCCTTAGCCACTGGTGGAAAGCGAGCGGGGTCCCTTCGCCTGGGGCAGCTGCTTCCCTGGTGGGGCAGGCTTGATGGGCAGGTCTTTGGGAGAAGGTGAGTTTTGCTTAGTGCAGCACAACGCGACTGCCATGCAGCACCGGCAGAGCAGCGGGAGCGCATTCAGCCCGCGCGCTGCTGTACATGCACGGCAAAGCCTGGGAAAAGTCCCTTTGGCTTAAAGGCAACTGTGCTCACTTGCAGAAGCCCGTGGGAAGCAGGGGCAACCTAGCAAGCTGGAACTGCTCTGCAAAGGTGCTCTACGGCGTGCAAAATCTGAGTGCCGCTGCCCTGGGGAGGGGGAGCATCCATGTTGTCCACACAGATGTGCACGGGTGGACGCGGGGGCTCACTTCTGCTGAGGCGGAGTCTTGCCTGCCTGCACTGGGGCGCGTAACACGGGGCAGGGCTCAGGGGCAGGCGTGTGAGCCCAGGGGGGCCATGCGGCCGGCACCCCTGAATGACCGTGCCTTTGCCAGGGAGCCCTTCGGAGCAGTTTGGGGGCCGGCGCGGGGCAAGGCGGCCAGCGCGGACACCTGTGCCCTGTGCGCACCTAGAGAGAGCCCCGAAAGCGGGGCGGGCAAAGCAATCTCGCGCTGCCCCCTCTCACCCCCCAGGGCTTGGGGCTCG
>NW_008825156.1:1498323-1498612 GCF_000699105.1 Pygoscelis adeliae | reverse complement strand
ACAAGGAGGGGGAAGGAGAAAAAAAGAAAAACGGGGGGAAAAAAGGGGAAAAGAAAAGAAAGAAAAGGAAAGCGCTCGCTCGCTCTCCAGAATAACAAAATACCTGATCGTAACAAAATAACATCCTTCAGACAAAATCAAGCAGGGACCTGACATACCAAAAAGGCAAGGCGAGGAGAGCGAGCCAGGGCGCGGGGAAGGCGAGCCAAAGCCGCGATCGCTGTCAGGGCAGGAGAGCAGCATGTCAAGCGCCGGGGCACACACGGATGAGCGCTGCCGGCAGCCTGCC
>NW_008825156.1:1493502-1497735 GCF_000699105.1 Pygoscelis adeliae | reverse complement strand
CGGGGCCGGGGCTATGCGAGGTCACGCAGGGCTGCGCGGCCCCTGGCTGCCCGTGGCGCTCCCTCCGCTCGCGGGGTTGTTTTGGGAGCGGGGAGACGCTCGTAGCGGCGCTGCGCGGGGAAGGGACAGACAGTTCTCCGGCTTCGGAGAGCGGGGAGATTATTAAACTCTCTTCTGCAAAACACTGCGGCGTGTTCGGTCTCGGAGGGATAAAAATACAGAGAGGAAAAACAAGAAAGCGAAGCCAAAATGGAGTGAGAGTTAATGGTTGGCATGCAGCCTTCGACTTTGTGTGATTTTTTTTTTTTTTTCTTCTTTGTTTCCCGTTGCTTTTCCCTACTACAGTAATTGTTTTAAGAGCGCAACTTGGAAAGGTTTTAGCACTCTGTTGAGCAGTAGGGAATTGGGGCACATGAGGAAACTCGGATTTAGCGTAACTGTACCAGCAGATGTGGCTGCCTTGCCTCGAGCCAGTGGTACTTAGCAGGGTTTCTGATACGCCAGGTCTCGCTCGGGCGGTGTGGAGCAATCAAGTGTAAAAACAAGGTTTGTGTGGGTGGTTTTAAATAGACACCTCGGGAGAACCGCTGCTTTCAACCCTCGAGTTGAACCTTCCTATACAAAGTCTGTAGTTTTCTTCCAAATGTCGGGATGTGCTTGGGAGGCCAAGGCCTGGTTTTCTTTGGGTTTATTTGTTGTCAGGTTGCGTGTGTGTGTGTGTGTGTTTTTTCCTTTTACTTTGCAGGGTTTGCATGTTGGGTTTTTTATTCCTCCTCTTCCCTTGATTTAGAGTGGAGTTGAGGAGCCTGGGTTGTGGGGTTTTATGAGGGTTACTTTGTGCTAAGGACATCTGGAGGAATAAAACTGACTGACACTTCTGATTTTAGCTTCACTGAGCTGTTTTGGACCCAACTTGACAATTTTGGTGGGGGTGAATGGGTCAGAGCTGTAAATCTTGCTCCATGTTGTCGACACCCACACAAGTTCACTCAGCCTTTCAAAGGGGCTATCTGGCTCCTGTGAAAATTCATTAAGGGATAAAAGATTTGACACCGCCGGTCCCCTCCCACCGCCACATGAAATTTGAGAGCCAAAATGTGTCTGCGTGTGTGTCCCAGTGCTTTTTCTGACAGGTGATCCTTTTTGCAGCCTGGCTGGAGGGCTGCTGCTTTGACCAGGCAACCCGGAGGTGTCAGTGCATGTCTTCCCATTGATTCCTATAGGCTTCGGAGTGAGCCTGGCTTGCCTCGTGGAGCACCAGAGAACAGCATTTCTGTACTTTTCTTTTTTTAAATAAAGCAAACACAGCAGGTGAGGTCTTATTTTTAGAGGGACCGAGGAGTTGGTGTGTTTCCAGCAGTGCATACGAGCACTGGAAGTGGCTCACCCTCTCCCCGCTCGTGTCCTGGGACTGACCTCTCCGATCCTTCTTTGGGTTGTCTTTGCTTTTAAAGGCTGCTGTGTGTCTTAATGGGGCAAAGAGATATTGGCCTCCCTCGACACGTTTGCATGAGGGGTCAGGAGAGGTGGGGGACACCGGGGGAAGAAATCCGCCTTGGCGTTGCAGCCCGGCTGTGAAAGGGTTGAAGCTGCTCTGCCAAGACATAAAGCAAGTTCAACGTGTTGTGGGAATATCACTTGCCAGTAGACTCCAGTCACCGCAATTTCTGATTTAACAGCTTAACTTGCTGTTAACTTTCCCTGATATACTCCAGGTTTTGGACGGGAATGCAGAAAGGAGAGAGGAACAATAAAGAAAGGGAGTTAAGTGAGGCTACTAAAATGGACTTAAATCCCTTCCCTGGGTCCTGCCAGCTGTCTTTAGAAGAGTTAAGCAAGATTGCATTTCCTTTTTTTTATGCAATAAATCAAATGTTTCTGGGCTGCATACCAAAATTTGTGCAATACATTCTTACTCCCCAGTGGGGTGAGTAAATGGTACTGAATACCCCATTCACCTTTTTCAGCTTGATTTTTCCACAGCTACGGTAGTCCTTGCTGCAGCACCAATAGATGCGGGGTGCAAGCAGCGCTCCCCTGCCTGCCCCGGCCTCTGTCCCGCAGGCAGAGGCGGCAGGCGTCTCTCCCTTCTTGCAGGATGGGAGGCAGAAAGGTGACCCCCCCAGCGCAGGGCAGAGTGGGCTGCTGATGGGGACAAGCAGTGAAGACAAAAAAGTGAGGGCTAAAAATAGCAGCAGCATTGCCAACCTCAGCCATATAAATGTCATGCGAGCCAGGTGCCAAGAATCAGGAGGTGTTTTTTTTTTTTCAAGCCTGAGCTAAACAGCAAAACCCCTGGTCCTGGGTCAGTTTTATTTGCCTGACAGCACGATGGTCAAAACTTTTGTGTTTTGAAGCTTGCTTCTTCCAAGCTGTGGGTTGGAAATCTTGTCCTTTCTGTTTTAGATGAAAAGGGAGGCTCTTCTGCAGCACAGCATGTGTCGGCTCCTCTCCCTTCGGGTACCACTGGGCGCCTCATCCCGGTGCCTCTGCCCAAGATGCAGCCCCAGGATGGTTTTTGGCTGCCAAGGCACCTGTGTCTCCCCGCCGGCCTCCGCTAGCCCTCTGCTACTTGGCACCTCGGGGTGTCATGGCCTGGCGCCCTGTGTGAGGTTGCCTGTGGGCAGGGGCGGCACTTCCTTGGCACATGCGAGGTTGGCGTGCGCCTGCGTCCTGCCCCTTCGGGAGAACAGCACTCGAAACGGGGTCAGCTCCCTGCTCTCCTGGGGCTGCCCTCCGAGGGGAGTAACACAGAGAGACATTCAGCATCTCTTGCAGGCAATCGTCGGAGTAGCAAAACATCAGTCTGCCCGAATTTTTTTGGAGGGGTGGAGGGTGATGGAGGCTGGGATGCACAAACTGGGGTTTTCCCATCCTGCACACGCTGCTGGGTTTAGACTGATGACTTTTTGCTGTGCTCCCTTTTAAATGCTGCAGTGCTCCACAAAGAAGTGAGATTTTTTTTTTTCTTTTTGCTGTCCAAATCCAAATTTTGCAGACTGGGCCATCTGTCAATTCCCTCCTACGTTGTTCTGTTCATATTAAATTGTAATGAAGGCCAGACTGAAGAAGGAATTAGGTCAGACAGGAGGTTTAGTCTCTGTTTTTGGGGAGATGTTTGTTGCCCAAGAGAGGCACCATGGTTTGGTTGGCTCAGCACAAGCCTGAATGCAAGGGATGCCTGAGCTGTCCTCTGAGATTTGGCAACAGGGCCTTGTAGCATTGTGGCCTCTTGGTCCCCGACTCCCTAGAACTGGACAGAAATCATCGATCCAACTGATTCTGCAGCAAATCCTGAAAACATCCTTTAACGGCCTTGGGCGTGAGAGTGGCTCCACTGCAAACCTGCCCTCAGGCTCTCCCCCGGCACACCGCAGCTGCTCCGAGAGGGCCCTCTCTGTTGGCATGTCCCTGCTAGCTGGGGGCTGCTGAGAGGGTTTTGGGGGTTCCCAGCCATGGGTGCAGCAGCCTGTGCTGCGAGGGGGTAATGCGCAGGAGTCCCAAGGCAGCCAGGAGCACCCTGCGTGCAGCAGCTTGTGGCTGAGCTGGCTCCAGCAGCAGCCTGGCTTCACGTGGGGACCTGAGGATGCGGGGGAAGGCAGGAGAGGGACATGAAGGATGGAGAGCAAAGCAGACCCTTTCAAGGCAAGGAGAGGCCAGTATCATGCTCTCATGGCTTGTCTGAGCCTCTCCCGTGCCGAGAAGGCTGCTCTCAGGTGCGATTCCCAGGATGATACAGGGCAGCTGTGCAACTAAGAAATTCCTCTTGCATCACCCTCTTGCATGCCACGTGGGGTCCAAGCCCTCATTAGGAGGAATTCGGCACTCAGGTTGTTGGGCACCCGGCATGTCTCGCACTGCTGTTCCCACCACCCCTGGTTAAAACCGCATCCTGAAGTGTTTGAGCTCTCTGCAGGCACGTGAGGGGGAATGGCAGCCAGCATGGCTGATTCAACCTGCTTTGGCAAGAATGAAACTTTGGTAGGCGTAGCCTCTCTCCTAGCGGAGACGGGACCTTGTCTGCTAGGAAAGCACCCCACTTACCTCTCGCTGCCTTATTTCTATTACATCTCGTGTGAGAGAGGCCTTCTAATAAAAACTGAAGTTTTTCCCAGCTGTCGGTGTGAATTTACTCCTGTCCCACAGCTGAGGGGGCTGTCCCTGTCCTAATGTTTGGACTAGAAACCAAAAGCAGTGCTGTCCCATGTTTCCAGTGGAGAATGAAGGCTCGGA
>NW_008825156.1:1482304-1493374 GCF_000699105.1 Pygoscelis adeliae | reverse complement strand
CACTGCTGAGCAGGATTTGGCCATGACAACTGAAGCCACATGCAACCTGTGCAGCTGGCATGGTGCTTGCGCCGGGTCATGGGCTGCGGGTACCCAGCTGTGCCATTCCACCCCATTTTGGGGCGCAGCGTCTGCTCCGGCAGCCGCGGCGGGGCAGGGGCAAGGTCTCCTGCATGGGTGCTGCTCATCCCTGCTAAGGAGGAGTGGGAGGCGAGAAGGATCGATTGAAAGGTCATTGGGGTGCGTTGAGCTGGTGACTGCACCCTGGGAGCCTGTCTAGCCTTTGGGTGAAGCCAGGGGGCTTTTCCTCCACAGGGCCAGTAGGGCCAAAGCAAGAGGGAAGGGCTTATGGGATTGGGTTGCGGCTCCATCAAGCTGGAGAGAAACTGCAGTACCGGGTAGTAAATAAAGATGGTTTTTGCTTTGCTGCCCGGTTTCTCATTACATGGCTGCTGGAGGGAGCGGGAAGATGCCAAGGTGACAGCGGTGGAAAGGGCTGGCGGTTGATGCGTGGACAAAGGGGGACTTCGTTGCATTGCACACCTCCTTGTTAGCCGAGCTCTGGATGACAGCGTCGGGGCTGTCCCTGTCCTCATGGCTTCAGGGTGGCTTCCTGGTCAGAGTTACAGGGTGCATGGGCACCCTAAAAGAGCTCGCAGCGGAGGCAGGGAAGGCTGCCAGGGGCTGCCTTGGGCTTGCAGTGCGGGTTGCACAGGAGCGGGTATTTTCCGAGGAGCACAAGTGTTTTTCCACAGAAGGTATCAGGTCTCCCCAGCATCAGATATCGCCCTGCTGACAAAACCTCGCGCTCCCCTTGCTTCAGAGCATCTCACCCCTTTCTTTGAACTGACTGTGGAGGAAAAACTTGTCACCCGTGCCACCAAGCAAGCCCCTTCTGCGGGGGCTGGTTCTGGCTTGGGGCAGGCCAACACGCAGCCTACTCGTTAGCCTCAGTGCTTGCAGCCAGCATGAGCCTAATTGGGGACGGGGGACTATTTGGGTGCCCTGAAGTCCCATGTCAGTGGCTTTAAAAGCAGTGGCACTAGCTGGCACACCTCTGCTGCCCCGGCAATGAGCTGCCGGCGCTACCTGCGCCCCGGGGACACCAGCAATCGGGAGCTGCATGTGAAAAAAGAGGAAAAAGGGAAAAAAAAAAAAGGAAAGGGAGCAGGATCATTGCTGTCTTGTTGGTTGAAGATCCAGCTACCGATGCTGCCATACCAGGGGCGTGACTCAAGCAGTGCAGGTGATGCTGCGGTCATGTTGGGGAGGCCCAGTAAACACCCGTTGGCCACTTGATAAAGAAATCAAGGTGAAAAGATGTTGGTGGCAAAACACTGCAGCTTGGCAGCGTGGTGCAATCGTAGTCCGGTGCCATCCCTCTGCTCCTAGTGTAATATAGACCAAAGCTCCCCAGGTGGGCCGAAGGGACCGGTGCTACTGGAAAAACTGGTCCTGGTCCCATCACTTGCTGGTTTGAGCCCAGTTTGTTCCCAGGGCTTCTGCCTCTCTTTTCCAGAGCCCTGGAGGGGTTTTGCCAGCCTTGCTGGTCTCTGCCAGCACAGGCTGAGCAATACGATGGGCATCGAAGCTCATATGGGGGGAGATGCCCACCTCAGCCCACCCAGACCTTGCAGCCTCCGTTTTGGCTTTTCTTGCTGCTGATCCCTGTCCTCCTGCTGCTCAGAAGAGCTTGCGACTTATAAGCATGGCACATTTCTAGCAGCAATGATTTGAGCTACGTGATAGTAAATAATTGGTAGCAAGGGTGGCTTTATTGCTGCCAGGACTGTAGCGGGGCCCCAGGGGAGCTGGGCTAATTTCCTGGCTGTGCTGCAGACTTCCCCTGTGACCTTGGGTGAGTCATTTAATCTATCCTGGGCTTCGGCTCCATCTCTGAGCATCCCGGGGGGGTGAGGTAATATTCATTAACTGATTTTATTCTCGAGTTGCTCAGATGCTATGGTGATGAAGGCTGGATGTGAAACCCAGCGTCTTGGCTGAGCATTAGCGGGGAGAGGGGATGCTCCGCTTGAGATTTAGCATTGCCCCACGCCGACTGCTATTTTGCCATACTTCCCCTCTTCATTTTGAGCTGACCTGTCTGGCCACCATCGTTATTTAGCTGTATATATACAGTGATGCTCGTCAGTGAGGGACTATAATGCTTGGAACCATCCATGGGTTTTGCCTCATCCAGTGAGGCAATAGCACCCTCACTTTACACCTGCAGAAGCTGACATGGAGGTAAAGCTGTTTGCCGGAGCTGAGTCAGGGGAAATCTTTGGGTTAGTTAGCAAATATCCAGAGAGTTTCTTTTTTAATCCTCTGTGCCGGCTCATACCCCCTTGGCCCTCCTTGGTAATGCCTCAGGTGCATTTCTTGTGGGACCGCTCTGCTCCTGAGGGATGTCTTCTAGGTCCTGGCTCTCGTCAGCAAATATGGCTTGTGCAATCAGCCCCTCGATTGCCCGAGCCTCAGCCATGCAGGTCTCTCGCACACCTGGGGCGAAGGCTGCCGCTCCCTGGCAAAACCCAGCTTTCCTCAAAAGCAACTCTAGGACAGGTTGAAACTTCATTTGTTTCTGCTTTGGGGGAACACGTGTTCAGGTAGGACATGAAAACCTGTCATCAGAACTGAAAAAAAAAAATACCTCCCGATAACAATTTGAATGATTTCCCATGTAAAAGAGAGAAAAAATAAAAGATCACACTGTTGAAAGAGCAGGGGGAATAAAAGCCTTTCATAGGTAGGCTGAAGTGGGATTTTCCAATGGAAAAACTGCTTCAATGCAAACCTTGTCTGGCCGGAGCGGCTGACCAGCGGGCGAGCGCAGGGAGCCAGCCTCGCACCAGCGGCCGGCTCAGCACTGTCAGTCCTTCCCTGCAGCATCCCGACATGTCCAGGCATCAAACCCCAGGAGTGCTGTGGGCAGGGGGGCATTGCCTGGGGCAGGTGGCAGAGAGGGGTCTCTCACGCTGTGTTAACACTGTGCCTCTTTCCCCAGGTGCAGAGGATGTGTGCGGTGAGGCGGATGCTGCTGCTGCTGCTGGCTTTCCTGGCCTACGCACTGGATTCAGCTGCGGCGTACGGCACGGCGGAGACCCTCTGTGGTGGGGAGCTGGTGGACACGCTGCAGTTTGTCTGTGGGGACAGGGGCTTCTACTTCAGTAAGTGCCAGGCAGCTCCCAGCAGCGGGCAGGATGCTGCCCCCACCCTGTGCCTTGCTTTGGTGGAGCTGGACTGGGAGGGAAAGGAGGGGTTTCCCAGCCCGGTGCTTTTCATGTTTGCGTTGTACATGGCAGTAGACCAGGAGAGGAGCAAGAAAAGTGACGTGCTCAAGGTGACATGCACCCACCTCGTGCCGGTTTTGGGGACTGTCCATGGGGAAACCGTGTCCTGCATTTGATGCTTGGGAAAGTCAAATATCACTGGGGAGCCATAGGTGGTTGGCTCACCAGCGATACGGGCAAGTCATTAAAGTAACGAGGATGTCTGCAGCCAGCTCTCTGCTGAGCTTGGGCGCTGGCTTATTTTTAAACCTTGCTGTCTAATTGCTGCATCCTGGGAGCAGGCAGGGAGCTGAGTACTCCCTCTTTCTGGGCAGGCTTTGCGTGCATATAGCAGCAGCTTCTAGGCTGCTCCCAAAATACGCTTTGTGGCCTCCTGGCTACCTGCTGGTGAACCTGTCACTGAATAGTGATGTCTTACCCTTTTGCAGTGCAGCTAGTGCCAAAAAAATGCAGCGTTGTTGTTGTCCGCAGAGTGCAGGTGGCTTCAGGACAGTTGGCTGGAGGGGGCTTTCCACCAGGATGCTTTGGGGGTTTGGACCATTGGCATTAGCAGTACAACAGCTTAGCTGGTAAACGGGGAGGAGGAGTAAACCAGTAGCGATGGATGCTCAGCAATCTGTGGGTGGAGGTGCCTTGAGTGTCATGCCTTGTTCCGGTGTTTCAGTCCCCTGCTCTGCTTGGGAGAGGGAAGATCCTGTGTCTTGTTGCCCACTGAGGACTGAACCACAGAGTGACTGACTGTGGGAAAGATGCAAAGCCAAACGGTGGGGAAGAGGATGGAGATACTAGCTGCACACGGTGCCATGCATTTGGCAGTCTTGCCTCTGCCTTGGGAAAAGGAATTAAAAAGTTGCTTTCAAGTAACAGGGTGTTGTTTGGAGTAGTGGAGTCGAGAGCCAGCCTCCCTCTCCTCCCAGTCTGCCTGTGCAGGGAACGGGGCGCTGCAAAGTTAGGAGCAGCGCCCTGGATGTCCCTTCCCATCCTGGGTGCTCAGCCAGACTTGGCTGATGCTGCCTGCTGAGGTTGGGCAGGGAGAGGTGCAGGGATCCCACATCCAGCAGCAGTCAGGGTTTGGGCTGTGTAATTTTGGGCAGGCGGTTGGGCTGCAGGTGACTTTGCAGCTGCCGGGGGGGTGGTTGCCCTGCCCCGTCCCAGCTGAACAGCGGGATGTTTTCATGGCCCCCTGGGTGTTGCGGGCAGGCAGCGCTTTTGGGGACACCCTGGGCGCGCTTCCTTCCTCTCACCGAGCTGAGCGGCGAGGGTTTGCACGTCAGCTGCCCTTCCTCTTCTCATCTCCCCCTTCCACCTTTCCTCCACCAACGAGCCCCGCACTAGAGCTCGGCCAAGGCAGTGGGTCCGGGGCTGGCCTTACCGGCGCGGCAAGGAGGCAAACTCCTCTCCCACTCTCACACCTCTTCCTCTCCCTCTATATATAGAGGAGCATCCGTCTCTCTCCTGTGGTTTCTCTTCTCTCCTCCCCCTCTCTGGGGATGAAAGGGAATGGGGCTTTTGTTTTACGGACAAACTGACCTCAAATAACCCAGCTGTCCAGGCCAAAATAAAAACACTTTTGAAGGCAGACAAGTTGCTTGATGCCAAGTGGCCAGTCTGGTGCTTGCAAGGGGATTCTTGCTTTTTTTTTTTGTCCTCTCCCGTCCCACCTTCTTCTTTTTGAGTATTTCTGGAGAGCCCAGGTGCTGGGGGATGAAGCAAAGTCCCCCCAGTCCTGTATTTTAACCCCTTCAGCATCTGACCAGCCTGTGCCGTGCAGGGCTGAAGACGTTTGGGCGATGGCTCTACTTGATGAAGGGTTTGGACATCCTCAGCTCGCCTCATTTTTTCCCTTTATCTCCATCAGTTGGCCTCATAAAATGATTAATTCTCCTGACCATATTCATCTTCACTCCTAAACCCTCATGGCTACACTGTTGTCACCATATAGGCTTGATAGGGCATGGTTATGTCACACGATCGCGTGTTTACATCTTAAAACTGGGCCTGGGTTTGTCATGAGCACTTCTCAGCATGGGATGTGTGACCTGATGAGCAGCCTGTGCTAATGCAGTCATTCATACGGGAGGTAAATGACTTGGGCAGCCTTGTCCTGCAGGTACAGGTGAGCCCCGCTTGCTGGACGGGGCTTGTTGCAAGCATTCGACTGGTAATCTCAGAAAAAATAAAAATGGTATGAAAATCTGTTATTGGTTTTCTGCTGCAGTGGTGACTTAAGTACTTAAATGATGCTCTGCATTCTTACAAGGCAGCACTTATCTAGCAAAGCTAGCTCTGAAATACAGCGCTGTTTGCATCCATGCAAGGGGATGCAGCATACCGACGGTGTTTCACGCCCCCCCCGGCATCTGGCAACAGGGAACTATGCAACCTAGACTGAGCAGGGTGCACCCCCTGATAACCGGGATGCCCATCTGTCTGCTGGCGTGGGAAGGGAGTCCCAGCCCCCAGGTGCTCTTGGAGGCATCGTGGCTGGCAGGTGCTTGGGGCTGAGGATGTTGAAGCTGCCTCCAAGAGCTGGGGCTGCAGAAGAGCTGCACCAACACGGGCAGGAGCTGGCAGCGCTGGGGTTACCCAGCCACGGTATGCAGGGCGGGCACGATGGATGTGCACCACACCAGCCCCGCGCTGCATTCTGGGGGTGCCTGGGCAAGCTGCAGCTGGAGCTGTGCATGCTTTGCTCTCTGCCTCTGCCATGATTCCTCCCCTCCGTGACTTTTAAGGCTTTTGGGGCTGGCCCGCAGGTGCTGGCAAGGTGGTGTCATCCCACCGTGGCACTGCAGCAGGGCCAGGACCCCCTCTCCCTGCTCCCTGGCACCCACCCTGGGGACGGTGGTGCAGCCCATGGAGGGATGCTGAGCACAGCCCCAAGTGAAAAAAGCGGAGCAGGTCGAGAGGAAGCCCCGGCCGCAAAGTTGCTGTCATGCAATGCTGGCAGGGAGGGGAGAAGGGGCTGCAGGGGTAGAGGCGTCCGACTTCTCTGTAAACAACAGCTCCTGTTTCCTCCTTTCCAACAGCTGATAAGAATTTAGCTCTTTGCAGCCGCTTGTGCTGACGGGGCACATTCTTGCGCCCCCGCCGCTCCTCCGAATAATACTAGGAAAAAGCAGGGGGGAAAGTGCGGTGCCGGGGTGGGGGAGGGCCAGGCCGGGGGCACTGGGACGGGGCCTGGTGCCGCACAAAGGCCCCCTTGTTGCTCCCGACATTCCTGTGACAGGGGCGCAGGGACTGTTTACACCCAAAGTCCCCTTCCACTCGGCTTGCCGCCTGATTGACCGGAGGAGAGGGGACCCGGCCAGGGTGGCACCACCGCACACCCCTCCCCGTGGCATCTGTCCGGCCCTGGTGAGGGTGGGGAGCCCAGAGCAGCAGGGTGGCGATGCCAAGGTGGGGACCCTCCTGTCCCCCCGTGGCCATGGTGGTGCCACCACCTCTGGCACAGAGGCATAGCTGAGCTGCAGGTATGCGGCCTCCGGGTTCTTCCAGGAGCAGGTTTGGCTTTGCACTGCTGCTGGGATGCCCAGCTCTCCCTGTCAGGATAGCCTGCTGCTGGACTGGAGTAACCCCAGGCAGCCGGAAGGCTTTGCACCACTGGGCTTTGCACCGCCGGGCTTTGCATCACTGGGCTTTGCATTGTGGGGCTCAGCCTCTCAACAGAGCTCTGGGAGGTTTTGGTGGAGCACAATTTGGGGAAAAAGAGAGCATAGCCATTCATGGAAGGCCGAGAGGAAGCACATTTCCTCAGGAGGAGGCGGTCATCGCTGCAATGGGAAGTGGCTCGTGCCGCCCCGGCAGTGCCACAGCCCACTGCCCACACAGCTCTCCCCTGGGAGGACAGGGACAGAGAGGCAAAACCCTCCCTGGGTTTGGCAGTGGCGGTAAAGCAAGATGCCATCCATGGGCAAAAGCCAGGAAATTCAACCTTTAGTCCATGCGTAAATCGTGGTATGGAACAAACACTTTTTCCAGTCCAGGTCAGCAGTGATATTACTGTTAACCAGCAATGTCCTGGCATCTCTTCCCTGGGTTGTTGTCTCCAGGTACTTTCTGGGACTAAATCCCTGTTTGTTATGTTTGCCTATTTTTTTTCCTAAAGTAACTCTCCTACAGAGGATTGTATTGGCATTTGGCGAGATCCGTACGGACAATTATGTAATGGGAAATGTGCCCTATCGGACCGTCGCAGTGGAGCTGGCAGTGGCACCAGCAAGGGGAACGGCACGCAGCAGCTTTATGCAAGAGAGAAGGGGCAGCGCATTGGGGCCAGGGGCCACACGTGTGTCCGCAGGCTGGGCAGGGGCAGCAAATGGGAGGAAGGGGCCGTGCTGCTGTGGTGATCCCTGCGGGGAGCTCACTCTGGTGGTGCCACACCTGGGTGTTTGCAAACACGTGCTGCCGTGATCTTCCTGCGCGCTCCCATGACAGAAAGTGCCCTTGATGGCAAGGCGGTGAAAATGGTCCTGCTTTGCTTGTTGGTTTTTTCCCCCCTTCTTCTTTCCAGCAAACACATAGCTGCAAGTAGGCAACTTCTGTTTTCGAGAGGAGACATGTAACCTTTCAAAACCTCAACTTCTCCCCGAACCGTGCGTGTCATCACTTGTGCAACCTTCTGTTCAGCGGGAGTGTGAATGCAGCCCTCTGGGGATGTGCTAGCAAGAGGGGGTGCCTTTAATTTTTTCTCTTTTCCTTCCAAACTCTCCTTCTGCCTGTGCTCAGAATGCCTTTCTGGAGCAGCCTAATGCTTCAGCAACCTGCCGCACACGCAGGTTTGGGCGCTGGGGTCAATAGGTGCTGAGCGGGGGCCATATGCGGTGCGGGATGTCGATGGCAGCGCAGGTCTCCCATGGACCTCGCTGGGCATTGCGTGCATATAGAGGAATACATGCACCTGGCCCCAAGCTGGCTCCTCTCCGCTGTCTCCCTTGGGCATTGCCACTTGGATTGCCTGCACCGGCATCGCTTGTATGTCTGAGGGCACCCAACACACCTGCCCTGCCTTTAAAGGGAGGGCCCAATCCAGCTTGCTTGTTGACCACAAGCATTTACAGAGAGACAATTAAACTCCTAACAGTGCTCCCTTCACTGAGCCTTTACAAGAGGGAACCATCCTTCTCACCTTCCTGCAGGGCTGGCTAAAAGTCGTGCCTGAAATTTTTCCAGAGAAAAAGAAAAAGAAAAAGGGTGGTGGTGCAGGGGGGACGAGTGTGGAAATAGAGCATTTGAAATGACTTCTGAAGGCAGGCTGCATGGTATGAGTCAGCTGCCCTACCACCCTGCGCCCTGATGCCATGTTTGCTCTCACAACCTTCGAGTGTGGCGGCAATGCACCAGCATGGAGCAGCGGGCTCCCCGCCGATGGGGGCACGGCTGATTCTAACAGAGAGCAGGTGCCCTGCCCGGCTTCGCTATTGCAGAGCCCACAGCGAGATACGGTCACGGGGTTTTGCATGCCAGCATTGTGCATGCAGGGCTGTGTTGAACATGCAGGTCTGCGTTGCACATGCATGTCTGCATGGCACATGCAGGGCTGCATTGAACACACAGGGCTGCATTGCACATGCATGTTTGCATTGCACATATGGGGCTGCTTTTCACATGTGCACTGCATGCACAGAAAACTCCTGTGCTTTGCACTTTGTCCTGAGGCACTTTGGGTGGGCACCCAGATGGGTTACCCCCCGGGGAAATTGGTCAGCACCTTGCAAACCGGGGCCCTTAAATCTTCACCAAGGCCAAATACTTGAGCAGTTGCTTCATCCAGAGCATGTGGGGGGATCGTGGGTTGTGCATGGGGCCAACGTGGACCATTTTGTGCGTTCCTGCAGGCCTGCTGGGAGGCAGGGTCTTGGCTGAGTGTGGCACAGTGGCATCACGCCTCCACTGCTCGCTCTCAGTTTTTCCCATGCCCAAATTCTCCCATCCGGGATGTGGTACCAGACTGTGTTTGCAAGCCCTGCTGGTGCCGGCCTCTGTTCCCCTCCCTTGGAGCACCTTGTGCTGGGAAGAGGTGCTTGTGGCAGCGTGCAGAGCTCCTGTTGCAAACCCCACAACAGCACAAGTGCATAACACGCCATGTGCGAAGGCCCGAAGAAAATCCTATTGTTTTGGGCCAGTTTACATTTTGGAAGTTGCAATTCCCAAGCAAATTTGTTTTGCATCAGAAATTCAAATTTGCCCATCTCTTATTTCGAGAGGGGGAGGAAAACCAGTAAAACTGATGTAAGCTTTTCCTTTGGAGAGTTTTGGCTGTCATTAAGTGGTGACATGAAATGCACTCAGTTGTTGCTGCACCGGACACGGGCTTTCGCATCCTTCTGCAGGCAGAAACGGGAGAGGAACCCTTATTAAAAGATTAAGTTTAATAGCTATTCTTGGCGGGTGCGGGAGCCTGTATTCTTTCTGCAGCTGTCTCAGAGCTGTCCCATCTGGTAAAATTTAGCCGCCTTGGTTCGTTTCACCTGCCTGAGCGTCGACCCGTTGGAGGGAGGTTGGCAGCCACAACGCCGCGCTGCTTCTTTCTAATAAAACTCGCTTGCCAGGATCAACATCGGAGACGGTCGCAGTGCTGGCGGCTGGGCTGGGCTTGAGCTTCCTCGCTTTAGCTGCACCCAAAAAGGCCGCCTGCGCCAGAGGTATAGAAGGGGAATAAATCACCGCCATATAAAGCGCCTTTAATTAGCACCGCACGCATGCAGGGAGCCCTGTTGGCATCAACAGCATTTGTCTGGGAAAGTCTTAATGTGAAACTTGGCCAGTTTGCGGGTGCGTGTTGGCTGATCTGGGAGAAGCGCTGCTATTTTTGAAGTGTGTGGGACACACCGGTCTCCGGTGGCTGGTGCAGGGATGCTTACAAGGGGATGGGTGCCGTGGAGGGGGCAAGAAGGTTCAGTCCAGGTTGGCGGCTAACGCCAGGGTCTCTGCCATTGCAGGCAGACCAGTGGGACGAAATAACCGGCGGATCAACCGGGGGATCGTGGAGGAGTGCTGCTTTCGGAGCTGCGACCTGGCTCTGCTGGAAACCTACTGTGCCAAGTCCGTCAAGTCCGAGCGTGACCTCTCCGCCACCTCCCTGGTGGGCCTGCCGGCACTCAACAAGGTAGGGGGGCTGTGCCAGGATGGCAGCCCTTCTCCGAAATAAATAGCAAGAGAAAAGATGAGAAGGCCATGGGTGGGAGAGGACAAATCCCAGCTGCAAGGTCTGCTGCTTCTGCAGAGCCTTTAAGAACTGGCAACCATTGGCAATTCATGCCAAATACCCTGCAGAAAGTCAGCTTTTAATAAATTGGAGGACCAGAGGTGGGCTGGATCGCAGAATCATAGAATAGTCTGGGTTGGAAAGGACCTCTAAAGGTCATCTAGTCCAACCCCCCTGCAATGAGCAGGGACATCTTCAACTAGATCAGGTTGCTCAGAGCCCCATCCAACCTGACCTTGAATCTTTCCAGGGATGGGGCAATGTTTCCATGGGATGGATGGAGCTCAGAGAGGGGGACCCCTACCCGGAGGGCAGGCAGGCTTGCAGCAAGGCTGACGTTGCTATCCTGTCCCTTTGCAGGAGAGCTTCCAGAAGCCCTCACACGCCAAGTACTCCAAATATGACGTGTGGCAGAAGAAGAGCTCCCAGCGGCTGCAGCGGGAGGTGCCCAGCATCCTGCGGGCTCGCCAGTACCGGTGGCAGGCAGAGGGGCTGCAAGCGGCCGAGGAAGCCAAGGCCCAGCACCGTCCCCTCATCTCCCTGCCCAGCCAGAGGCCCCCGGCAGTGAGA
>NW_008825156.1:1480809-1482095 GCF_000699105.1 Pygoscelis adeliae | reverse complement strand
CAAAGAAAGTGAGACAGCAAGTGGGGGTGGGTGGCGGGGGCGGCGGGGGCGGCGAGCAGCGCTGCTCCCGCGGCATCGTCCTTTTGGGGTGGGGGGGAGGGTTGTTTTGTTTTCCAGGCCTGTTTCGTTCCCCCGCACCCCCAGTATTTCCAAGCCTGTACTTGCAAAGGGACAGTTTGGCACTTGAACTTTTTGCTGCCGGGCACTGTGTGACATCCCTGGTGCCAACGCCAGAAGACAAAAGAAAGAGCAAGAGGGAAAAAGGATATGAAGCTAAAATTTTTTTTTAATCTTTTTTTTCTCGAGAAGAAGAGTCCATTCCATGTCTTTCTTGACAATAAAGTGAAAAAAAAATAAAATGGGGAGAAATATTGAGGGATATAATTTTTTCGCCTCATTCCCACCCCACTTTTTTCTTCTTTTTTTTTTCTTTTGGTTTTCTTATTTTTATAAGTTTCTTTTGCACCTTTAAAAGAAAAACGTACCTGAGAAGAAGTTCTGAGGAGCCCCCATCTGCATTTTTGTGTGTGTGCTTCATTACAAGATTCCAAATCGACTTGCACCTTTTTGAAATCATCGATGACGTGAGAAAGAGAGGAAGAGGAGAGAGAAAGCGAGAAAGAGAGAAGAAAAAGGAAAGGGGAAAGAAGAAAAAAAAAGAAAAAAGTGAGCTGATGCTCACTTTAAATGGAGGAGGCGTCTGCATTGCACATTTGCCACGGATTTAGTTGATTTATATATATAATATATTATATAACTTTTTTGGCAAAAAAAGCACTATTTTTATGGGACATTTTGTGTAGTATCTGAAGAGGGATTGTAATGTTTAAAATGTGTTATGGTGCTAAAGTAAGTTGGAAGGGAAAAAACCCAGAAATAGCAAGGGAGGGTGGGGAGGGAAGGACAAGATAGTGAATACTGAACTTGAAATTTTAGCTTTTCGTTTTAGGAAAAGTGTGATAAATGTGTTTCTTTTCTCTTCTGAAATATAGCTTGGTCATGACCATATGAGCTAGTTGGCTGTTACTCATGTACACAGATGCACGCACACACAGAAATACATCGACACGCATCCTTTTTTTTAAAAAAAAACAAACAACAAAACCACCACAATTTAGACTAAAAGGGAACTGTTCTAGAGACAAACTATTTTGAATGGTGAAGGTGTTGCCAGTTACAACTCGAGGCCCTGCTTCTGCACGGATCCCTGGCGGAGCTTGGCTTCCTGAGCCACGGGGGACCGACCGCTTCCTCCCCACCCTGACGGCTTGCTCGCATGCCAATGC
>NW_008825156.1:1476846-1480659 GCF_000699105.1 Pygoscelis adeliae | reverse complement strand
CCCCCCCCGGGGCTGCGGAGGTGGAGGGCTGCACCCGGGTGGCTGCAGGGCTGGGACCGCTGCACGGGACGGGGGGAAAAGGCAAGTCTCTGGCTTGAGGCTCAGGACTCGGTGAGCGGATGGGTTTGAGAGGTGGGCAGAGGGCTGTAAAATAGGTTGGGTTTAAAATAATATATATTATCTGTCTAGGAACCGTAAAAAGGGGGGAATCAATTACATCTCCCTATGATATACTCTCACTTGCTAATAAAATGGGGACACTCTGTTAACCAGTTCTGTACTTGCTTTGTCTTATATATCCATACATTTAAAACATAAAAAAAAAAAGACTACTTGAATTGTATTCTATTTCGTGGTTTGGAGGGGAGGGCTAGGGGGACTCTTGAGAGGGGGAGGATTTTAATGTATAATCCTTTTGTTTGTTATTACCTTGCAATGTTGAGCCATGAAGCCTTTGTTTAAAAAAAATGGCACTGCAATACACGACAAAGAAAATCCTTTATTTATTTTATTAAATATATATGGAAAAGAATGAAAATCGGTCCAAATTAAGAGGGTGGGGGAAGGGAACTGGGTGGGGTGGGGAAGGCAGAATAAAAACAGAGCAATTACAAATAATTGACTTTTTTTTTCCTTTTCATGTGTCTTTTTTTAAAAGAAACCTAGTTTTTATTTTTTAAAAAGAGAAGTAAAAGCTTTCCTGGATGCTTTGTACCAAAAAAGAAAAAATGAAAAAAAAAAAAAGAAAATCTGTTAAGCAAATAAATATCCATCCAGAATATGAAGCCTGACTTTTTCTTTTACTTTTAATTTGTTTTTGCTCCTGGGGTGAGAGTTGGTTGGGAAGAAGGCCACACCAAGCGCCACTCTTCATGGAGGAACAGAGTGCGTTGCAGCGCCTGGGGCTCAAACCTGCGAGAGAGGCTGAGGTGTCCTTAAACACAACCCTGAAACCTCAATCCCGCGGTGGATGCCCCCCGGACCCACCGAGATAAATATGTGCCCAGTGAGTCTTGGTGAGGCTTGGGGGTGTTTCCCAGTGGCCGTTGGGATTTGCTTAGCTTTTACTGGTTTGGGCTGTTCCCATAGACCTGAAAGGCGGACGGGAGCTGAAGATGCACCAAAGGCAAAAAGGAGAAAAAAAATGTTGTATCTAGGTTAGGTTTCCTGGTAGATGGTGCTTCTCTGGTTTCTCAGGGTAGATATAGCCTCTCAAGTTTTTAGGGATCCTGATGAGCTGCTTTTCATCACATATAACCGTCGTGCACCAGTGCAAATGGGAGGTAAAATACTGTGGGTCCAGTTTGATAGTAGAGCAACTGCTGGGCAAAACAGTGCCCAAGCACCCCTAATCCCCCAAATCAGCCAGACACTGCATTGCCTGCGCAGTCCCACTGGCAAGGCCAAGACCTCTGTCCAGCTGTGGGGTAAGGGACTTGAGTAAGGACCTCGCCGGGCCCAACCTCCTGCCCAAGACAACTTGGGCTGGAAAAGATTTTCCACCTCAAAAGTGGAGTTGCTGATTTAGGCACTTAAAAATACATGTTTTAAACCAGTTTCTTTTTAAATTTTGCAGAAAGCAAAAAAAATTTAATTTTTCCTCAGAGAGGTTTTCCTCTTGGGATTTTTGTGGTTGGTCAGGAGAGTTTTTGTACAGATGCAGGGCTGGCTGCTTCCTTTGGACATGTACTTTATTGCAGGTGGAGAAAGGATATGACTGCCTTCCTGTCTCTGTCCCGCCACCCACCGCAGACCTCTGGTTTTCTTTGCGCTAAAAGGTGTCCCTATGAAGGGTGAGGACTGACTTTGTCGCGGCTTCTGGTGGCCACTGCTGGAAATTTTGCCTTTGGGAGCTTTGGTCCCTTTCTGCTCTTTGCTGTGTAAACCGATATCATGGGAGATATTTAGAGATGATTAAAAACCAAGCAAAACTTCAGCTAAATCTCTTGCCTGCGTCTCCCAGGGAGCAAAACAGCGATGCTGGAAGCACCGTAAGGGTGATGATGCTATTTCCAAGCACGGCTCATCTTTAACCCTCCTTTCTGCCTTATCCTGTCACGAGTCACCATGGGGCCAGACCAGAGCAGCTCATTTTTTTGGATACCAGGAGACTGTTCAAAATGTGCCATCCTGCCTTTTGGCTTGGCAAGGACTGCCTTCACTTGCAAGGAGAGACCCAAGCAGCCATAGGGACCTCTGATCCTGGTTCTGGCTAGTGGGTGGGAGAGTAAGTGAAACTGGACCTTTGCTTCGGCTCAAGTTTCTTCTGTTGCCTGCAAAGCCTCTTTGCAGGCCAGCAGATAAATTACAGGCTTAGCTTGGAAATCCCAGACTGCAGGCTTGAGAACAAACCCAAGATGCCATGTTTGCTCAGATGGATGGGCAGAATTGACTCCGATTTTTGTTATGATGCCTCTGCACGCAGACACAGCTCCAAGTGCTTAGCTGCTGGATTGCAGAAGCATGGGAGGCTGCATCAGCGACCGGCAGTGATCCCTGGGGAGGGACAACTGGCAGGTCTGGGCAGCCAACACACCTCCACAAGTCCAGCCCAGCTTGTCCAGGGACCTTCACCTGCTGCTCTGCTGACATGCAAGAGGGTGTGGAGGCAAAGGATAATTTCAGCAGAGAAGTCCAAAACACTGTCTAGTGCCTCAGTGACTGGGAAAGTCACCGCCTTGTCGTAGCCCAGCCCCAGCTCTGGCCCCTGGGTCTCAGTATTATCATATAGCTCTGCAGGAAGCAAAGGGCAAATGGTTTTTGCATAAAGCATCTCTTCAGAGGGCATTTTCCCAGTGTGATACACACGGGGATACTGGGAAAGAGGGAAGCTGCAACTTGCTGTACAGAAGTGGCCACAGTCTTTGCAAGGTATGTAAATCAGTGTCTCTGGCTTTGTCTGGGTAGGGCGAGATACGGGGGAAAAAAACCCCACCAACCAACACATACTTTTTCCTTTTTTTTCCCCTTCTACATTATTTCTTAGCTTTTTTTATTCAGAAAGCAGCTGAGCTGTTTTCCTAGCTTTCAGTGAGTTGTACTAGTGCCATTGGGATGGACTGAGCCTCCAAACTGGTTCCTCTACCTCTGTATCTCATAGCAGCTTCATCCCTTTCATTCTGCCTGCTCTTAAAAGCTCAGTCTTTCAGTGATGTATCTAGCTGCACTAAATGAAGGGAAGAACTGTGTTTGTTGTTTCTTAAAATATACCAAATTTCCTTGTTGCTTGTATTATTGTCCACTGATGTTTTACATGGCTGTGGGGACGCCTGGGAAAGGTGTTGATGTATCATGGATTATTTCACTTGCGTGCACTCAGCAGCAGGCAAGACTCAGACAGCTTCTGCACCTATTGCACTTCTCATTTGTAATGCAGTATCAATAAAGCAAAGCAGTTATAACAACCTTCTGGCATCTGATATCTTTTTTTCCCCCCTACTTTATTTATTTTTTAGAGAGCAAGTGAGCCGTAAAACTCCTCGAGGCTGGAGGAGCACAGGAATTCTACAGCTCCCAGTGCAGGCGAAGGAGGAACCCCGGTTTGCAAAAATAAACAGACCCCATGTCCTAGGAGGGGTCTGTCATTGCCACCGAGGGGCTGGGGGTGGCTCTCACCCCCTCAGGGCACTGAAGGATGCTCTGGCTGTCAGCGGGCAGCACACTGTGGCAGACATGACTTCAACCTGCCGGAAAGGCACAGGTCCTTGCAGGAATCTTGGCCTGCTTTGCTGCTGCGTTCCCAGCTGTGCATGTCCTGAGGAATGCACTTGCTCATTAAAATCATGTCAGCATTTACAGAGAGCCCTGCAAAAG
>NW_008825156.1:1440600-1476659 GCF_000699105.1 Pygoscelis adeliae | reverse complement strand
GAGTGAAAGCTGAGGTTTCCAACCTGCCAGGCTCTGGCTCAGTGACCAGCAATAGCCTGGAGGCAGGAAATTTCTGAACTAGGGAGCTTTTTGGCTTGGGCAGCGTGGGAGCTCAAACCTGACACTCAAAATGGGCTGTTCTGGTCTTAAGCCGGCTGCTCGCAGCTCTGGGTTTGGGTTTCCAGGACAGTCACAGCATGCAGCAGTGATCAGAGGTGAGCACCACGGTAGAGCATCCATCTCCATATGTGTTCTCCAAAGAGCAACATGGCAAGCAGCATTGGCTGGAAAGCATTAAGCATGGCACAGTTTCAGGTGGAAAAAAAACACTATCCAAATACCTGAGTAATTCACAGGTAGCAGCAGCAGAGACAAGTGCAGAACTCGCATCCTGTCACCAGCAATAACAGGTGAAGCAAATACCCGCTTCACTTTTCAAAATTACTAGTGGGAAATTCAGCTTGTACTGACTTTTCAAAGCTCTCGCATCTATTTCATGGCTATGCTTGTGCTTCTTTGTTGGCCAGCTTTAGAAAGAGCATAGCTCACAATTTTAGGACAGTGAGATGAAATAATACCAACGATTATAATGTAAAGCAAAGTATTTGCATACTTTTCCATCTGAGAAGTGCTGGGACAATCTCTTTGCCTCCCTGTCCTCCCACTAGTTTGTTTAGATGAAAGCCATGCTCCTTCTGTACAAGACCACATCCTTCAGCTGTGTCAAACTCGAAAGGAACTGATTTAGGAAGGCAGTCAAGACCTGGGAGTCTTGTTATAAAGCTCCTTATTGCAAACAAACATTATAAAAAAATTTAAATCATTTATTAATAGAGATCTTCCCCCAAAGCACCCAGGTTTCTTGTCTCATTGCTTCCACTGGCAGGCCAATGGTGTCTTATCACTTCTGGTGGCTAGAAACCATCTCTAATGATCAGACAAAGCCACCCATGATGATATCTATTTTAATGACAGCCCTGTCTTTTGTCTTCTCTCCCTGGGTGGAGGAACCATCTCCTTTATTTCACCAAGGTGCTAATCCAAGCTCTGCCAGCATTTTGGGTACAATTTTCTTAAGCTCTATGCAAGGAACACAGGGACCTCTGAGGATACCCCTCCAACTTCTAGGACAGAGTATCTCCCCATCATACCCCTTCACTAAAAAAAATCACCAGGAATAGGAATTTTGGATACTTGATTTTCCTGTCTCAAGCCAGAAGGGCACACCGATAATGGTAATCTTTGTTTTCTTCACAGCTGGGGCATAGCTGCAAAGGGAGGGAGGCGATGAAGAGAATATTAAGACTTCATCTTCCAAGAGGTTGTTGCTTCTGTTCCTCCTCCCTCTCCCCTCCGTTCCCCATGCTTAGCAAAGAAAGCGGCAGGAGTATTATTTCTCAAGGCCTACACTGACGTCAATACGCAGGGTATTTATTTATGAAATCAAATCTAACAGTGGGGGAGAGAGGAGCAGAGGAAGATGGACGCGCAGAGCTAGCAGCTGCCAAGTTATAATAGAGCAGCAACCTCCCAATATTTTTCTACCCTCTTTCTGGGGGAGGGCTGCAGTGCCCAGATCTTTGGAGGCCCAGGGAAAGCAAGACAGAAGAGAGAAACAGAAAAGGCAGGCTTAGCATTAAGAGCAGAGGAAAGGTACGGTAAGGGGAGGACCTAAACAAGGTAAATAGCCCATTTCTGGTGCTGGGATATTCAGGTTCAGTCCTTACGCAGCAAGGGTAGCACTGCAGATGCTTGCCCTCAGGCAGGCTCTGACCAGGCTCTAGAAGCCCTTTCCTCTCAACCTCTTTGGTGTTAACATAGAAAAATCAGAGGGAAATTCCAACCCAAGCAATAATTTCTCCTTTTGATGTGCCATCCTTGCTCCCTGTTTCAGTCTCAGGCAGCAAAATGGCTGTCTGGGAAGCCCAGCACTGAAGTTAACATGAAGACTAAGTTGTCCGCTGCAGTCAATGAGAAACAGTTTTCCAGAGTAGAAATTTTGTCCATTGATGTTACCATGTGCAGAAGCATAGAAAGATGAAACTCAGAAAGGGAGAGTAGTTTCTTTTCTTTCCCAAGAAGGATACAAGCCCCAGTGCAGAGCATCCCCAGTGGGGAGGAAAGCCTGAGAAGCCTGAGGAGCACAGATGACCATGACAACATGGTGTCTTCAGCTTTAGCCCTGGCAAGCACTGGGAGAAGATGCCTTTGGGCATCCCTCACCAGCCTGGAAGTCATGCATGGAAATGTGCTCCCTCAGGGATGGAAATAGAGGAGGACGGCTTTTGCCTTTCCCTCACCAGCGGGTTAGCATAGGATAGGGCTGAGCAGGGGGAGGAGGGAAAGTGAGCATGGAAATCAAATTCCTCCTCTTTAACCCTCTGGGCTCTTCCAGGCTTACTGCTGGAAAGCCTTCACTGCACAGCTCCTCTCCCAGCCCAAGGGAAGCCCGCTGCATAGCACGAGGTGCAGCTGAAGGAGCCCTGCAGGTCTCCAGGTTTGTTGTTAAAGCCCCTGCCTTTCCTGGGATTCCCCTGCTGATTTCCCATTGCCACGCACAAAGAGGAGGCGATGCCATGGAGGAATCCCTCCCTGCAAAGGCTCGGTTCATGCCCTTGCTAACAGCATCAAGGTGTCAGCCAGCCCCAAGCTTATTGTTTCTCCAAAATAAAGGAAGAAAGACATGTTCTGGAGATCTGTTTACAAGTCAGACTATCTCCAGTTATATAATGACACAAGCCTGGCTGCCAGAAAATTGTTCCTCTGAGCTGGGGAAGACAATTAGATCGCCTCTCAGGGCGGTGAGCATGCACAATGCAGGCTTTGTGCCACCCTGCCACCAGCCCCGGCATGTGTGAGCTACTCTGGCTCACTCGTTGTCTTTGGAGGAAGAGGTGGCGGAGGGAAAGGAAAAGCCCCCAGGCCGCAGAGAGGCCGCATCCACACCTTGATGGGTGCACCCGCACCAGGGTGGGGATCGCCGCCGAGGACTGGGAGGGACCAGGGATGGCGCCCATCTGAGAGCACTTTCCTGTCCCAGTAGTGAAGGGATGACAGTAAATCGGTCGTCGCGCCGCAGGGCAGAAACGGCTCTGACCCATCCGCTGAAAATGGGATGGGAAGTTTCGGTGTTTGGCTTCCTGTGCTTCCTGGTGCACTGACAGATTTAGGCTCTTGCTGAAACTCCTGGCACTGCCTGCAGAGTCAGTGGAAAAAATGTGGTATCTAGAGATGGGAAATACCAAACCCTCTCAGAAATGCACTCACTTAAAAGAGAAAGGTGGTTTCCGGGTGAACTTGCATTCCTGTCCTCAATGGATGTGGATGGGAGCAGGGCTTTGGAAAATTCAGAGTCTGGACTGCTGCAATGCAACCTGCAATGAAAAATAGCTGGGTCCTGCTCAGAAATGCACCTCGGCCACCACACACTTCTAGTAGTGTTATGCGGCCAAAACTGCATGCCTGGCCAAGGGGGAAGGACCCGCCACTGCTGTCCCCTTGGCCTGGTGGGGCTGTGGCACGCCATGAAGCTGCACATGAAGAGCATCTCTCAGCTCTCCTACATGCAACAGTGGCCCTGGTTTCAGCAGGCAATGATGCATGGAGAGGAAAGATGGTCTGAAATAAAATACCCGATGTTGTCAACAGCCACAGATTAATTCAGTGAAATTGCTCGTTGCTGCAAGGAGTTAGTGAAAGAAAAACACCGGGAAGAGAATGCTATCTCTGTGATAAATAAGGGTACACATAGCTGCGTTTCACAGGGGAAGTGTTGGTAAACATCACTAAACCCTCATGCTTCATGGTTTGGAGGAGCTGAGTGCCGATAGCCCGGGGGGCAGAGGATACTTCCGCTGGCAGCTTGCTGGGGCACGGCTGCCCATGCTGAGCACTTTTACCTCATCCTCTGCAGTGTTGCCACTGGCTTCATGGGAAGCTGAGTGTTTAATTAAATACACCACTGCTCTGAACCAGTCGGGAGGTTCCTACTTGCCTGGACAAAGGTGCCTCGTAGGTGTTTTTCTGTTCAGAGCATGGCAAGCATCCTTATGTTAGTGACACTGGTTGCAAAAGCTATGTGTAAATCCACACTGCAGATAAACAGGTGCATCCTCTGCTTGCAGAGCTCCCTCGGTGTTCATGAAGCACACCTGCTCTGCATGCCCATCGTAACAGTTTACTGGATGTCCAACCCCTCCATGCGGATGTCAGTAAAGCCCTAATGGCAACCGTGTACTTGCCTAAGACACAATACTACCCTCAGCCCAGTCCAGCAAAAACAGTTCCCTCTGGAAGTGAGTCATATTTCTTCATCTTTCGAACCACTTAAAGCAATTTGTCTTGCAGACTTTCTGACTACATTTACATAAAATGCATCCTTCCTTTCTTTCTATTCCTGGTTCCATGCATGGGGTTATTTTAGATGGCATGCTCAGAGGTCACCGTGACACACACATACAGAGCAGAGAGCATGCTATGCTTTTGGTAGGTACTCAGCAACATTTATGCAGGTGGCAGGCTCTTGGTTTCCCTGGGCACTCGCAATGGATTTACATGCCAGCACAATGACAGAAAAGGCTAGGCTGCTGGTCACTGCCAGAAACTCTGTGAGTTTGTCTACAAAGTGCAGCTTTTAGACATGAATAACCTCACAAGACCCCTGGAAGTGAAGCTGGGAGTATGGGTTACTGACACAGTTGAGGAGGTGTAAGGGAGGATGGGAGTGTGAAGAGGCTCCCAGGAATGGCTTGTACATGCATATGACATGGTTAGAAACTGTTCCTCCCTGGGAGTTGAGTGCAGGCTATTATTTATATCCCCATAGCTCTGCCAACATGTGACGCTTGCAGCATTAAAGCTGGAACTCAAGCTCTGAGCAAGCTGGAGGCTTTCATTCACAACTGCAAGACTCAACAAGACCCTTTGGAGTCTGAGGGCAAGTGAGGCCGTACATAAAAATAGCCTGAGTCCTTCACAAGTTCCACCTTACGGCTTAGTTTCCATACCAACCAAAACAGGTATCTTCAAGTTGGAAAAGAAATGACTGGGAGGTATACGAGAAAGGTTTCTGAGCTTGTGAGTGGCATGGGAGCAGGGATGGGGCAGGCTTTGCTGTGTCTTCCTGTACAAGAGCAGGCAGTGTTGCATGGTTAGTAGGAGCCGTGCTGAAAAACAAACAGAAGGAGATGGCTCTTCATGCAACAGGTAGCAGATCTGTGGATCTTCTTACCAAAGGATGTTGTGGATATGAGACGTTTACACAGATTCAAGGAGAGTTCACAGAAGAGAAATCTACTGAGAGTTACTAAATACATAGAAACTGTATCTGGCTCAGGAAGTTCCTGAGCTGAAAATAGTTGGAGGCTGGGAGAGCACTGAGGGGAAGTATTGTATACGTTTGCCCTTGTTCTTACTTCTCCCTAGGCTTCCACTCATGGGCTCTGTTGGAGTCCGGATGTTAGGTTAGACAGACCTTTGGTCTGACCCAGTGGAGCTGTTTTTATGTCCTTATGTACCTTCATATTCACAAGGGATGGCTTATCCTGTTCTTGCATGGTTACTTCCCAAAGGTCACCATCTTCAAGCATCCTCATCCACTCTACGTTCACTGCAGCTCAGGCACCACACACACCTCTTTCCAGGTTGCAGTTGACCGAGCAGCTTAAGATCCTGACTACTGGTAGACAAATTTATTGAACAACTTAAGGTTTGTGATGCCTGCCTTATACATCATCCCCAAGTAGTCCATCACTATTGGGGTTTGATGTTATCAAGTGTTTGGCAATAATATTGATGTTGGACACTGCTACGCCTCTTGCTTCCTTGTTGTCCCATTTGTTCCCACCTCAGCAAACAATGTCAAAACTGTTGTGAACCCATCTGTTTGAAGTAAATTATAATTCTGCTCTGTTCACCAGTTTGCCCACTTGGTTCCAAGTTTGGCTGTGGAAATTGAGTCCTTATTGGCATCTGTGTTAAAAAATGCTGAAGCTGCTGAGACAGCTTCGGGACTGCGTTGGGACTTTATTCATCCTACTTGGGATATGTTTTAAAGGGTTTATTTGTAGCAATAACAGTCAAAGCCTTTCTCACCCCTCTCTTCCCTGGAAAATAGCATTTGAAAGATGAGTCTCTGAATAACAACCGAGTGGCCTTGTTAGCCTTCCCTTCACGTCTTCCCAGCTGCTCCTTTGAGGTGTCCTGTCCTGGGTCTCTCACTATGACTTTGAGAAACTGCTGTAAACCAAAAGCGATCAGGATGGCAGTGACCCCCAAAGGGGAATAGGGAAAAAATGGTCTGGAAAAAAAAAGAAAAAAAAGGAGAAAAGATGTATACCTGGACCCCGTCGATCCTGTTCTCTCCCCCAAACAGTTACAGGGCAAATCATGCATGGCCACACCAAGAGCTATCTTCTGAGATAAATACATCAGTTCAAGATTTCGGTGACTTCATAGAAAGCCATCTGTTGTGGGAACAAAACACCTAGCTCTGTTGCAGTTCAAAACTCGCTGGGGCTGATGATGTCTAATTATCAGCATGTTTGCAAGTACTGCAGCGATTACTTGATGCAGAACGATTGCCCTAACTTTGCTACCCCTTTTGTCACATCAACTGTGGATCCCACTGAGGAAGCTTCAAAATTAGTCAAGTGCCACCTGGAGATCTCCAAAAGTGGACTGCTGTCACGACGGGTGGAGTGCGATTTTTGCCTCCGGTGACATTCATGTTGTTGATACTCTTTTTACTTTTTGCTGCTGCTCACATAACAGCAGAAGCTATTCTTAGCTGTGGGGAGCCTAATCTTTAAGGAAAAAAAAGAAAAAAACACCCCTCTGTGAGCCATTTCAACAACAATAACTTGTAGCAGAGAGGAAAGAGGGTAGGCCAAAATATGTAGCCCTCTTCACCAAATAAGGACCCTTGAAAAGGCAGCCTGAGTGCTGCAAAGCTTAGGAAGGACAGGGAGGGCTTTGGAGTGGAAGAGTGAATCAGCAGAGCCATCAGGTCACACCCACATGAATAATACCTCTCACTTCCCTTGAATTGTGCATTGTGATAAAGACCTAGCTGCCTTTTTTGGTATTCCAGCATCTGCCAGAGAAGAGTCAGATGTGAAATTAGGTTTCCTGTACCTTAATAGATTAATTTAGTTTGAACTAAAAATGAGGGCACGTGTACTGTCGGGAGCCAAGAGGCCTCAAATGACATATGTCTCCCTTTTAATCCTTTTTTTGTGCGTGCTTGGTGAGTCTAAACATCGATTAAAATGTGTTTTCTCCAAAATTTCTCCAAATTTTTAAGTTTACCACTACAAGCAACCCCACTGATCACATGCAAGTGCACGCAAAACCAAAGGTGATGTCCACACTGCCATCTGCTCAGCTTCTTGGGACGCCGTGCAGGCATTTCTGTACCACTGGAGAGATATTAACTCCTCCTTTTTTTGCCCTTGAAGTTTTCTGTCTTAATAGCTGTGCTTGCCCAGAATACATCAGTTCTCCTGACTTCCTTCTAAGCATCTGAAGGAGAACCCCCTGGCTCGTGTTATCCTCCCAGTGTGCCTCATGGCAGGAAAGATGCAGACTCTACATCTTATCTACTAATGGATATTACAGCAGAGATCCTGGGTGAGAACAGGCAAATGAAGCCAGGGACAAAACTGCACTTCCAGTAGGGAATCGCAAAATCCTCACATTGAAATGTTATGTCTCCTTCAGAGACCCACAACAGGTTTCCCTTTCACAGAGGGGACACAGATGGGAATTTCCATGGTGGCTGTGAAGACACCATTTTTATCTGAAGGTAGCTCAAGATAAACTCTTCCATGGAAAAGGTTTCCATGTGACCTGGTGAAGGCTGCTAAGCATCTCGGACAGTCCTGACTGAACTTTCTTGCACTTTTAAGCTCTGTGCTGCTAAAAGATGCATTTGCAGTTTTATGACGAGACTAACTCTGTCCCTTTAGTGTTACAGGTATAGGATAGGACTGGCAGGAGACTGCTGTGCCCCGTTGAAAATGAACATGTATTACTGCTCGCTTCACTCAGAGGATACCAACTTGAGCTTTTAAGACAAGATATAATGAGAAAAAGATGGAAGAAAGGTTGTATAGATAATAGGGTCACTGAGTGCAGAGATTTTGACTGTGTCAAAATCTTCTTCAGGTCCAGATGCCTTGTTGCCTTCCCATCTTAAAAGCAACCAGTTCTAGAAAATTTTAAGTCAAAATTGGTGCCAACTCTGATTCATGGACAAGAGTCTATGGCATGAGGTCTTTCTAGAGTTTCCATACCTCAAATGATGTAGAAACTGGTATCTATGATAGTCTGATGATACCTTCAAATACCAGAAGGAGTCATGAGGTTTGTCACCAATTTTTCTGCCATCTACTTTTTCACCTGTAAATCCCTGCCACATTCAGCAACTCAGTGATATGTTTGGGAGCGGACAGAAGGCTCTTTTCCTGCCAAGTAGAGTCTCGAAATCTTACATACAAAACATAAACCTTGTTTATCGCACCCACTTTATATTTTGGGAGGTGGCACTGGCTAACCCACGGGGTTTATGGCACAGGTTTTTCTGCGTTGGTTTTCTGGTTGCAGTCATAAAAACCTCCAGTAAGCCACTCCTGTTAGGATCAGTGCCACCAGTCACCCAGTACCACGTACTCAAGCAAATGGCAGAGCACCATTTGCTCTGCCATGAGCAAATGCACTCTACCATGCACTGAGGGTGCATTCCAAGCCTTCTCTCAGGGCCATGTCATAGGGTTACGTATTGAAATTATCTCCTGAGATGGAGCAAACTCAAACTAATTTTTAATAAAGTGTTATTTCACGCTGTTAAGAAATGTACCTTCCCCAATGCACTGCCATGCTGTATCAACTTACTGCTTCACCCAATCGTAACAAAAGATAAAAAGTCGTAGCTCCTGTGCTGCTTGTGGCTTTTTCTGGCCATGGTTATCTCCCCTGGTTTCCTTGCCTCTGACCAATATGTGTTTGTGGTCACCCACAGGCTCAGCTGCTAAGCCCACAGGGGCAAGGTCCTTCCACCTCTGGAAGTCCTGAGCAGACCAAGCCCTGGGGCCACAGCAGGAGCCCCTGCATGGTACCACACTCATTGCCACCACCTCCTCCTCCTAGCTGGCTGGAAGGAGCCAAGAGTTTCCAGCTCCCTTGTCCTTCTTCTTTCTTAAAGTGGAATTTCAAGGAACTGTGTCAAGTCAACAGTCTGGGACAAAGACAAAAAAAAAAAATCAGGAACACCCTGGAATTTCCTAGTGATTGCTGATAGCAGATGAAAGCTGCTGAAGAACAGCATCAATGATTACGATGATTAATGTTTCTTTCCATGTGAATACTACTGAAGGAGGAGAGCTTGTGTGCTTTGAGAGAGCAGCATTCCTTTGTCTTGCTCATCTGCCCCTCGTGCAGACCTTTCTCTGTTTTTTAAATCCAAAAACAGCTCATAAGAAAATAAGTCCTTCCAGCCTCACAGCTTGTGTCGCTATTCTAAGCCTGTCCTCTGAAGGCTGGTCAAAGTTAAACCGACAATATTTCAGGTCTTTTCCCTCCCCTTTATTCCCCCCTCCGCTGAGGGGACCTCATTTTAATTATTATTTAGGAAAAGACAGCTGCTTCCTGTTTGTATCATTAATTTATTTTGTTTCCTGAAGGGAAGCTTCGGTGAAAAGAATCTGTAGATAGCTGGAACGTCTCACAAAATATCACTGGCTGCACGGGCCAAGGTTAAATACAATAGCTAGGTTTATTTTTAAATTATTATTATTTTTCTAAGTCCATGCCAAAGCAGAGACTAAAATTCTAGCACACGTAACTAAGCTTTTACAGTAAATTCTGCCTTTCCTATATAACTCCCCAGAAGGGAGACAGGCATTCTTAGTTACAACAAAAGCTAAAACACCAATTTCCCTCCAACTATTATGAAAACCAAGGCCGAAGGGAGATGAGGTGCGGTTCCCTTTCTCCAGTTTCTCAAAACCTCACACTCTGGTGAATTTGATATGCTGAAATCATGCCTGGCCATTGTGATAGCCTTCTACAATGGGATGAGTGGCTCGGTGGATGAGGGGTGCGCAGTGGATGTTGTTTATGCCAATTCTAACAAGACTTTTGACACTGTCTCTTATAACATCCTTATAGACGAACTGATGAAATATGGATGACATAAATGGACAGTGAGGTGGCTTGAAAGCTGGCTGAACTGCCGGAATCAAAGGGTTGTGATCATCAGTGGCATGAAGCCCATCTGGAGCCCAGTCACTAGTGGTGCACCCCAGGGGTTGATACTAAGGCCAGCACTGTTTAACATCTTCATTAATGACCTGGATGATGGGACTGAGGACACCCTTGACAAGTTTGCAGTTGATACAAAAATGGGAGGAATGGTTGATAGAGCAGATGGTTGTGGTGCCATTCAGAGGGACTTCAGGAGGCTGGAGGTATGGGTCAACAGGAATCTCACAATGATTAAAGGGAAATGTGATGTCCTGCATGTGGGGAGGAATAACCTCAGACACCAGTATGAACCGTGGGCTTACCAGCTAGCTGGAAAGCAGCTCTGCAGAAAAGGACCTTAAGATCCTGGTGCACAACAAGCTGACCATGAACCAACAATGTGGCCTCATGGCAAAGGTGCCAAGAGCATCCTGGGCGGCATTAGGAAGAGCATTGCCAGGAGGTCGAGGGAGGTGATCCAACACTGGAGAGCTGGGTCCAGTTCTGGGTGGCCCAGTACAAAACATGGATGTGCTGGAACGAGTCCAGCAAAGAGCCCCAAAGATGTTTAAGGGATTGCAGCATCTGTTGTACAAGGAGGGGCTGAGAGAGCTGGGACTGCTCAGCCTGGAGAAGAGAAAGCTCAGGGGGGATCTTATCACTATGTATAAATATCTGATGGGGGGCCAGAAAGAAGGAGGCAGACTCTTCCCAGTGATGCCCAGTGGCAGGATGAGAGGCCATGGCACAAGCTGAAAGAAAAGAAATTCCATTTAAACACAAAAAATATTTTTTTTTAGCTGTGAGGGTGGTTGTACACTGGCACAGGCTGCCCAGAGAGGTTGTGGAATCTCCATTCATTGAGATACTCAATCCCCAACTGGTCAGGGTTTTGGACCCACTCTAGCTGACCCTGCTTTAGCTGGGGAGTTGGAGTGTATGATCTCATGAGGTGCGTTCCAACCTCAGCTACTCTGTGATCTTGTGAACCTAAGATTGCAACAAAAGGACCAGGAGCAAATGAGGTGCCAGAGCTCTTCCAGACTGGCGGTGAAACATGAGTCATACCGCTGATGCCATCATTGACTGTGCGAGGAGCTGCAAGCTCCATCTCACATGCAGCCAGGTCTGTTACAGCCTTTTTGAAACCTATTAACACTGTCCATTTCCAAGCCCTCCACTCAGCCCCTGTTCAACATCTCACTGTTTTGGCAGCCTCATCCTTTGCATTCATTTCAGCTGAGAGGCACCCACCGGCCCCTGCAGTCTCGCTGCTGTCCAGTCTTCCTGCTGCAAGGAGTTATTTGGCACCAATACTATTGACCTTTTCACAAGACCAAAGATTATGGGAGATTTTATTTATTGCACATGAAGTAACTCCTCGCCCCTCGCCCTGTTTTTCCTGGTTTCCTTTCTTATGTTTTGTTCTCTCCTTCACTAGGAGCTTTCACATGACAAGTTGCTTTGATGGAAACCACTACTAGAGAAAGAAAAATTATATAAGCCCTTTCTTCTACTCCCTTTTCCTATACTGAGTATAGCTTAAAATTGAATAATGAGCATTTGTTTCCATAGAAGAGTATTTAACGCTGCAAATTCAGCCATGAAAGGTAGGATATGCTAAGATATACTCTAAAGAATGGGGTTGTAAATGCTTAATAACAAAGTGGGCAAGGTTTTATACATAGGGAAAGCTACACGTTATTCCTTGCACATCCAATGACTAAAATGACTGAAGGTTTGCTGCACCCTTCCCTTGGAAAATAACTTCATCTTGAAGTGAACACTTAGTTTGGCAAAGTTAAAAACTACCGAAAAGCAAACTTTTAACAAAAGTACCAGATAACTTTTGGTCTAAGCTAACATTGCTGACAGGAAGCTGGTGCAGGATTTTCAGCAGAAAGTGATTGCTGCACATGGGCTTGTGTAGAGAAAGAAAGGTAGGGTGAGCAATGTGCTTGAGAAGGCATGTCCTCCTACACTACAGAAACGTGGCACCCTTCAGCTGCACATGATGAGCAGAATGAATGAATGAGTACTGCAACCGCACGGAGAATTAATTTCTGTCACATCCCAGGAAATGGTTCTTTCCCAGGAAAGAAATAATATTACAACATGCATTAACAAGCATTCAGTGCAGGCAAGAACTGTCGTTTAAAATTGTGATTGAATTTAAAGTTCGCCCCCCCAGGGCTAACTGCAACCAGCTGAGACTGTTTCCAGCGTTGTCTGCAGTGGGTGCTGGGTTGTGGCTTGCACCCCACCGGTTAACACATGCAGTGCTGCTAAGCCATTTCCCAACAGCACCCGCATGGAAGGCTGGGCTCCCGCTCCACTGCCACGGCTGGGTGAGGCAGAGCCCTTGAATTATAAAAGGCTCAAACTTCCTTTTTATCCAGGAGATGGGTGGGAGTCTTTTGATGGTACTATTTCCTGCTGGAGGGACAGAATCAAGAAGAAAAATAAAACTTTAACCTCTTCACTCAACTATGGAGAAGACAGTCTCGCCATTGGGCAAGGTTTATTCTGCTGGGAAGCTCGGGCTATTCCCATCCTGGGTATAACACAAGGTCAACAGCAGCAGTCTCCAGGAATATTAATCTTTCACCCCTCAGACCGTGCCACGGGTAATTAATCACTTGATTGCATAACTTCTTGTAAGACAGGAAAAATAAGCTGCCTTTGCCAGCTTTTTGGACAAGTTATTTCACATACATTTGAACTTTCTTCCAGTACTTGTTGGGTTTTGATTGCAATGAATGAATTGCATCCAAACCCTTTCCCAGCCATGGAGGAGCCAGGCAGCATGGAGGCGTGTGACGTCCCAATGCAACAGTAGGGAGTGGGTCACCGCACTGTTTTGGGGGATCCCTCCAGCCTCCCAATGGGTGGGGGAAGGTACAGCATCCAACGGAGCAGCTCAGCTCAGGAGGGATAGCAGAGCACCGCGTTACCCTGCATTTTACATCTGTATGTAATTGAAAGCAGGATCTGGCCAAGTTGCTGTTGACTCCAGAGAGCTGGAACTTGCTTAAGAGCAAGGAAATCCTGGAGTTTAATCCTAGAAAGTGAAGTTTTGTTTCGCTATGATCACCTGGGACGTACCGCTGCGATGGGCCCAGCTGCAGGAGACCTTCAAGCCCTGGAGATCACGTAAAGCTGCAAGGGGTGTTGAGCCAAGTGCATTGCTGGAGTGGCTGAGTATCAGCTAACCCCATCTCCCCAGCATGCTGCGGGACTCCCTCTTCCTTTCTACAGCTTTATTAAATGGCGGTGAAAAAGCAAGATTTTCTTTAAAAACATTTTATATCATGTGGTAATGAAATGGGAAAATGCCCAGAGGCTACCTCATATTTCGTGCTCGCATGGACACCAACCCCGAGTCTCCAACTTTGGGTGGAGGAGAAGGCATCCCTGTGCGCCTCAACACTGGTGCACCCTTCAGCAGCCCTGAGCATCTCACCACCCCACTGCTGCCTCCCAAAGCAGGTGGTGGCCATCCTTCGGCTCTTTGGATTGTCCCAGCTAAATATTTGGTGAAGCTTTACCCTCACCTTTGAGTGGCTCAGACTACTTTCTCCCCATTCAGCCTGAGGCTAGTGGTGATACAAAGGGGCTAAACCATGGAAGAAGTCATGAGTTAAGTGTCCTTCTGAGTCCTAAAGTGGAGGGCCCTTGGTGATGCACTGAGAGGGAAGCTGAAAAAAAATTTAGTGGGCACGAGAATCAGAACTGGACTGGGTTGATAGACAAAAACACTATTCTTTAACAGTGCCTGGAAAAGCAGTCAGGAAGCTTGCTTTGAAAGCGTTCCTGTGAAGATCACTTTATCCTTTGGCTCTAGGTAGCCCTTTGGTAAAAACTGAAAGAAACATTTCCCTGTATTAAGTGTTTTGAGATCCTGCAGGAAAGATGCTAACAAAACGGATGGCTTAGCTATTAAGGGTTACTGCATGTTATAAGTGTTACGGGTGACACGTAGGGAACTGGCACGATGAAATGCAGTTTTCCAAAGCCACAATGAGCAGGGACAAGAAAGTAGAGTGGAAATCCCATGAACATGCAGGCATGCTGCACCCGCTGCTGTACAGGGTTGTGCTTGCACCTTGCCTGCTTAACCTAAGGCTTCTTGGTGCTCCTCACCCCACCACACCCCATTGTCCCTAAACGTCTCTGGAAGGAAGGAGGCAGAGAACAGCTCCTCACCTGTCCAGGGCACTGGAGACCTCCAAGAAACACCCTACACCTTTTTAGCTGGTTGCTCTGTCTTATGCTTCATGGAGTAAAACCATCTATCAAGCAAGCTGTGATGAGAGCTCTGACGTCTTCCCGGCCATGCACATTAACATATGCTCCCCACCGTGCAATGTGTGGCCACAAGCGGCTCACACTCCATCTGGCCATAGTTAAAGGGCTATCAAGAATAGGTCATCCACATGAATTTCCTCCAAATCTGGTATTGCACCAATGTAATGACATGACGCTGCTGAAATACAGACAAATTAAAACCAAGGCCAGGCGCAGCTATTCCCCAGGTACCGTTCACATGAATAAACAAGATAAAGCCTGGGAAGAAAAGCACAGGAAATGGTTCTATTTACAGCTTGATCACACATCTTCCAAAAGCAACTGAGCCAGCTGGACAACTTGCTATCTTCAACCACTCTCCTGCTGCAGGATGCTGCCCCTCCAGATTAGGTGGCAACAAACTGAAAGTAGCTTAGAAAGCAACCGCCCAGGCAGTTCAGACAGCATATCAAAAAAGATAATAACTTCCAACAGATGATGGTGAGATGCAGGTAAGGACAGAAGAGAGGGGCTGATGCCTTCAGCCAAAAGGCAAGCAACACAGCAGGCAACTAGATATTTTGAGGCAGCAGCAGAAGAACCAGTAGGAACCAGTTCACCCAAATATGTCACAGCTCATGGACCATGAAGCATTCCAGTTTCCATCTGTGGAAACCCTGCTGCCAGCTAAGTTTCCTGGAAGGAGAATCTGCTTAAACCAAGGTTTAGCTACTCCCATGACAGGCAATGCAGCACCAGCTTAGGTCAGAACTTAGGAGGCTCAAAACAACTGTAAAACATCTCAAGAAATAATACTTCATGTTCACTTGATCAGTGCAAGAAAGCTGTACTCATCACCTTCCTCGCTTTCTCTACAACTAATGGAGGAGAAGGAAAGAGGAACAGCATAGCCTAATCAGTTGGGGGATCACCTTATCATGACCAGCTACAGAGGTTTTGGGACAATAATATGCCATAGATGGATGCAACTCAGCTAAGCTACATTAAAAATAAAGTAATTTTCAGCAGACTGAATCAGGACAGAGCTATTTCAGTTCACACAGTTACAGCACTTGCATTTGGAGCATCCAAGCTGAGCAAGCCAAGCATTGTGTTTTCTTGAGCAAAATTCAAATAGACAGCTGAAGGTGTGGTTGCTGGTCACTGCTGAGTGGCACCCTTATCTTGACTCTTGACCAGTGGTGGACAAAGGTGGCTTTCAGCAAGGTGTCCACCAGCACCAGGTCCCTGTGCCTCTTCTCCAAGAGGCTGAAAGTCAAAGACCCATGATCTGGGTTTGAAGGAATTGCTTTGCTAAGGTCAGGAACTACTACTTTTTTCCTAGCTGATTGCAAATCAAATGTTCTGTTTTGATAAGGTAAAGGTTGAGTCACCCTGGATTTTGCACATGCTTGTAAGAGTGTGCAGATGTGTGAGTGTAGGCAAGAATTGTTGAGGACAGCATAACTAGGAAAGCTTCAGGCTGCATGATGTCTGGAGTCTGTGAGTTAATATGGGACTGCTGCTGCCTCATGCATTACAAATTTTCCTGAGCAACTTTGTAAAGCATTGGTGGGGTAGAGGAAGATTTTGCTTTTCTTATTTACAGAACAGTTTAGCCAATGAGGCAACTGAATCAGTGGCTTTGGTGGGACACTCGCAGCTCATAGCAGTGTCCCAGAAATAAAAATATCTCTGGAGTCCATTTTGGAAGTGCGAAGAGAGAACTGTGAGCGCACTGTAATGCTTGTGGCTGAAGATGATGATACAATGCTAACTTTACTGATTGTTTTTTCTTCACTCTCCTCTCCCCTCCAAGATGGTTGCAAGGAAATTCCAAACTCCTTAGGTTATTAATGTCTAAATACCTACCAAACATTTTCATATGGAGTGGAGAAGAAATATCTCGAGATTATTTCCAACTCAGACAACATGAAGTTGGGTATCCCCTATGGAGGACAGGGTTTTAGTTGTGTCTTCAGATTGTGCTTACCTTCTACTCTTACTTGTTTGCTTTGTTTGAGCTTCTAACAAGTATTTTTCCCATTCCTCCTAGAATTTTGCTGTTTATGTAAACGTTTTGACACAGAAACTAGGAAGGATGTGAAGACTTATCAGTAACCTGCTAGTACTAGACTGCATGGCATTATAAGGGTTTTCCTTTCCCATGGTTTGCACGGAAGTGGAGAAAGGCCTTATGTGGCTGGACAGTGAAGACTTCAAGAAAGTGAATGTCCCCATCAAACCAGCATGCACATAATTTAAAAGAGCAAAATAAATAGTTCCTTGAGCAGGACCTTCAAGGGTGTTACTATACTAGCAAAGGGGTGTTTAGGTCATGATTGCCACTGCTAGCTTCCTTTCTTCAGGCAAAACTTACCACCAGTAATGGAATTCACGAAGGTAGAAGAGGATTTCCAGGAACACATGTACCTTTCCAGGGATACTCATTAATTATCTTATCTCCTATATATTCTAGGCCAGACAGTTGAAAATAATAAAAAACAAACCCTCAAGGAACTTAGCTCAAAATGAGCCAGTCACTGCAAAGATGTCAGTGCACTGGGCTGGATGGGTGAGCTGTGAATTTGGCTGCAGAAGTTTAGTAACCAAGAAGAATCAATATTTTGGTTGGGAAATATTCAAGTCACTGGTTTGTTTGGAAACACTAGACATCCAGCTTTTCTGCTAGGTGCCATTAACCCTCTCACCCTCCACACCCCAGTCTACGCCCATTTGAACCGGAGGCCCAGTCTGCAAGTTGGATGGGACACAGCTGTGCAACAACATGGTGGGTTGGCCAGGGTGGAGAGTCCCCTGGTAGCTTGGCCATGCAGTCACTGTTTGGGTGTCTTGGGGTCTTTAAGTGACTCCGCTGGCTTTGGTGGCATGGTATTCTGCAAAAGAAAAAGTATTTAGCCCACCAACCTGACCTTTACAGAGCAGCTGCTTCCTGTCTCCACTGCTGGCTGCTCACTAATGGGCTCTGAAATAAAAAAAAAAACCTGTCACTTGGCCCAGAGCTTTGGGTATTCATAAGACAAAGTCAGTCATAAAATTGTTGCGTTGCCAATCAAGGGGAGCCTAGGATCTAACCATAACCTTGGCACCACGCTCCCACTGTAATATCCCCCACCACTCCAGGGTGCAGTGCTTTTTCTTCCAGCCCTTCATGTGCCAGGAAAAATGGAGGCAAGAAGAGTAAAAATAGTCCTTAAACATAGGATAATTGTTGCCATTGCATGATAGCAACCTCGCCTCCCTGCTGCCGCGGAGATGGCGCATGGAGGAGACTTGGGCTGTCCCACAGCCTTTCTTGGATCACTTTGTAGGTGGATATATTTTCTGTGGAGTGATACACATGCTTTTTCAAGGAGAGAGATTTTGTTTGCCAAAATGCTTCTGGAGCCTGTGCAAACCTTCCTGTCAACCCAAGTGCTCACATACATGCTCACATTGCTATTCACCCCACCTTGCAGTCAACGCAGTTCCTGTAGCACCAAGGAGGGCTAGGTGTGCCAGGCTTTCAAACATGAACCCATCATGAGCGGTCTGTCTGTCAGCAATTCATCTTTGACACAAAGGACCATGGGTTATCCTATTAGGTCAGTCATCCTGTCATCCTCTGTCTATCAGACCACAATCAATATATCTGCAACCACACATGAAAAAAGAAGCTTTTAATTCTTTTTCGCCCCCACAAAGAGCTGAAAAGCGACCGGGGAAAGAAGAAAACTCCACTTGGTCAGTAAATGGTTTGTTTTTTTTTTTTTTTGCAAACCATGTGTTAAAAATGCTTTCCTGCCCAAGGAGACTTCATAAGGGGAAAAGTAAACCTAAGTTACAACTTCTTAAAAATAGGACATAGCATTTTATAATTCCTTCCCTCCCCCCATTACTGTGCAGAGCCACCCCACCCACATGAAACTGCCATCTGACTCACTCTTGTGTCTCGCTTGGAGAGAAAGGCTTTCCACCAATGGGGGCACCTGGTCAAGAACATGACATTCAGGGTGGTGTTGCCTCTTTACACTTCAAATAATTTTAAGTAGCTTTATATCAATGACTACAGGGACCTTTGCATAGACATAAGCATTACCAATGGAAGAGACATGTTGTCATATCCTTGCAGTAAGTAAAGAGATCAGATCTTCTGGAAAATTACTCTTCTTGGGCCAAGCTGACTCAATGGCTTGGGCAATAAGACATCTCTTCTGTATCAGTTCATTTGCAGTGTTATGCTCCTCAGGCAGCGAGTTACCCTCTGCTATTCTGGGAACACACATTTGACCTCTGTTACAGGGGTTTATTGTCAACATGTGTCCACTGGGAGCCTCAGCAACTTCTCCCATTGTCTATTGTCTTATAAACAGGCTTATAAAAGCACTGCAGGAAAGCCAATAATGCACCAAAGTGGAAATTGCCAGTAACTCAAAAGCTTAACTTTCAACTTCTATGTCTTGCAGTGGTAGGGGAGGTGAGGCAAGGGGGAGGAACATGCAGCTTGCTTTCTTTGGTGTCCCTACACCTTCACACGTAGCTGTGTTGGGATGCAGAGCTGCCATGCTGCTGCAAGCTTGCTCAGTGCACGGCGAGGAGGAGTCCACTGATGCCAAAAGCACTGTGTGAACTGGGGTTACTGGTCTCTAATGGTTTCAAGAGGAAAAACTAAAAAAAGAGAGAAAAGCTAGTGGCAAAGAAACTTTGCTGGCTGACCCTAAAGCGGAGTGTGATTTCTTCTTTACCAAAACTCCCAGTTTGTGGCTGGCCTATTGTAGTAAGTGCAGAAAAGCTGGTTTTTTGTACAGTTCACAACACTGAAGTTACTCAGCTTAATGCATGAATGAAACAAACCCTTGGGAGCGTGTTCACCCAAAGGAAGGCAGCATCCTTAGGAAATATCCCAGTGAGATCAGTTTAGTCATCTTCAGTTTCATAACATTTAACCTCCAAACTGTGATGTGCAGAGGCAGAATCCCCTCTGATTTTTGAGATGGTCCCACCACTTCCAATTTGCTGCTGTGGCCAGGCAAACAAAGGACATTTGCAGGCATTTTGGGGAAAGAGGGCCAAGTTCCTTCCCACACAGAGCAGAGCAGCATCCGGCACCCAAACAACAGGCGGGGACGAGCCAGCAGCTAACCATTTTTCCGGGGCCACCAGACCTGACAGAGGGGGCAGGAAAGGAGAAAATGCCACAACCAAAGACTTACATCGGCATTGCTGCCAGAGGCATCCTATCCCCCCTGGTGGCAGGGAAGGGGACACTGCATCCCTCAACAGCCATTGGTAGGTTCCAGGGCTAACCAGACGCCAGCTGGTGGGACATGCTGTGCTGTAAACCAGTAATGTTCAACGAGGGCAAGGGGTAGCCAGCAGTGTGACCAGGGCTACACAAGCATGAAAAGAACAGAATTAAAAAAAAAAAAAAAAATCACTTAACACAGAGGAAAATAGGGAAACCCTAAAGAGACAGACAAGCCACTGTGGACTCCACCGATCATCCCTGCCGCATCTCTTCCCACCCAAGGATGGTGAGGTCAGGGAAGAGTTTTGAGCCTCTCTTTGTATTTTTATTGCACCTGGTGCTCTCCTGCCCTTGGTGAAACCTTTGCCTTCCTTTAAGTGCTGTCAATGCCGACACACCATCCAATGCTGCAGTAAGCACCCTCAGTGGGTGCGCCCCGAACTGGGCTCAGTGATGCCATGGTTTGGGAGAGCAGGACTGGGGTGCAGCCCTGGGCAACCCTCTTGCCTGCACCATGCCTTCTCCACTGTCCCTGAGGTGTTTACTGCCCATGGTCATGCCTCTTTCACCAGGAAAGCAAAGGCTTCCATCCCAACAGGGACCACTTAAAAGTTGCTCAAGAGCCTGCAAAGGTTACATTGCCTTGCTCTCTGAAGGCAAAGCAGTTTTAGCTGGAAAAGAAAGAAAAACACTCAACAGCAGCAGCAACAACAACAAAAAAAGAAAAACCCATGGTGTTTGTTTACAGGAGCACATTCATTGGTGTCTGGAGGGTTGACTCAGTCTAAAACAAAAAGGGGTGGCACCAGGCAAGCTGTGTTGATAAACAAGTCCACCTCCCACCGTGGGGTGGTCCAAGAGCTGGCTTTCCTCACCTCACCAGGCAGCCCCAGCCTCTTCCCTCAATGGACCCTTTCCACCTGTGAAACCCTGGGGAAGCATGGCTTTGGGGTACTGATGGGCGAGCAGCTGCCACCCTTCACGGTGCAGCTCCGCAGGGTGGAGAAGGGTCTTTGCATGAAGAGCTGGGGTTGGTGTCTGCTTGGGCATCCCCATGGAGGAAACAGGGGGCCTTCATGCCCATCCACTTTGCTCTGCAGGGCTGTGCCCCTCCTTGGTGCCTTGCATGCCTGACTTCATGGAGGAGACCTAAGCTAAGCTTGCTTGGCATGGAGCAGAGCAGAAACTCCCATGAAGCATGCCAGACCTCGTCCAACTGTCTGCAGCCATTTCACCTACCACAACTGTACAGGCAAGACAGAAAGGTTGTGCTTCAGCTGCTCCTGGTGCGTAAGGCATCATCACATGGTGCAGCCTGGTTCAGTGATCAAAGGGACACGGAAATACCATCAGGCTATGTGCTAAGATAGGTACAGCATATGTTTAAGGAAGGCTAAATAAAAGCATTTGGGCGCTCTTGAAGTCTCAGAGATAGCATCTGTGATTGACTGTCCATCCCAACATACAATTGTACTCAAGTACAACTCACCCAGCAGATGTATAATTACTTCTACATTCAAAACACCTCCAAAAGATTAACACCCAGGCACTTTCTAAAGTGCCTCTTTTAGCTGTGATTAATATCCGAATTTTGGAGTTACTAATGACCTGTTCTTTACCTGTCAAAATACTGTGTTGCTTCTCAAAAGCAGAGTCAACTTCCTTAAATTGGGCAAATGCAGATTTGCCCCAAGCAGTGAAAAGAAACACTTTTAAAGTTGCAGAGTTGTAATGTTGCAAAAAAAAAAAAAAAAATCCAATAAAAGGATCAACTCTTTAGAGCCATCAGTATCTTCACACCTCACTGTACCTACAAAAAGAGAGGAGTTCATTTTCTCCCTAAGCCCAGGCAGTGGGAGTGTACCTTGCTGATATGTGTTCCTCTAGAAAAATCTCTTCTTCACATCCAGCCCAACAGAAACTGTGTCTATGTCATGACACAGGTGAGGAGAAGGAGTACGGGCTTTTGGAGGGGAGTTCCTGGCTTCAGGACTACTCCCATCTTCATGACCACCATATCACCCTCTGGTAAGTGGGTATCCAGCTTTGGTCCTAAAACTCCATTATTCAGCTGATCCTTTCTCAGCTCTGATTTCATTTCTCCTTAAATTAAACCATGGAAGTAAAGCAGCCGTTTGGACCCTAAAACTTAAAAACCTCAAGAGTTACAAATCCTCCATTTATGCCTTTCTTATGTGGTCCAGACACATTTTTCAGGCTTGTAGCATCGTCTGAACCCTGTTTTCCTTTATTTTGCCTCTGAAATTGGCACTGAAGTCTGTTTGCACTATGTAATCAAAAGGTATATTTGTCACCACAGCACTACATCTCGCATGGAAAATGGTCTCTCTCATTTCTTCCCCCTGTAATTCTTGGAGTGGCTTGGCACTGTCAGGGACAGGTGCTTAAGAAATGCTGATATATGCCAATTTTATGCCATTGCATGAAGCTAAAACTTGTTTGCAATACTGATATAACAGAGGACTACTACTGTGCTTTAACTTGGATTTATTAACAGCACGCAGGCTGGGAACGTGAATGGCTGGCAAACCTGCATCCTCTAGCATCTGTAGAAAGACATTATGAATTAAACCCCCCCTTATTCCATTAAGAAATGATTTCAGAAATCTGGAGCACAAGCGGCGAGCGCTGGTTGGCTATTGGCGACATCAGACACATGTCAATAATATTACTTAATGGGTTTTCCTTGTCTTTATTCATAAGTTCCATTTCATGCAGCCATTGCCCCGAAGGGTAATTATTACACTTTTTGGGTGGTTTTGCTCTTTTGGCCTTTGGCCTCATGCCTCAGAAAACCACCCAGGGTATCCAACCTCATAGAAAGGCTTTGTGGCTAGTTGTGCTTTCTGGAGTAAGCTTTTTTTTCCCCCCTAACTTAAATAAGCCATGTAAACATTTCAAAATATCCTTGGTTTCCATCAGTCCTAAGATGTCATTGCGCACCCCAATGAAGAGCTACGGCCCGCATCCCTGGTCAGCTGAAGAAAACAGCGCCGGTAGGATGCTCATTTTTCTTGGAGGGGAATAACAGATATGAGAACATGTTTTATGCAAAAGGACGTTTTGGAGCAAGTGTTTTACTTAACATTGCATATTTACACAGTTCTAGTGTCTTCAAACATATGACGCAGTTAGAAGCCTCAGAGTTGATATTTACCTGTTTTACTACGTCTCAGTATATATTTGGGGTTTTTTTTGAAGTTGAGTGACAAGACTCTTTACCCGTGCACTTCCAGTTTGCTTCAAATTTGAAGTTGATTTTTATACCATATTATAACCATATTTATTTAAGTTCCCACATTCTGTCAAAGTCTGTTTACACAAAGAACATTTGTTTTCACTACTGCTTGCGAGGAATGAATATAATAAGTGCCAAGGGATTTTAAGAAGTTGAGAGAATTAGTATTTGGAAACAATACATTCTGCTATTTCTTAGGGGAAGATTCATGGAGCACAGACACATTCTCCACTAAATCTATCAGGATGAAGTAGTTCTCATGGAGACAAAGCATATCCAGTCCCTTCTCAAGTTTCAAACATTTTATGAAATCAAGAGAGTTTCTGGAAAAAACAACAGCTTTTTTTTTCAGAGAAAAATGGATAAAGTAGGTTAAGATAATTTTGCTTGTTGAAATAGAAATCTGGAGTCTGGCACTGAGAACTAGCGTCCGCTGCTGCCCAACAGCATCCCTTTGCACTTGCACTGCTTTGCCATGTTGAGTGCTGAAATAAGAGTTAAAACCAAATTATTTGTCAGAGGTTGTTTCTTGCAGCTTTAATGCACCACTGTAAATTTCAGCATGTACTAGACTGGGTAATTCTGATTTTAAGACTATCATAAAGAATATTTTAGCTCATGGAATACTGCTTGGATCTCTGAACATGTAGGGATTTGCTTCAACATTTCTGTGTCTCAGAGGCTGATGTTACAAAATATTAGGGGTAATTCTGAAGCTTTGGTTTACAGATAAGGAAAGGTAAAAAAAAGGGGTCTATCTATGCCTTATTTTGTGGTATTATTTAGAAAATGAAAAGAGCAACTGCTTGTAAGGCAATCCCCATCTCATTTGCTATTGAGGTGCAGATTGAGTAATGGCTCCCCAAAAATCAGCATTAGCATTACCAGTTGCAAATGCTGACACATCATCAAAATTCATGTCATTTGATATTAGATATTATAATACACTTTACATTTCAAATATTCCCAGGAGATTTCCTCTGCTAGCTGGAAAATAATGAAGTATGTAATGGGTTATTCCCTTCTTGACTGTGTCCTAACGAGCTAGAAACATGGGGATATTTCCATTGAAGTATTAAAAAAAAAAAAAAGAAAAAAGAAGATAAGCCCTTTTTACCAAGCCTTCGATTATAGATTTATTCTGATGCAAATATACAGTTGAACTGATATATTTAAACTGTGTGTGAATACCAGACAATACCCCCATATTCTGTAGTCTATATGAATGTCTTTAAACATGACTGTATTATACTATGATCCATTTGCGTGCCTTCTGTAGGGGAGATCTCAGTTATTTTGTCTTTTAAAGTCCCTAAGCACCAACCAACCAAAAGCTGTTTCTGGAGGTTTGTTGTTAGAGGCTAAGTTAGAATATATTTATGATCCATTTCATCTCCCTGCTGCCTTAAACCTGGCCATCCATCATGAGCTGACAATGTTTTCCTGCAGAAAAAGCTTTGTGGTAATTATCGTTTTCTTTACTTCTCAATAACAAATGGTTCATCTACTTACCCCAAGCCCCACAGCCCTCTCCTGCCCCGTAGTACACTAATTCCTACCATCCGATCCGGTGCCAGGTTCCCCACTAAAAATGCTTTTAGCTTGAACTGCATTGACTGTAAAGCACGAGAGGTTGCAGGAGACAGGCAATGCCTGCCAACGAAAGCACCTGCAGAAGACTAAATGATTATCTTTTATCCACGGCCTTTCTTGGTCAGAGAAGCAACAGGACTCATCTCTTGCTTTTCCCAGAGCAGCCCCCAAACATCTGTAATTACTGTCAGTCTTTACCCATGGAAAAATGGAAGTCATCCCCACTGGGTAGCCTGCAGGAACATAGGCATCGCAAAGGATGTTCACAATGTAGGATAGCAACAAGAGACCTCAGTGGTCTGGAGAAAGTCACCAGAGAGAGGGCCAAGTCCCCAGATCATCCCATTTGAGGTGTGCTATGGTGCTCAACATCGTATTAAATATTCAGCGATCATTTCTATTGCTGGAGGACAGTTTCTCTCTGCACTCAAGACTTGGCCTCTCTCCTAATCAAAATTGCTCAGACAATAAATTAGTGACAGTGCATGTGTCTCATATTTTTAATATATAAAGAACATAGAAATTTAAAGGGTTTCCTCCTTGAGCTGCAGGCTAAGAAGCCAGTTAGGTCCTGCTAACGCCTTGGCCTGGGTGTCTTATGAAGCTTGGAGACGAGCTCGCTCCATCACAGCTGTGCTCATGCCCTTCACATCCTGGCTCTTGGTCTGCAGCTTATTTGCTCTTCATTTCTTGAAATCAGCTCCTAAGAGGCCTGTGCAGGTATCTCTCATATTTTCCGCCACATATTCAGCACAAGACCCATGAGGCAGGAAGCCTTTCGAGATTACAGATGGTGCACAGAAAAATAATGCAACTTGCATGAAGTGTCAACTGAATTGAAACTTGCTGAGTCCCAGTTCCTAACCAAAAGCGCTCACCACCACTCGGAAAGCCAGCAGAGAGCCCCATCATTTAAGCCAAGTCACACAACATATTTGTCTCATGACTAGATTGACATGAGCCCAATTCAGGGATGTTTTTTCCAGGCCACAAGCTGGTGCAAAGCAAATTTAATTGTTCTAAGAACAGTCTCCTGCATTTGTTTAGGGTTTGTAATTTCCACAGGCCTCTCATTAATAAATGAGTATGCAGGAATATTCGCGTAACATTAATAGCCAGAGGGCATTTGCTGGAAGATTTGAAGCGACTGGTCACAGAAAAATCATGTGAAGTCTTTCCATGGGTTAAGCAATGAGCTTGCTGGCTCCATGCAGCTGCTCTGGTTTGCTTTGCTATCATGCAGGTTTGCAGAGACGTTGCACTGCCTTGCAGTGCTTTGCGCTCAAAACTGTCAGCCGCACTCAACCACAACAGCCACGGGAATAAAGCCGGGTGGATGCTGCACGGCTTCCCCATGGCCCTGGCTCCAGGGACCATACTCCGGGAGGTTGCATTAGGAAAGTGCCCAGCACTGGGCAAGGCTCCCACCACCCTCTCCCAGACCTGTGCACCCATCCCTGCCCTCCCTGATAGCCGCGGCCCCCTCTCAGCTGCTGTTTATTTATCCTAGCTATGGCGTAAAAGCTGTAGAATAAATAGCCAGGGTTGGGGGAAAGCGAAGCACCAAGCTAAAATAAGAAAACTAGTCTCAACGAGGAGGGGAGAGAGGCAGATTCCTGCAGCTAATAATTCTCAGCATGGCCCAGAAAAAGCTAAATCGGGGCTGTCGGGAGGCATCCCCAGGGGTCTGCACTGCCTGGCTCTCCAGGCGTGAAGAGAGACAGGAGGAACAGTTGAAGAGCTTGTCTAGCTGGACAGATCCCATTCATCGCTTCGTTAAAGTGCAAGACCCTTCACTGCCAGAGGTTCTGCATTAAAAAAGGGAAAAAGATTTGGGAAATCCTTTGGTGGTGTGTGCTCAAGCCCTTTGGCATCCATTTCACTGCAGCACCAGCTTCAGGACCTCTGGCAACCCAAAACAGGGCAGCCACAGCAGAGGTGCACATTTCCCTGGGCTCAGCATCCCCACCCCTACCTGCCACCTTTCAGGAGCTGCAATCCTCTCCCCTGAGACATTTGTCTCTGCAGGGGCTGATCCTGGTTGCAATCCCTTGAGTTATTTGGGTAGGAAGTGAAAAAAAGGGCAATAGTGCTGGAGGCGGCAAGGAGGATGCCGAGGAGAAAGCATGCCAAGATCAGGGCCGCTCGTGACACTGGTGTTCCTCGAAATTGGAGGCAGCCACTCCTCTTCCCGCACGTGGCTGGACCCCAGGGCGGGCAGCGTGCTGCTTCCTGTTATTAGAAAACCTCAGGACGCTCTCGCAAGAGGCAAGCTTATTAGCGAGCAAGTCAGGAGAAAAGAAAAGAGCATTGCCCCGCGCAGCCCCAGCGGTGGGGCAGTGGGCTGAGACTGCCCAACTCATCTCACTTGTGGGCTCATGCCCAAGGAGCAGGGAGGAAGAGAGAGAGCGGGCGCACAGTGCTGGAACCACCGCAGCCAAGCGTGGCGAATATCTAGCTGCACTAATCCATCTGAAATTCCCAAGAATAACAGGAAATCCAGCCGCTAATTTTCCGTCTCACTTGCTTTGGGGCAGGCACACACCCCGCAAGGCCCAGAGCCGGGGAGCCCTGCAGAGCCTCGGGGCGGGCGACATGCAGACCAGATAACCACACGCTCCTGAGTCGCGAGAGAAGAAAATAAAAATGATAATTAAAAAAAAGAAGTGGCTACCCTGGAAAACAATAGTGGGGAGGCTGAGTACCCGCCATGGTGAGGGACGACCCCGTCCCCATCCCCACTGGAGGGGACCGGGGAGGCAGCAAGCATCTCGGCTGCTGCCGTGCTCGCTGGCTGCGTGCTTGCTGTGCTTGCTTCTCCCCACGGCCGCGCATTATCATCATTTATTCATTCCATGACCTTGAAATCCCTCTCCCTTACCAGAAAAACAACGAATCCCCGTCAGAAAAGTGGGCTCTACAGAAGAGAGGGAAAAAGAAAAAAAAACACACCCTAAAAAAAATAAAAATCGTGCAACCTCCCATGTTGCTTGTATTAGGTCAGATGGGAGAACTTATTTAATTAGTGACTTTTATAGGGCTTTATTTTTCGATGCCCAGTGGAGTAGTTAAGATTGGTAATAAGAAAGAAGTCTGGTCCCATGCCAGCCCTCCTAAGACAATGGTGCGGGGAGGAAAGAGCTGAGCAATATATTTGAATGTTTTCAATGCCTTGGGTTTTTGGTTTTTTTAAACTTTATTTTTCAGTGCCGTATTCTAAAACCATTTGAAGGGTGTACACGGAGGGGAAGGAAATTGTTCAGGGCGGCCTGAGGGGAGGATAATGATGAATAATGGAACGAACCCAGGGAAACCGCTTCTCACTCCGGTTTCTCCGCAGGCAGGGAAATTCCCCCAAATGAGACCTGCTCCAGCACAGAAAGAGGATGGCTGGCAGGTGGCCAAGCACCAGATTTTTGGTGTAGATGGAGATGGATGGGTCAGGTGCATAACCACGATGGATAACTGGGAGGAGGGGGCATAAGAAAAGTGCCAATTCCCACTCCGTTCGTGCTACCATCCCTTCTCATGACCCTTTTCTGCCGCTCATCCCCATCACAAAAAAATACTGCAGGCTTTTTCCTCCCATACTTTCCACTGAAGGAATAGCGAAGGAGCGTTCAGATTTACAGATTTCCCACCGCAGACCCATGCATTTCTCAGCATGTGGGACCAGCTGTGGATGCTGGGGAGCGGGGCACCTTCCCCAAAAGCCCTGGACCACACAGCACATGTTGCGAGTGGCTCGGGGCCACTCTCCCGGGATGAAATGCAGCACATAGAGTATAAATCAAACCAGATGCTGCGTTAGAGGTTTTACGGCAGCAGGGTTTTGCTCTCTTTGGGCCCAAGAGCTGTGCTACCCTCTCACTGCCCATTGATAGGGGAACTTCCAGAGGCTGACGGCAAAGCTCTCCGACTCCAGGTGTTTGAAGGATGTTCATATGCCACCATCTAAGACAGTAGCCTCACCAGTGGCCAAAAAGCCCCATGCAGCCTAGTTGCTCAGTAGCCAAACTTTGCTACTTGGGAGGGGAGTCAGCCTGTTTCCTGACCGCAAGAAGAATAATGTAACAACGTTCAATAAATTCCTAGCAAACACAACCAAAAAAAAAGCCAAAAAAGAAAAAAAAATAAAGCCCTGTTGAGCTTTGTCCTTTGCAAAATGAAAAATATGGTTGTTTTGCTCTACAGGAGGAACAGCGGAATCAGCTTTAAAATTGCCAGCGGATTTGGCCAGATGCCACAACCCTTTTGGCTTCAGCTTCCTTCAAATAGTTATCTCCCTGCCAATTTGGAGTGCACAGGACACAGATACACACCTGATGATACGCTGAGTAATGGCCTTGGCTTACAGCTATCTGGTCCATGCAGCAGGGAAGTGGAAGGGTGGCCATTTATCAAAGGCATTCATCTGAGCGGTTGTGGCTTCCCCGTGGCCGCAGCTCCCTGGCACGGTGGCCGGCGCTGCATCACGCCAGAAGGGATGTAACAGTTGGTACCCAAAGGATGTGCAGTGGTCCCAGGGTTTCAGCAGGTGACTGGTTACAGAGACACAAGGTCACAAATCATTGATGGCTCTACCAGCATCTTGTGACTTCAAAGGAAAGCAAAATAGATATCCTGGCATTTAAAAGTTAGGTGAATTTGTACTGTAGGGGTGGTGTTTGGAGGGCATGCAGGAGTTCATCCTTCTTCTGGACCTGTCCTTGATGTAGGTGCTTGCATCACTACGAGCTTCTGGGCTGCTCGCTGCGATACGCTGACATCCCGCTATTAATGGGTTTCTCCCCCTACCATGTTAGGGATCCCACTGCAATATTGGGTGGTTTAGGCTTCCCCCCCGAAGTGCATGCAGCATGGGGGGTCACTTCAGCCCAAGTGCTGCATGATGCCTGTGCTCTGTCCCAGCACCCAGCTTGCCTCTTGGCTGGTGCTTCACAAACCCTTGTCTTCTCCTCTCTGCCTCTTGCTCCATCCTCACCAAACGCGGCACCGTTGCAAAGCAGCACCCTCAATGCCATTTTCTGGTCCATGGGGGAAACAATTGCTTGGGAGAGACATGGGAAAGTCAAGAGCACTGCACTGCTGCAGCAGCTGAGAGCCCAGAAGGGCTCTTACGCAACGACAGAAACTTTAGGAGCACGTCCTGGTATCTATACGGTTATTTGTATCAGAGTGCTGACAAGAAGGAGCTTTCAGCACCGCAGTTTGGGTGACAATATTTCTTTCCTCACTATTCCTGCCTTGACATCAGCCAGAGAGTTGGGGCTCCACAAGGGCATCGTAAGATAGAAAAGACAATTAGAAGAAGTTAGAAATGGGAAAGGACATGTCGTAAAAGTCATTATCAAGCCTTCCCTCCATTCCTTCCACATTTTTCATGGGGAAAAATGTTCCCTCTGCAAAAAGAAATTTGGAAAATTTCCACCTATTCTACTGGCTGCATCCATGAGAATATTTCTGCCTCTGGCAATAGCTTCTGCTCGAGTCTCGCTGTGCCGATGAGACATACGGCTCCGACGTATGGCTCCAGTATCTTTCTTGAGCAAGGACTGGTGTGAGCAATACAGCAGGAGGTGCTACAAATAGGCAGAAAGTTTTGCAAAAACACGGAGTGGGAAGAGTGTGCTGCTGCAGCTGAAACCTGTGCTTGCTACATCTAATGCAAACAGTCCTTTGCTTCCAAAATCGCACAAAGCCGGCAGCTAAAATAACTGCTTTTTGACCTTTTTATCTTCTCCCATCTCTCTGAGCCTTGCCATTCTCCTTTTGCCTGCCCCAGCCACCTGCCTTTGTCATTAGCAATAATCAGCAGCAATAAATAGGCAACATTTCATTGCTGTGGAAGCAGCCTGAGATATTTTAGGCCAAGCCAGCCAGCTTGGGGCTCGCAGAGCCCACTGGCCAGTGAGAAAAGACACCACTAAAGTCACCTTGCCACCCATCCTGGAGTTACAAGGTCTGCTGAGAGCAACATGCCTGTGCGCAGCAGCTGGGAGGGTTGGGGATGTCCCAGCTGGATGCTGGCTGGGCTGGAGAGGAGTTACCACCTGACAGCAGCTTCTGGATCAGCAAAGAAAAGAAGGAGAAAGAAACGGGCAGCATGGCTGGGACCAAAACCCAAGTATGAAGCAGCTCTGGTGGGACTGGTGGAATGAAAGAGAGATCTCCACTGGGGGACAGAAGCTCGACAGCAGTCTGTGCAGGTCCCTGCAGGACTTGCAGAAGAGGCCACCTGTTGGGCGTTGGGGGCTGAACCGATGTGACCGAGAGGGGAGGGAACCCCAGACCGGAGGGGAGGACGGGTCACCAGGGCAGTGGGATGGAGGAGCTCAGCTCTTTTAGGTGCCCAGCTCCACAGGAGCTGTCTGCAGAGGTACCTTTAAGGCTCTGGACCTTGCGTGTTTCAGTCACGTTTTAAAAATAGGACAGGAGGCTCCTACATCACTTAGGTATTTTGGAAAATTTTACTCAGCCTTTCTGCAGCTCCTGTCAATCCTTCTCAGTGCAGTGCCGAGACACATACATGGCATGTACACAAATAGCATGCTTCCCTGGCCCTTCTCAGCCACGGCTGAAGACACCTCGAAGGACTTCCCCTGCCCTCCTCCACACCTCAGCAAGAAGGGTTTGGAGGGATGATGCTTCTGGCTCCCCTGGCAGCAGTGCCCCCTGTCCCCACGGTGTCAAATGGGACACCAAAAAGCCAGCAGCACCACAGCACCAGGACGAAGGGCGTCTCAGCAAGGAGATGCTTTTACATCCAGGGTGGAGGTGATCCTCAGGTGCAACCTCCTCCGGGTCTCCAGGGACGTTCCCACCATGGCAGGTGCTGACCCAACGTGGAGCCTCCGAGATCTTTGCTGCAACCCAGTGGAAAGATGACGGCACGTGACATTGTGCTGGTCCCTTCACCTGCCCTGCGGTCACTGCTGGACAGGAGTATCAGTGTGAGTGTAGACAAGTGGATCAGGGTGAGAGCACTACCCGGTACACTGCCAACTGCTGGGAGTTAGCAGTGGGGAATGATGTTTCCTATTTGGGTTTTTTCAGATCAGAAAACTCCGCAAAGTTCAGCTCAGACAGTCCTATCCAGATTGTAGGGACTGTTTGTTCCCAGTTTTGGCAGGGTCGTGAATGATGCATGAGTAACAGCATCCCTTAATTAGTGTAATATGCTGTACCAGGTTAGAAAGCACTCTCTGGTTTTATTTTTCCTCCGCATGTGTGTGTGTATTTCTCTTTAAAGGAGAAGGGAACGAACAGAAAACATTGCAATTGTGTTTTTGTTGGTTGGGGCACCGATGAACCCTGTTCCGATTGGGCTGGTTATGAATCACTGGAGAGCTATATCCACACCAAACAGTGCTGCAGCCAGCCTGATGTCTGCTTGGCAGTTGTACTGAGCAAAAGCTCCTGAATTATTGTTTTTGCTGCCTGAATCCTAGTGGAATAAAGAGGAAAAAAAAAAGACCTTTGATTTTATGAGACTGGGTGCGTAGGAGGCTGTGCGTGTGTGTGCACCTGTGTGTGTACACATGTACCAACACACGCACGGTTTGCTTTGACTCTTGGGATAAAGGAGAAAGCTCCATCATTGGTTTTATTTTCCTTTGTCTATCTGACTCCCTTTCTTCCCTCCCCTGGCTGTTTTTGTTTGGGGCGTTTGCAACGTGCCCATCACATCCCAGCCATCAGGAATGATGTTTTCATTACTGCGACCACAAAGGACATCGCCTGCCCTCCCACCCTTCCTCCCGCGGCGCATTCCCCCAGCGCTGCTGCACCCAGGAGCTGCCCTGCCAGTCCTGGGCCACCACCTCTGCCCACTCTTCGGGGAGGGACCCTTCGCCCACGTGCCACCAGCGCCTGTCCTCCGCCCCGAGCATCTCTACCACTCCTGTGCCAAGAGGAGTGCTGCTGCCCGCCCTGAAATCCTGGGCTTAGCCCCTTCTCCTCTGACTCATGCTTTTTCCAGGAAGGGATGCCTCGAAATCTCCCTCCTTTTTCTCCTTTCCTCCAGCGCTTGCCGGAGCCACTGGAAAGGTGCTGCTGGACGATGCCGAGCCTCGGCTTGGGTCAGCACTGCTGCTGCCTTTTCCCATGGGACCCCCTTGGCCTCTCCTTGCATGGGGACCAGGGCGGCTGGGAGAAATCGCCAGCACCGAAGGCTGCGGAGCAGAGCGGCACCGCGGTCTCGGACCGGTGCGGAAAGAGAAAGCTCTCTCCCACTGGGTAACCCGGCAGCAACTGCTATTTCAGTAAACATATCATTTTGTGCTCGGTAAACACACATTCCAGAAGAATGCTCTCATTGTTTTTTTGCTCTGTAATGCATTAATGAAGAAATAAAGTTTAGGTTGTGTAATGGTGACAGCTTGAAGTCATTTTGCCTCGTGTTATTTCTCAGCAAAGGCTCAGCTCTCCCTGGAACGGGAGGAAGAAAAGAAGACCAGATTTCACTTCAAACTCACCAACATGTGCAAAAAAAATCAAAACATGACAGCAATTAACTCCCCTCCACATGCCCCAATAAAACTACCTCTCTCGCTCGCTCCGAGCTTTGTCACGTATGGGGCTGTTTATGGAGGAGACAATACAAAGTGGGTTTATACAAGGCTCTTGTTTTAATTTTTGTTTTATATCCACTGGAACCCTCAAGTAGTGAATTCATTTCCTGATATAGTAAACATTTCTGATGGCCAGGATTCTTTCTCTTTTCCCAAATGAACACAAACCCCTCGTCTAACTCACCAGTAGTGCAGTCTATACAAACAGACCTATCAGCTACATTTTCAAAGAATGCATCTTAAGCACGCAGCTAGGAAAATAAACAAACAGCAACACCTTCACGAGAGCCCGGCGGACCCCGCCGCAAGCAGGAAGCTTTTCTCCCCGAAATTTGCTCAAGGCCTCAATTGCATGTGGAAAAACTATCAGCTTTTCCCCATATTCCAGAAAACAATCTTGTTCTAGCAGTTGCACACCGATGGCTGCCGGCTCGCTGCTAAATGATCTATGCAGTCCCTCTGATTTGTGACCCTATTTGCACTATGCAAATGTCTTCTGACAGCTCTCTTTTCCTGTCATTAAAACAAACAATGGCCCCTGTAACCAAAAAGGAAATCAGTAACAGGCGAAAGCTGTTCTCTCTTTTTCTTTGCCTTTTTTTTTTTTTTTTTTCTGGTTCTGGGACTAACTGTTAGTAATAACTCTGAAATATTCACAAACCTTTTCCTCTCCCAAACTGTTTTACTCATCCTAGTGACCAACCCAAGATGTCTAATATAATTGCTCTTCTAAAAGACCTAAAAATGAAAAAAAAAACCAATGAGCAAGCAGGTAAAAAACACTTCCTGTCTTTTTTTTTTTTATATATGTATCTCTCTATCCATATACATATAGACAAAAAAAATTGTATTGACTGATTTGAGGAGCTTTTAAAATAGTTCCTAGTCTGCCAGGAATAACTTAAATATTGTTCTGAAAATGGAGAAACATGAAGTAATGAGAAATAAGAAGGTATTGGTGGCTGGGGTGGGATGTGCATAGGGAGGAAGACACACCTTTCTCTCTAGTCATCTCTCCATTCTCCAGAGCATCCATCCTGTCCTAAACGATGCATCCAGCCCAAAAAAGTGTGTTGCTGGTGGCCATGCTTTCCCAATGGCAGGTAGGGGACACCTGATTCCAGCCCATCCCAGTACACGAATGTTCTGCCTTTGATTTCAGTGGGAAAAGCGCTGCATTCAGAGACTTCAGGGTACTTGCACACTCCTGGGATTCACTTCTTTGTCTTTTAAATAATACGGTATACATAATCCTAAGCTGGGCCAGTTTTCTACCCCATCACACAAGCTTTGTGCCTGTAGGGCTCAGCTGAAGTCAATGGTGTTAATGTTGACATAAGATCATGATGACCAAGTGGGAAATTAGTCCCGTAACACTTGATTGTCTTTTGCAAAAATTTTCTAAATGGTCTTAATGGTTTTGTTTGTGGTACGTGTTGCTCACTCCTGATTGTACTTCTGCCAAGTTGTATTTTTAACTGTAAACACTGGCCTCTCAGAAAATTTGAAGTAAAGCAAACCAGAAAAGATGTTCAAAATAATGTTACAACCTAATTTAATTTATCCCTTGGTAATTGCATTTGTAGGAAATGAACAATGCAAACAAAACAGAACCCAAGCCTTTCCAGCCTTCGCAATTGCTTTCACATGCGGATGCATCAGTTACAGCCAGCATATGGTTAAGTCTCCGACGCATCAGGAGAAGTGTTTGGAAGCTGCAGGGGTGTGAGGTGACACCTGCCTTGGGTCCCTGCTCATAGGTGCCACCTATTGAACATCAGCCTGTCCGCCCACCTCGGTGAGCCAGCCCGGTCAGCTCTCGCGTTGCTCTTCCTTTTCCTGCAATTCCCATCCTTAATTCTTCCAGGAACAATCGATCTGCTCCATGTGTCGATCCCGGAGGAAATGTAGCTGGATGACTACTTGCCAAACTCAATTAACCATGCAACTGTAGTCCCGTCTCCTGGCTCTGTTCCAGTAAGATATTTACACGCTCACCTAATTTTAATGGTATGAACTGCTCCGAGTAAATCCTGTTGAATTTAGGCCTCTATTTGCAAATGCTGCAGGAACTTTACAGATGTGTTTGACGCGCCGTTATTACGTGAATGGTTTTTCTGGCCTTTTCTCAGTCTTTGGGTTGCTTGTAAACTATGCAGCCTGACTGCAGTTCAACTATTTGTTATTTGCCCTTTTTTTTTTTGTTTGTGCTCTTCTCAGTGAGTTCATGTGTGTGTCCCTGTTTACCTCTGTCATGTGGCAGAGCTTCTCCACTTTGATTCGAGGAGTCCCAAACCCACAAGCAGCTCTCAAAACCAGTTATGCAAACCCCTCGCTGCACAGACCCATGTGAACACAGATTTGCACAAGCATTTGTCCAACGGTTCATATTTACACAAGTATCTGCAACATGTTCCCATCCTCTGAATATTTCAGCAAGTGTTGTTGTACCTGCCTGATGGCTTGCCAGAAGCAATCACTAGGAGAACCACTGTCAGTGCCAAAATAAACTCATGGTTTGTATTTGAAGGAGGACTTGTAAATACTATTTTTCTAGCGTTCACCCAGTTCTAAGTGGAACTCCCTGTGTGATGAATGCTGTTTACGGTGCAGCTCTGTTTGTTGTGAAACAGGGAAAAAAGGCAGTTTCTTGCACTTGCCGGCAGCATGCCAATGCGGTGGAGGAAGGTACATCCCCTCCTGCTGTCACTCTTGCACGAAAAGCCGATGCCCCATTTCTTGCTCTGCTTCGCACTAAAAGCCCACGTGGATACACAGGATTTTCATGCTCTCAGAGTGGCAAACTGTAAGAAAGGTGGATGGGAAAGTCCTAAACTGGGTGGACAATTTTTGACAT